>NW_020954794.1:1095867-1130859 GCF_900497805.2 Vombatus ursinus
TCTTTCTTTCTTTCTTTCTTTCTTTCTTTCTTTCTTTCTTTCTTTCTTTCTTTCTTTCCTTCTTTCCTTCCTTCCTTTTTTTTCTGTACCATCTCATCTAGTTTAGGGATAGCTACTGTATATAGTAGTATAAAGAGAAGTGCATCATGATAGCCAGGGCTTCTCTTTCAGGTATAATAACTTAAGGATTTTTTAATATATATAAGTATGTATATATAATATATTTATATTAAATATATTTAATTTATTTAATTAAAAAATTTAATATATAATTAAATAAATATATTTAATATATATAAATATAACAACTTAAGGATTTTTAAAAACATTTTGCATATAATCCAGTCAATACTGCTTTTTCCCAAAGATATAACTCTTAACTAAAATGACAATAAAACAGTTCTCTACTTTTTGATAAGAGATAGATAAACTATTAATGCAGTAAGGGACAACATGGAAAAGTAATAAACACCTAAGTAAAATATAGTACCTTCTATCATTTAGTTAACCGTTGTCAATCACTGTTTAACCTAGCTTTGAATATTCTCCCAGAGCTAAATAGGGTCCTAGGACTGCAGGTTTGCTCTAGTGGTGGCAGAAGTCTCTGCCTTCGTGGATGATCCAGCCACACTTATCTAGTCATCTGGCTATTTGCCTTATGAGAATTAGCTATCTCTTGTGCCACCCATGCTTTTAAAAATTACTCCTGACTTATAATCTCTCCAACAGCTTCCTGTTTTACTTCACTGAGGGAACAGTGAAGTCCTAGCTGCCAGTCCTCAAGCCCTTGCCTTCTGTGTCATGCTCTGTCTGCCATCTTGGTTCTTTGAAGAAAGCTTTATTATTTCATAATCTTCACAACAAATAATTTAATAATAATAAAAGCAAGAATTCTATTCATAGTGCATTTGCTTTATCTTTAATACAAGAAGTTTATTGTTACAGTATAAACCTTGGTCATGTGTTTAGTTATCCAAGTTACTGGTTGGCTAGGGATGCCTTAGAAGGACAGCATGCTGTCTATAAGACTGAGTCATATAGTAGCATGGCTAAGTCCTAGAATTGGGGTGAGATCTGAGTTTAACCATTGGCTCTGCTGTTTGCCAGCTACGTGACCCCAGGGAAATCACTTAATCTCTCTGAGTCTCAGTTCCTCATGGGTACAATAGGAAAAATCATACTAATTGCCTTCCTCATGGGATTGTAAGGAACATGCTTTGTCAACGGTAATGTATCATATCGATATGTGTTATTATTAGTAGTCTCAGCTTCCCAAATTGTAGGCACAAAGTCTTTGGAGTTCATAGCATCATAGATTCAGGATGGGAAGGACCCACAACAGTGATGGGAGGCAGCATCATAGGGTAGGGAAAAAAAAGCTGGATTTGGAGTCAGAGGACTTGGCTCTGAATTCCAGTATTTCCACCTTGTCTCCTGTTTGAATTCAGCCAAGTCATTTACTTTCTTTAGTCTCAGATTCCTTGTCTGTAATCAATCAATCAAAAAACATTTGCTAAGCACCCACTATGTTCCAGGAACTGCACTAAGAGCTGTAAAATAAAGGGGGTAGAGTAAACAGCTCGTAAGGCCCCTTCCAGCTTTATATCTGTGATCTTATAATCTAATCCAATCACCTCATTTTCTTGATGAGACAAATGAGGTCCGGTGATGAGGAAAGTCACCCCGAAAGTTGCCCCAGGTCAAGTGAGCTTTGACTACAAACACAGTGGGTACCATAGCACAATGGTTAGAATTTTAGGAACATGCCTGAAATTACATCCAGTCCCCACCCCACCCAGCAACACCACAAGGATTTCTTCCATTCAGGAAAAGGATACCCAGGAAGTCATAATTTCAGTTACTTTCTCTTTCTAAATTTGGTATTTAAATCATGAACTTGCCTTTATTTATATTACCCTCTCTCAAGTAAGAATCATTTTATTTTTTCTCCTCCAAATCTGAATCCCTAATGGGGTTTTCCTCTTTTAATTTTCCAATCCAGTTTCTTTGAAGAACTTTCCCCCTTTGTCTGCTGGACCTTTGAAAGAATTGTCAACAAAAAAGGACATAGTTTTATAGCACAATCACAGTTGTTTTCTTTGGCATTTTTATAGGCAAACACTATTTGAATTCTGGGGGAAAACCCTTGTTCTCTTTCCTTACATGTTTTGAAAGACTTAAGATTCTCTATCTACATTTTTAACACACCTAGAATTTGAATCAACACACAATCATTTTTTTTTAACTCTGCTGTAGACAGAGATAAGTATCATGATTCTGGTTCCACTGTATTCTTCATGACTCCTGCTGGTTAAACAGCATGGCCCTGACTTCTGAGCCCATTGGAGAGGAGGGATGTGAGTGTAGAGAAGGGGAGAGAACATTGGACTTGGAGCCAGGGGACCTGGATTAAATCCTTTACCTTCTCCTTACAATCCTTGGGACCATGGACAAGTCCCTCATTTAAATCAATACTTCTCTGGGTCTCAAATTCTTTGTAAAATGAAGGGGTTAGATGAGGCAAGCTCGAAGGTCCCTTCTGGCCCAAACATTTGTGATTCACAGAAACTCAGGGTTAGAAGGGACCTCAGTGTCCAATTAGCTTCTTCCTGAAGACCTCCAGTGAGGAAGAACTTACCAGCCCTCCTGGATCCTGAAATTCCATCATTTGATCTTTTCCTACAATCTCTTTATTAAGGACCCCCAAATACCCAGTGGTAAGATATTTCCTTCCACTTCTTCAGATTGGAAAAAAAAGGGACTAGGAGAAGATGGAACTTACCTAAGACCACTTTCTGTCTCTAAGGGCAAGGTGCTAGTTCCTTCTTTAATGAGTCATTGTGATTACAGGTGAAATGAGAGGTCAAGCCTGATGAAGAGGAGTATGTGTGAGCCAGCACTCCCAATGACAGCAACTGGGCTTTCCTTTGCTAGCCTGGACTGTTTTTTTTTTTTTACCTGAGTATAAGAGGACGAGCAATAGCACGTCATTTTCCATCCTCCCAGAAGAGCACCCTGGCTAGTTTGTGGGCCTGTGCCGAACTCCACCTATCTTTCAGAAGACAGGCTTTGCTGGGTGACTCAGGCCAAACAGAAACCTGACTGGTTCTTACTTGAAAAGAGCAGGAGTGCTTTGATAAGGAATCAGTCCAAGAATCCTAAGGCTCAGTAAAACCAGGCAATGGGCCATAATGGTCTTTGGCCTTCCTCCCATTTGCTCTCCTAGAGTCCCCTCCCAGACAAATTCCTCAAGGTTGTCCCTCCATCCATTGCTCTATCCTGTCCCAAATTTCCTTAAGCCTTCACCTCTCTCCTCCCTTTCTGAGTCTTTACCCTTCTTTGGTCCCAACCCTTTAAGATCCTTCTTGCCTTTGGAAGGTAGTCAGGTAATGGGGAAACCAATCTACCATTGATATGTTCACAGATATGTCAACATGCTTATTCCAGTGAAGTGACAACAGGGCATTGAGGAAAGGAGCTGGTTATAAAGTGGACCTGGATTCCAATCCTGGTGTTGCTTATTACAAGCTCTATGACCTTGGACAAGTGAATTCACCTCTCTGGGCTTTAGTTTCCTCATTCAATAGAATATAAACTCTCTGAGGGCAGGGATTGTTTCATGTTTGACTGTGTGTCTCCCCCCAGCACTTCAAACAGTTCTTGGAAGCAGGAGCCTAAAAAAATGCACATGAGGGGCAGCTATGTAGTGCAGTGGATAGAGCACTGGCCCTGGAGTCAGGAGGACCTGAGTTCAAATCTGGCCTCATACACATAACACTTACTACCTGGGCAAGTCACTTAACCCCATTGCCTAGCCAAAAAAAAAAAATGCACATGAATTGATTGATTGACCTACAAAATGAAGAGATTGGACCAGATAATCACATCCAGCTCGAAAGCATAGGATCATAAGGTACCTTGACATCTAGTCCAGGGGTTCTTAACCTTTTTTGTCTGATGGAGCTCGCAGATCCCTTCGAAATCATCTTTTTCAATACATAAAAACATGTAAATTTAATACATAAAAACATGTAAATTTCAATACATAAAAACACGGGATTGTAGTTATCAAAACATCTTAAAGAACAAACTCATGGAATCTAGGTTAAGAGCCCTGTGTCTAGTCCAGCCCTCTCATTTTATGGCAGCTATGGCAGCTCCAGGACATGGACCTGAAGTCAGGAAGACCTGAGTTCTAATCCAGCCTCGGATACTTAACAGCTGTATGACCCTGGGCAAGCCGCTTAACTCCTGTCTGCCTCCATTTCCTCATGTCTAAGATTGGTTTGATAATAATACCTGCTTCCCAGGGTTGTAGGGAAAATCTACAGAGATAATATTTTTAGAGCATGTAAGATGCTGTATAAATTCCAGTCATTATTACGGTTGAGGAAATGGGCCTGGAGAAGGAAAGGAACTCAGGATTCTAGAGCTGGTGCTGAAAGGGACTTCAGAAGTCATTGAATCCAACACTCATTTTGAGGTCCAAGAACGTTGAGTGACTTACTGAAGGTCACACAAGTAGAAAGGATCAGAAGTGGGATTTGCATCTAGCTTCTTTGACTCCAAAAACAGAGATCTTCCCACTGCAGATGGCATGAGACTTCAGTTCTTGTTGTGGTTGAGTCATCCAGACTCTTTGTGACCCCATTTGGGGTTTTCTTGGCAGAGATACTGGAGAAGTTTGCCATTTCCTTCTCCAGCACCATTTTACAGATGAGGAAACTGAGGCAAATAGGGTTAGGTGACTTGCCCAGGGTGGTACAGCTAGTGTCTGAGGCCAGATTTGAACTCATGAAGATGAGTCTTCCTGTCTCAGGCCTGGCGCTCTATCGCTGTACCACCCGGCTACCCCCCTTCTTAGGTTACTCTTTACCCAGAGACATTCTGGAGACAGCAGGATGATTCTGATAACATATGTTTCAGGCACTTGGAACAGTCCAGATTCTGAGAATGCTTCAGATCCTGCCATTTAGGTGACCCCTGCCAGTAATGAATACAGTATGGGGGAATGATGTGATCTGAATGAATACATTCTGAATCATGAATACAGCTGTGTAGGTGGAGGGGGAGGAAGGGAAGTCAGGGCAGCTGGGTTCATCTGTCACCGCTTGGCCAAAGAGTTAATGCCTCACTTAACTCTCCTTTGTAAAGGCATATATAATTATGAATAAAGTCCAGATCTTGTACTGGGACAAGGTATATTCTTTGGCACTATCCCTTCCCTGCTCTCCCCATCCCCCGAGTCCTGTGATGGGAGCTGCTTTCCTCAGCCTGCAGAACAGGAAGATGAAGGCCAGGGCTCTAGGGGACCTAGACCAAGAGCAAGAAAAGCATCCTCACACACAAGGGACTTCCCATGGAACCATCACTTCCTGCTGTCTCAGGCCTCTTTGGCACCCCAGCATTTTTGAGAAACCTGGCCCCTGAGAGAACCCTAGGAACTTTCTGAGAAGGGCCACCCCCAAGGACTCCTGGGTTCCTGAGCACCAGGAACTGAGTTACGCAAATCTGGAAAGTTGAACCTCAAGGGAAGGAGAACGATAATGAACCCTGCATCAATTAGGGGCTTAGTTCTGGTCTCCATCTTGGGGCACTGGAGGGGGGAGTGTCCCTGGTTTAGATTCTTTTAGGAAATCCTGGTTGGCCAGGAGCCAACCAGGACACGAAAAGAGGCAACAGAGAGAATTTGGAGGGGAGGAAAGAAACATCATGACACATTCATGTTGTGAAAGATAATAATGGACATCTGAATAGCCCTTCAAAGTTTGCGAAATACAAGCGTAATTTCAATTGAGCCTCATCCTTCCATCAGGAGGCTTTCCTGTTCCCCTGACTTTCCCTTCCGAGATTCCCTTCCATTCACTCAATGTAGAACTTAGAAGCCCCTGACTAGAATGGAGAAACCACATTAGAATATAAGATTCTTGAGGGCAGGGTCTGTTTTTGCTTTTCTCTGTATCTCTAGCACTTAGTACAGTGCCTGGCACACATTGGAGCTTAATAAATGCTCATTGATCGATTAACTAACTGACTCACAGCACCCCTATGAGGTAGGAACTACTTTATTATTTTCTTAATTGGACAAATGAGAAAGTAAAGATAGAGAGATGATCAGTAATTTGCTTGTGGTCACCAAGTTCTTAGGTGTCAGAGGTGGAATTCGAACTCAGGCCT
The DNA here is from genome assembly GCF_900497805.2 of Vombatus ursinus. Taxonomy (NCBI): domain Eukaryota; kingdom Metazoa; phylum Chordata; class Mammalia; order Diprotodontia; family Vombatidae; genus Vombatus; species Vombatus ursinus. Next base: position 1,102,045 of record NW_020954794.1, read on the forward strand.
TTCTAACTCCAATGTCAGAGCTCTACATATCATGTGACTTCTTGTATACATATTTTTTAAGCACATGTGTGATAGATGAATATCTGTCCAACTCAAGGCATCCAGAAACCAGGCCTAGGTGCTGGAGAGATCGAAAGTGTAGATTAGATGTAATTCCTGTCCTCATGGAGCCTACAGTCTAGTAAGGGCAAATGCCACTGATGAAAGCAAATATAAAATACAATACTAAAATACAAAAGAATAGGTGCCAAAAAGGTATAAGCACACTGGGGAGGTTATTATCATCTAGGGATGCTAGGAATCAGGGTGGGTTTCCTGGTGTAGATGGCATGTGGGTTGTGCTTTTACAAAATAAATAAGGGGCAGTGAATAAATGAGCCACAGTAAATAGAGCACCAGCCCTGCAGCCAGGAGGACCTGAGTTCAAATCTGACCTCATACACTTATTAGCTGTGTGACACTGGGCAAGTCGCTTATCCCTGATTGCCTCCAAAAATAAAAATAAAATAGGAATTCAATAGGGATGGATAAGGAAGAAGGAGAGATGGTCATGCCAAGAGTAAGAGCTGCAACTACAACCCAGAGCTCAGCTTCTGGGTGCCAACAGCGTGGGGAGGGGGATACGTTTCCTCTCAATGATGATCCCTGTCCCAAGGCCTCACCTTCTATCAGCCCACACTGCTGTTTCCTCCAAGATTCAGGTCAAGCACCATCTTCGACATGAGATATGAGGTCTTTCCTGATCTCTCTAGTCAGTAATGCTTTCCCCATATGGCCCTGTGTGTGTTTGTGTGTGTGCATATAAACATATATACACACATATATGAATGGTGTGATTCATACATATTACATGTATATAGATCCACACATAGCTATCACTCACATGTGTGTATATATGCATATAAGCAAATATGTAGCTATACACATGAATATAAATAAACACGTTTTATATAGATATACATATATGTAAATAAACAGATACATTCATTCATTTGTTTGTTTGTTTGTTTGTTCATATGTTCTTGTCTTCCCTGATAGACTAGAAACTCTTTGAGGATAAGGATTGTTTTGCTTTTGTCTTTGTAACCCCAGCACTTAGCAAAGATCCTGGTACTTAGTAGGTGCTTAGTAAATACTTGTTGATTGATTAATTGATTGATTGGTTGACCCAGAGTTCCATCACTTGGCCCTCAGCCATTGTTCTCTTTCCAAACCCTGTGGAGATAGTGGCTGGACTTTCTAGGGGATGGGTGGCCTCTTCCCCTGGCTATCCCTGTGGTAGAACTACCATCTGTGTCACAGTCCTCCTAATTTTCCCCCACTACAACAATTTCTAGCTATGTCTCTGCTGCCTATTCCAGTGTGAGTAAAGGCTCCGGTATGGGGAAGTACAGGACCTTTATAGGCCTCCCTCTAGTTTGGCTGAAGCCCAGAGTTCCCAAACAGTGGAGGCCATGGGAGCAAGGTGGCATTAGATGTTGTAAGGCTTTGAATGTTAACTTCAGGAATTTGTGCTTTACTCAGCAGTGGGCAAAGAGCCACTGAAGGTTTTAGGACTTGGGCAGAGGAGAGCCAGGACTAAATCTGTTCATAGACTCCAGACCTTGGGACTGGGAGTGTTCTCCTTTACCCAGCCCAGCCCTGGGTGTGTCCTGGACCCCAGTCAACACCTAGGGCTCCATGGATGTCACTCAGAATCACTCAAAATACCAGGCTTGGAGCTTTCCACCTTATCCTGGCACTACTAAAGAGTTTTATGAACACAACTCTTCTCCCCCACTTTTTTTCCTTGGAGCCTCAGTTTCCTTTTACACAACTCAGGAAAGAAAATTCATTTTAAGGGTAATAATACATCTAGACTCACTTTTTTGGAGTCTGCTAGGTACTTTATAAGGCCTATCTAACCCCAGAACCCACCTAACATTGTAGATCTAAGGTCAGTCCCATATTTCCCCAATGACCCCAAAGCAAGAAAGAATTTGGACCTCCATCATATGCAGAATTCCTGGACCTGTTCAGGATATGTGATTGAGAAGCCCCAGTCATACCCTGTTCTCCTAGGACGAACTCAGCTTTAATAACAGAGTAAGAGGGCAGATCTCATCTAATTGCCTTAAATCCCAATCCTGATCCTCTAGGCTAGCGGCAGATTAGGTCACTGGAAGACTTAGCAAGCAAACCTTGATTCTTTCTGCATCATGAAAATGATCCCAGACCACCTCCCTCTCTCCAACCCCACTCTAAGAGGCATAGTGGAAAAAATGTGGTCTTAGACTTGGATGAAACTCGACTAGAAGAGCCTCTCTGACTTACTGTGTGACCATAGGCAAAATACTTAAATCCTTCTGTTTTAGGGGGAAAGTGGATAGAGAGCAAGACTTTAGATCAAGAATATCTGAGTTTGTATTTCACCTTGAACACTTCCTTGCTAGCTGTGTGACCCTGGATAAGTCATTAAACCTCTCTAGACCTCAGTTTCCTCATCTGTAACATGGCACAGAGTAATACAAGCAACTATCTTACATGGTTGTTATTAAGACTGACTGAGATGTATGTAAAGCACTTTGCAAACCATTAAGCACTCTACCTTCAAGAGATGGTTGTGCTCTTATTATTTGGAATCAGAAACCCTGGATTCAAATCCTGACTCTATCCTGTGTAACACTGGGCAAATCACTTAACCTCCTTGGGTCATAGCTTTCCCATTTGTAAAATAAAGGGATTGGACTAGCTAACCTCATTGTTTCCTGACCTAAAGTCAGATTCCCATGAGTCACCTGGCTGGGTTTCCATTTGTCAGCTGGAGGAAGGTGGGATCATCCTGACCTGGTGTCCTGAGAAAGTTCAGAAATCCTGGCTAGGTCATAGATCCAAGCTCTCTCCTGGCTTATAGTCATTGCCGGGACGACTGGTGTTGGGTCTGTAACTTGTGATTGCAACATGGGCCACGGCAGACGATTCTGCAACCACAGAGTCCAATGAACAGAATAACAATCTGTCCTGGAATGTTTTCTGTGAATTGGTGAGCTGTTAACTTTGCCAGATACGTCAGGTATCCAGTGAGGCCAAAGTTCAGACCCCTTTTCTGTGGTTTGTGTGTGTGTGTGTGTGTGTGTGTGTATGTGTATGTATGTATGTATGTAAGAAAGAAAGAAGGAAAGAGAGAAAGAAAAAAGAAAAAAGAAAGAGGGAGGGAGGAAGAAAGGGAAGGAGGGAGGGAAGAAAGAAAAAAAGAAAGAGGGAAACAATAAAAATAGAGATAGGAAAGAAAAAGAAGGAAAGAAGAAAAAAGGAAAGAAGGAAAGAAGAAAGGAAAGAGAAAGGAAGGAAGGAAGAAAAAGAAAGGAAGGAAGAAAGAAAAGACTGAAAGAAAATATCAGGACAGAGAGAGACAAAGAGAGTGCTAGAGAGAGGGAGAAAGTTTTGCTCTATTTTAACACTTCATATGAGCCTCTTAATCTAAACCAATCACCTTACAATTCTATGCCAATAATAAGGAGTAGGCTAGACTGTGGACAGTCCCAGAGAACTCTGTCCTGGGTCCTCTTCTCTTCTCCCTCTATACCACTTCACTTGGTGATATCACCAAAGGATTTAATTGCCATCTCTACGTTGATAAAATAAATAGAAACCCCTTGTTAACTGCTAAAGCGGAAGAAACCCCAGGTTCAAAAGGGGGACCTGGAATAAGCCAGAGTCCAGATTATAAAAACATTTATTGCCTGAGAAGAAGCTTGCAGGCTGAAGAAGAAAAAAGTTCTCAGCTGCTCAAAGGGGAGTGGGAAAAGATTGATGTATTTATATCTGGGGTTTTTATGACTATCTGAGGTATTCGTGGCTAAGCAGGGGTTAAGGGAGAAACACCATAAGGAAGTCAGGTGGGAAGTGGAGGTCTAGGGAGAAGACATTTTTGCTGTTCTTTAGATAAGTCAGAAAGCAAGATGTTTGCTGCTCTTTCTGAGCTGGCCAAGACTGGTTTTAGCAGTTGCAGACATCTCCATGTTCAGCTAAAGTTTACTTGCAAAGAATCACTGGTATGTCAAGCAGCTCTGGGCTCAGAAGTCCTCCTGATCAGATAGTTGTGCTACTTAGTTGTCTGATTCCCCTGTGAAAAAGGGAAGCTCTAGCGTATTTAATCGGATAGTATAGTCACAACAGAGTTCACACTGATGATTCTTAAATCTCCCTTTCCTGCCTCAATCTCTCTGAGGATCTCCCATCTCCCATCTCCAGCTGCCTTTCAGACATCTCAAGCTGGATGTCCAGTGGACATCTTAAACTCAACATGTACAAAACAGAATTCATTATTTTTCTCCCTAAACCTCACCTAACTCTCCTACCTCTGCTATTATGGTAGAGGACAACACCGTCCTCCCAGGCCCTCAGGCTCACAATCTAGGAGTCATCCTGATTCACTATCTCTCATTTCTCCATGTACAAGCTGTAGCCTGGGCCTATCTATCTCACCTTTGCAACATCTCTTGAATTTGCTCCTTTCTCTCCTCTGATACTGCCCACACCCTGGTGCAGGTCCTCATCACCTCACACCTGGACTATTGCAATAGCTGGTATCAGGTTTCCCTGCCTCAAGTTTCACCCTGCTCTAATCCATTCTGTTCAGTCCCTAAAGTAATTTTCCTAAAATCCAGGTCTGACCATGTCACCCTCTACTCAATAAACTCCAGTTGCTCCCTACTGCCTCCAGGATCAAATACAAAATCCTCTCTTTGGCATCCAAAGCCCTTCGTCACCCAACCCCCTCTTACCTTTCCAATCTTATACCTAACTCCCCACGTTGTACACTTTGATCCAGTGACACTGGTCTCCTGGCTGTTCCATGAACAAGACACTCCATCTCTTGGCTCTGGTCATTCTCTCTGGGTGCCCTCCATGCCTGGAATGCTCTATCTCCTCATCCTCACCTCCTGACTTCTCTGACTTCCTTCAAGTTCAAGCAAAAATACTACCCTCTACAGGAAGCCTTTCTCAATCTCTCTTAATCCGAGGGCCTTTCTTCTGTTGATTCTCTCCAATTTATCCTGTACATAGCTTGTCTGTACCTAGTAGTTTGCATGTTGCCTCCACTACTAGACTATGGGCTCCCCAAGGTTAGGGACTGTCTCTTATCTCTCTTTGTATCCTCAATGCTTAGCTCAGTGCTTGGCACATAGTAGGTGCTTAATAAATGCATGTTGAATGACTTAACTTAGCAAAAGTTCATCCCCATTTCTTGAAAAAAGAACTCAAACAGATAGGTCATTAGTGCGTATAACATATGGCATCCTTTATTATAAATTGTTTCTGTATAAGGTCTTTTAATTCTCTCAGCATGCAGGAGTCAGTCAATTAACGTTTATTAGGCACCTACGAGTTTTGTGACAGCATGCTCACATGGGTTCTGGATAATGGACGATGCTCTCCCGCTTTCCCAGGCACCAGTGGGGTGAAGCAAGGCTGTGTGCTTGCTCCCATGCATTTTAGCATAATGTTTGCAGCCATGTTGTCAGATCCCTTCTACCAGGATGAAAATGGCATCAAGGTCAGCTACCACACTCAAGCTGAAAAGGCTACAAGCCAAGACTAAAGTGGATGGAGAGTTGGTGCATGACTTTTTGTTCACAGATGATTGTGCACTCAATACGGTCTCTAAGGACAAGAGACAACAGAGTAAGGATAGATTCTCTGACACTTGTACTAATTTTTGCCCAACAATTAACACCAAGAAAACACAGGTTCTCCATCAGCCAGCACAGCACCATCCATATGTGGAACCATCAGTTACAGCAAATGGAAAAATATTGAAGGTAAGTTCACTTACCTTGGCATTATTCTTTCCAGGGAAGTATACATAGATGATGAGGTTGACATACACATTGCCAGAGCTAGTTCAGTGCTTGAGAGGCTCCAAAAGAAAGTGTGGGAGAGAAGAGGCATTCGGCTGCCTGCCAAACTGAAGGTCCACAAGACACAGTAGTCAATGACTATAGCAATCTGCTGTTTGATAAATCCAAAGACCCCAGCTTCTGGGATAAGAACTCACTATTTGACAAAAACTGCTGGGAAAACTGGAAAAGAGTATGACATAAACTAGACACATATCAAAATCTTATGCCATATACCAAAATAAAGTAAAAATGGGTACATGATTTAGATATAAAGGCTGATACTATAAGTAAACTGGGAAAGCAAGGAACAGTTTACCTGTCAGATTTGTGGAAAACAGAAGAATTTATGACCAAACAGGAGATAGAGAACATTATGAAATGAAAAATGGATCATTTTGATCACATTAAATTGAAAAGTTTTTGCACAAACAAAGCCAATTGCAACCAAGATTAGGAGGGAAGCAGAAAACTGGGAAAGAATTTTTACAAACAGTGTCTCTGATAAGGACCTCAAATATATAGAGAACTAAGTCAAATTTATAAGAATACAAGTCATTCCCCAGTTGAGAAATGGTCAAAGAATATGAACAGGCAATTTTCAGATGAAGAAATTAAAGCTATCTATAGTCATATGAAAAAATGCTCTAAATCACTATTGATTAGAGAAATGCAAACCAAAAGAACTCTGAGGTATCACATCACACCTATCAGATCCACCAACATGACAAAACAGGAAGATGATAAATGTTGGAGAAGATGTGGGAAAATTGGAACATTAATCCATTGTTGGTGGAGTTGTGAATTGATCCACCCATTCTGGAGAGCAATTTGGAACTATGCCCAAAGGGCTATAAAAATGTACGTACCCTTTGACCCAGCAATAGCACTTCTAGGGCTATATCCTAAAGAGATCATACAAAAGGGAAAAGTACCCACATGTACAAAAATATTTATAGCAGCTCTTTTTGTGGTGGCAAAGAATTGGAAATTGAGGGGATGCCCATCAATTAGGGAATGGCTGAACAAGTTGTGGCATATGAATGTAATGGAATGCTATTGTGCTGTAAGAAATGCTGAGCAAACTGAAGGTCCACAGAGATATTGTGCTAACCACATTGTTGAACTTTTGTGAAACCTGGACAACATACCAGCGCCACGACAAGAAACTGAATTGCTTCCATTCGAATTGTCTTAGGAAGATTCTGAAGATCACCTGGCAAGATAAGGTCTTTTTTCCAGCTTAACTGCCAAGCATTCAAACTCTGCTGCAACTCCAATGGACTGGCCACATTGTTTGAATGGCAAACATACATTTGTCTGAAAGACTATTGCATGGAAAATTCACACAAGGCTCCCACAGAGGTTAGAAGTGCCACAATGATACTCTCAAGGTCTCTCTGAAGGACTTTGGAATTGATTGCAAGGCTTTATTCAAAGTCACATGGCCAGTAAGTGGCAAATCTGGGTTTTGAACCAAGGACCTTTCTTTCCATTATGTCATCCTAACTGAATTAGCTGAAATTTGGGAAGTGGAAAGACAGAGGCCTGGCTCCAGGAGGGTGCTTCAGCAACTGGACATTAGGCATGGAGCCCCAGTTCTTGGGAGGCTTTGGGGCTTCCTTCTATGTGTGGGAAGCAAAGGCTGGGGCAACAGTGACTCTGGACTTCCAGACAGGGCTGAGGTACTTGACTGCTGTTGTGTAATTGGCTGTGTGATTTCAGGAAAGACCATCCACCTCTCTGGGCCCATTTCCTCATTTGTAGAGTGGGAAGGCTACATGGGAGGATCTCTAAGGTTCCCTCCAACACTGAGATTAGAGGAAGAATCTGAATCTGGAGTCAGGACCCTGGGGTTTGGTTCCTGGCTTAGCTAACCACGTGACCTCTGTGAGCTCGGACAAGTCATTTGGATGGAAACCCAGAGGTCATGGAGTCTAACTCCACGCCTGAACATGAGTCCCCTGTATTTGACTGGAGACCTCTAGGGAGGAGGATTCATTCATTCATTCAACATTTATAAAGCACCTATTATGTGCCAGGCACTGTGCTAAGCTCAGGGGATACAAAAAGAGGCAAAAGACAATCCCTGCCCTCAAGGAGCTTACAATCTAATGGCTCCCCAAGTAGCCCATTCCATGTTTAGATAATTTCATTAAATTGTTGGAAAACTCTTACTTGTTAGGAAGCTCTCTCAGGCATCAAACTTCAATACTTGTTCCTACAACTTCTACCCGCTTGCTGTTCCCAGTTCTGCCTTCTTTAACCAAGTGGAAAAATTCTAATTGCTAAACTATTGGAATGTGTGAATTACCTGAGACAAAGTAAAATAATTATATTTATTGGCCTACAATGAACTATATAACTTTTGTTTTAGAACTTAAAAAAAATAACCTTAGTACATCTTCCTTTTGAGGCAGCTAGGAGGCATGGTGGATAGAGCTCCAGGTCTGGATTCAGGAAGACCTGAGTTTGAATCCAACCTCAGACACTTGCTAACTGTGTGACCCTGGGCAAATCACTTAACCTCTGCCTCAGCTTCCTTATCTGGAGAGAAATGATTATTAAATAATTAAATACTGGGGTGGTCCAGGATTTTACCCCGGCCTCATTTAGAGATTAGACCAAAGCTTGGTTCTCTAAATGGAGGGTAGGTGATGAGATGAAAGGGTATATAAGCATTGAGTGGGTTTCGTGAAGGGTCTTTGGCATTTGAGTGTCCCTGATCCCTTTTGTTAATTATTGCTAGCATGATCAATAAAATGACCAATTACCCAGAAACTGTATCTCTTGAACTTTTTATATGTCACAGTCTGTAAAATGGGGATCATAATAACACCTGCTTCCCAGAGTTATTGTGGGGATCAAATAAGATAATAATCATAAAATGCTTAGCACAGTGCCTGGCACATAGTAAGTGTTATATAAATGTTAGCTATTATTATTGTTATTATTATTCATTTGCTGCAATTATTTATTTTACCTGATTTAGCATTGAGTTTCTGAGATTTGGACATATATTTTTAAATTTTTCATGAAATATTTATATAAATACTTATTATATTGGATATTAAGTACAGCATTGACAAATAATAATAATAATAATAATAATTATTATTATTATTATTCAGCTCATTACTGTTCATCCTAGCTTTGATTATATATAGTCCATGGACTTTAATGGGATTTAAATCAGGCAAGTTCCCAGGATACTAAAGCATGTTTATCTCCATCTCTTGAATAAATATCCTGACTTTTTTTAAAAAAATTTTTTTTAAATAAATTTGTTTATTTTTAGTTTCCAACATTCACTTCCATAAGATTTTGAGTTTCAAATTTTCTCCTTTTCTCTCCCATCCCCCCACCCCAAGACTGTGTGTAATTTGATATAGGCTCAACATATACATTCATATTAAATTCATTTTCACATCAGTCCTGTTGTAAAGAAGAATTAGAACCAATAGGAGAAACCACAAGAAAGAAGAAACAAAAAGAGAGGGAGAGTGCAAATAATATGCTTCAATCTGCATTCAGACTCCATAGTTCTTTTTCTGGATGTGGAAAGCATTTTCCATCATGAGTCTTTTGGAGATGTCTTAGATTCTTACATTGCTAAGAAGAGATACATCTATCAAAGTTAGTCATCACAGAATGTTTCTGTTACCGCGTACAATGTTCTGCTGGTTCTGCTCACTTCGCTCGGCATTTGACTTTTTTTGATGTGTGGTTTGGGCAAGTTCATATGGAAAAAATTCCATATTTATTTGAGAGTTTTTGCAATTCCAGAATAATTCTACTCAGAATATCAACATATGTATCAAATTTCATAATTGCCTCAATGGGAAGATATCCAGCAACATGGAAGTAAAAATATCCTCCCCAATATTTTTTGCGATGTTTTTCAGTCTGATAAAGATGTCTAGAAAATGTGGAACTCAAAATCTTATGGAAGTGAATGTTGAAAACTAAAAATAAACAAATGAATTTATTATTTAAAAAAAGATGTCCAGATCTCACAAACACTTGACTTTTTGTAGTTATTGTTTTTGGTATAGCCTTGAAGGAAGAAGTCAATTTCATCAGTAAAAATGACCACTTTCCCATCTGCAGTGTTCCAGTTTTCGTACGGGCTTGCCTATGACAAGCATTCTTTTCTTCATAGCAACCATTGTGCTGCTGTTGTTTTTTTTTGCCCCGATCTCATTGTTCTTCCAGCTCCAAGAAATCTGCACCATATTATAGGGGAATCAGTAACTGCTGCCCTCCTCCAGCTGCCTTATCCCTTTGAAAGTCTTCACATATTGTTTCCCTTTAAAATTTTCAAAATAGTTTTTTAATCATAAGATTTATAAATAAAGTGTTATACAATTATTTTAATGAAAATGTGTAAAAGTATAAAGTACTAAAGATACACATACACATACACTTACACACACACACACACGTATATAAACCCTGAGTCACAAAAGCTACAAACTTTTCCATAGAGAAAGTTTATTCAGGTCCAGTTAGTAACATGGTGAAAAAAAAATCATATAAACAATCTAAGGCAGGTTTTAGTGACAGTGAATAGCTCAAAATCAGAATATTTCAACTCCAAATACAAAGAAAAAACCCAAAGTGATTTCCTCCTATAAACAAACTCTAGTTTCTGTTGAAGCATGCAAAGAAAAGGAGAGGGATGGGGCAGGGGAAGGAGAGACAACAAAAAGACCTGTTAGTGCTCTATAATAAACCCAATATAGATTATATAAATAGTGTATTTATTATGCTAAAAAAAAAAGACATTATAGTCATGTGGGTCAGATTCAGAGGTGTGCTGGTGCTGGCTCCTATGTGCTCCTAAGAGCCTCTTGTAAAATTTTAATAATTGAGCAATTATTCCTCAAAAATTTGCAAACACTACAAACCAGGGCTTGATTTATTATTTTGTTAGTTGCATAGACTTTAGGAAGTGATAGAGAAAATAATAAGGCAAATTAAACTTATAAGTGAGGTGTGTGGGTTTTTGTTTTTGTTTTTCGGGAGAGCTGGTTATTAAACACCACTGGTTGATTCTTCCTCACCTTGGACTACATACGGAGGTGAGGCAGTGCATAGAGTGGAATCAGCAAGGCCTGAGTTTGGATCCTGCCTCAGCCACTGATTACAAAAAAAATCACTTAAAAGTTTAAATAATTAAATTGTATGCTTAGTTTGGGGAATTTTTAATAATCAAATATGGATTTGAATTTGAACAAGATTGGGCACTCTAGCATTATGCTTTACAAATACCACCGTTTCTGAATGACACTTTCCTGATGGATCAGCAGGGGAGACCCTCTTACTAGACCCCCTTAATCACCTGACCTATCTCCATCAGACTTTTTTCCTATGGGGGTCACATCAAAACTGTCATGAATTTATCTAGATAAACTTTGTTCTTTGGATGATCTTAAGGCTAGAATTATAAATATAATCGGTTCAGCCTCTGAGAAGCAGCTGATAAAAAGTTTTCTTTTACAGAGTTCAAGAATCTACTAAACAGGTAAATAATTTAAAATGTTAGCAATTAACCTTTCAAGTATTGTTTTTGGTAACTTTGTAGCATTTATATTTCTGAAGTTATTAAAGCTTTAAAATGCCTTAAGACTTTTAGGACAACTCTCATGCATACCAGTGGCCTGAGTATTGTCTCCTCTGAGAATCCTTGGTTAGCATCTGAACAGTTGAAATTTAAGTCACTCAAATGCATAATGATATGGGTCTGCACAAACAGGAAAGTTTGATTATTGAAAAGGAGACAAGTCAGCTATTCAAATTTCTTTGAAGTTCCTAGTGTTAATAATCATCTCCACACATGAATGCTTTGGGTTACTTGTCATAAAACCATCTTTTTGAGACACAGAAGTAGACCCTTCTCACATTTGTCTGGGAAAGGGGGACTTTCTTTCTGCAACATTTATCACTGAAACACATTCCACAGCGGAGTCAATGATGCTTTCTTATTATGAGGTCAAATTGGATGTCATACTGCACGCTTCTTGGATACTCCTTGTCTGAAACCCACTGAGGCTCACAGAGGCTGATAGAGATACTGAGGGTCTAGTGCTTGGGGACCATGCCTACTCAGTTTCCTACCATTGAGGCAAACGGCAACAGCCTTTATAGATGAGGGCATGGCTCTTCCATCCATCCCAGGGCTGCCCTGCAATCTTTGCCCCAATCCAACCAGTCCTAGCCTAGGGGGGCTCTATTTGTTTTCTGAGGTTGAATTCGGCTATCTTGCAGTACGTTTGTCAGTTCTTCGTGTTGTTTTTTAATTTTCAACTTCATTTTCCTTTGTGTTTCTGTGTGAATGATCCCATTTCATTGTGGGTTTTAATGGCTCTTGACAGACTTGATGTCCCCACCCCAATAACCGCTAAGATATTTCTAATGTTCATTGAAGTGTACCCTTTCAGAGTGATGACTTTGACATGCTTCCTGGGAGTAATATCCATTCTTAAAAACCACAGAATCAAAAACACAAGAGAATAATGAAGTGTGTGTGTGTGTGTGTGTGTGTGTGTGTGTGTGTGTGTGTGTGTGTGTGTGTGTGGTGGGAGGGGGGCACAAAGCCCGGCTTCAAAAGTCATAGAATTAACTAGTTGAGAAAGACTGCTGAATCCAATTTTATCTGGTCTAAGTCAGGTTTTGGGGATCAGCCTAGTGACAGTAGATGCACACATGGGTGACCATTGTTGTCACAAAATGAAACTGCATCAAAATTGTTGCTTGTCTCAAGCAATTCACATGCTATCATAGGTGACTGACCCTCCACGTACATAAATGCAACTCTTAAACACACTCGACATTTTCTCTTCTAATCTGATTCAACAAGCACCTTCTGTGGAGAAGGTCCTGCATTCGGTGCTAGGGATGCAAAGACAGTGAGGAAATTGATCTTGCAAAGACAGTGAGGAAATTGATCTTCCAAATTCCTCTCCTGAGGGCTTGCCAACCCACTTATGCCAACTTTTCCTGCACAGATTTTGTGGCATACTAGCTATCCTTCATTGGCATATGTCCTCCCCAAATCTAGGTTGCATGGAGAACTATTCCTGGCTTTCTATCACAAACTATAAGAAGCAACAGTCACTTCCCACCTCATCCTTCCAAGGTTACCATAATTTTCACCCTAATAACAGTTCCTCCCTATTGGTGAGAATGAGATCCAGCATGGGATTTCCCCTTTTGGTTGCTTGATCTTTTAAAGGGTGAAATTATCACCAAGGGAAATCAAGCAATCATTAGCTACTTTGCTTTTGGCAGAGGGAGAGAGAGACAGAGACAGAGAGACAGAGATAGAGACACAGAGACAGACACACACACACACACACACAGACAGAGATGGACAGAGAGACAGAGACAGAGACACAGATACAGACACACACACACACACACACACACACACACACACAGAAAGACAAAGAGGGAGAGAAACTCCTGCAGCTATTGTGATAATCAAAGCCCCTCCATCACTATTATCTCATGTCTCTGTGCCAGTCTTGTGACCTGTTTCCCAGCCTTCTCATCTACATCTTCTTTTTGTCTCGGTGGCCTGTGTTTAGCCTGATCACAATATTCTTTTTGTTTCTGTCTCCACTGAATTTCACCCAAATGTTCACTATGATATCTCTTTACTTTCACTCTTGGATTTCTTTCTATTAATATATCTTTTATTTAATACTATACCCTGCTCCCCACCACTGACCCCTCTTCTTTCTACCTCACTATATTCCTGTGCTGGGTCCATCCTATCAAGTCCTAATGACATTTATGAGGTCAAATTTACCTCCTTGTGTCAGGAGCTCTGATTCAGCTCGTTTGTTACCCACACTTGGTGCATTTCTACATAGAAGTATTAGGTCTTTCTGATGTCTCCTTTTTCAGATTTTTGTCTCCTATGTCTATTTGGGCATCTCTACTGCTACTCAGTCAGCTAGAAGGCTCAGTAGATAGAGGGCTGGGCCTGGAGACAGGAAGACCTGAGTTCAAATCCAGCTTCAGACACTTACTAGCTGTGTGACCTTAGCTAAGTCACTTAATCACTGCTTGCCTTAAATACACTAGACAAGCAAATGGGGATTTCATGGCAAATAGTCTCAGGATGGAAGCTTGACTCTTTCCTCTCCTCCTTAAATTAGCAGCTAGATGGCATGGTAGATAGCTGGCCCTGGAGTTGGAAAGTCCTAAGTTCAAATCTAGCTTCAGATACTTACTAGCCACGTGACTCTTAAAACTCAGTTTTTTCATTTGTAAAATGGGAATAATAATAGTACCTACCCCACAGAGTTGTTGTGAAGACCAAATAATATAACATGTGTACACTGCTTTGCTCCCATAAAAATGCAAGTCAATTATATGTTCTGAAGTATGCCCTGCAAGACAGAGAGAGGCTGACGACTTTATGCAACTCTGCCTCACTTAAATCCAATTCGTGCATGGTCTGTGATGTCATTGGACCCCCTGGAAAATCAATGCCTGTGGGATTGGACTGAGGGAGATCTGCCCATGTAACATGAAATAGGGGGAGGATTCAAATTCCATCTACAATGTTTATTGTCTATGTGATCTTGGGACAGTGAATTCCCTCTCTAAGCCTCAGTTTCCCTACCTTTATAATGAAGGAGTTGGACTAAATGGTCTCTGGGGTCCCTGCCATCTCTAAAGCTTTGCTCCTGAGGGTTTTTTATAGGAATAATAACTCAGAAATCAAAAAGGTTTGGCTGGTAGCTGGGAGGGGACTGGTTGCTGATGGGCTATGGCAGCTGGGACTGGTGATTCCCAAAGCAGCATCAATAAGCATTTATTGTGTGTCTACTATGCACACCTACTCTGTGCCAGGTGCTATACTAGTGTCTTCAGATAGAAATACAAAGAATGAAACAATCTCCTATTTCCATCTCTTGAATAGGGCTGGGGGCAGAGAATAGTGTTTTCTTGTAAGCTCTGCTGTAATAATTGTTCCTTCAAAGGGTCCCACAGGAGAATCTTGCCTATGAGTTTAGCTCCTTAGATTTCCAATTCTCTGTTGTAGTCACAGATGTTCAACATTAGAAGGGATCTCAGAGCCCATCTAATCCAAATTATATTTGAGCAAGAATCCTTGCTCACAGCTCACAACTCTAAAAAACAAAATGGGGCAGGAATTATCATTTCCATTTGACATTTGAATAATTGCAAGCAGAGAGGTGTTAGAACCAAGGTCACACAGTGAATTTATGGCTGAGATGAGGACTAAAAGTCAATCAGTCACCTTGACTCTCAAGGTATAGCTGAGGACATAATGGGGTAGACAAAGGAAGGAAATAAACAATTACTAAGTACTTTACAAATATCAGATTTTATCCTCCTAACAACTTTATGGAGTAGGTACTATTGCTATTTCCATTTTGCTGTTGGGGAAACTGAGGCAAGCAGAGGTATTAGTCTGATCAGATACTCCACAGCCTCTCCCCTGCCCCCTCACTCCCCAAACACACCCCTTTAGTGCTGTATCTGTCCTCCATCAGGTGTCAGCTGTGTGTGCCCGCAAAAACACACATACGTGGTGAGTCACTGGTGATTTCACCAGTGACACCCGAGGACCATGGGGCTTAGGGACAGACACATTATTGAGTAAGTTTCCTTCTGAGAAGCACCTTCTTTAAGTCATCCAAAGGTTATGTGGTCCAGACTTCCAGGACCTCTTGTATAGGTCAGAGCATGGAGTTTAGAGTTCAGAGGAACCCAAGAGACCATCTAGACCAACCTTCTCATTTTACAAGTAAGGAAACTGAGGCCCAGAGATGAAAAATGACTCATTCAAGCTTAGGTGGGTATTGACTGGATTTGAACTCAGGTTTTCTGACTCCAAATAAAATCTTCTTTCCATTATATCATTAGGAATTTGGGCATTCCTCTAATTCTCTTGTTTTCATTATAGAAACTTTTTCTTTCCTGCAGTCCAGACCTATGATTTCATCAACATAAGAAACTCTGTGGTAACTACCTCATTGGTACAGATGAAACTCGTCTGTAACTTAAAGCCTTAGTGAGATGTTAAGCCACTTATCCACAGTCCTAGAGTCTGTTAGAAGCAGGATTGGAACTCAGTCTTTTTGACCTGGAGGCTGACCCTCTATTCTCTCTGCCACACTGCTCCTCTATAGTATCATTAAATATAATCTGATGTCATTGTTGTTGTTTCTCCTTTGTTTGTCCGAGACAGCGCCGATTTAGTGATTAAGGCTAGGTAAGAAATAAGGCAAAGAATGGCTTTTTACCTAGTCAAAAACAAAACAAAAAATTCAAAATGAGAAAGGAAGACTCTCGGGGTTTGGGGCCAAAACAGCAACAATTGCTATTTACATTCACTCTGAGCCATCAGAACCCAAATGATGACCCAGTGAGGCTTGGCCTGGGATCTATTTATTGTTGGCCAATCAATGAAAGCCAGAGTGATCTGGGCTTAAGGCAGGGCCTTTAAGAAAGAAATCTAGCCTGTGAACCCCAAGATATCTTGTGAGGTTTCAGTGATCAAAATTTATATTCCTTTGGGCAGCTAATCTGATATCTTAGAGTGAAAGGAACCCTTCAAGATCACCTGGTCCAACCCATTTTTACAGACGAGAAAATGGAGACCTGGAGAGATAAAGTCAAGGTTATATGAAACTCACATCCCTTGACACCTATACCAGTGGTCTTTCCATGACATCAATAAGACAAAGAAAATTTAAAAAATAATATCTAACATTTACCTAGCTCTTTTGGGTTAGCAAAGCACTTTACAATTGATTTGTTTTATCCTCACAACAGCCCTGGGAAATACACGCTATTATTGTCACCCACATTTTCCAGGCAGACAGAGGTTAAATGACTTGCCCAGGGTCATTCGGGTAGTAAGTATTTAAGGCTGGATTTGAACTTAAGTCTATACTGAGTTGAGGTACAGTGTTCTCTCCATTGCTGTCTCTAAAAAGTGCCCAAGTGGGTCAGTTAATGTCTCCAACTGTACTTATGACAAGCTCTGAGCTTTGGCAGCTGAAAGAGCTCAGGGGATCACAGACTTTATCAAGATGGCTATGAGAGATGGACCAAATCACTCAATCTCTGCAACTGGATTATTGCATTCAGCGTTGGGGTCCCCTTTTAGGGAGGGTACTGAATAACTGAAGCGCATGTATAGATGGGTGGCCAGGAGGGGGAAGCTGCTGAAGCCCATGCTATCTTTGACTACAGTGGTTGGTTAAGGAACTGAGCCTGGGCATCCTGGAGAAAGGGGAGATGACAGCCATCTTCAGGTCTCTGAAGAACTGGCACACTGAGGAGAGATAAGACCGTTTGCCCACAGAGGACAGGACTGGAAGGAAGGAAGGAAATAAGCATTTATTAAGTGCCTACTATGTGCAAGGTTCTAAGGTACTAAGCGTTTTACAAATATTATCTCATTTGATCCTCATAATACCCTGGGGAGTAGGTGCTGTTATTATCCTCATTTTACAGTTGAAGAAACTGAGGCAGATAGAACTGAAGTGACTTGCCCAGGGTCGTACAGCTAGTAAGTATCTAAAGCTAGATTTGAACTCAGCTCTTTCTGACTCAAGGTCCAATGTTCCGCCCACTGTGCCACCTATAAGTAATGGGTAAAAGCTGAAGAGAGATAGATTTAATATCAGTATAAGGAAAACAATTTCCTAACAGTGAAAGCTGTCCCAAAGTGGAAGGAGGTCACAGGTTCCCCACATGGTATGGTGGGGAATACAGCATGATCCAGTGGAACGATGCTGAATTTGGAGCCAGGACACCTCCAGCTACATGTAATTCTGGGCAAGTCCCTTTACCACCTTTAACAACTTCATCTTTTGGGCTGGATGACTTCTAAAGGCCCTTCAGGCCCTACGTCTATGATCTCATGATCCATCACTGGGGCCCTTTAATAGGTGGAGACTAGGTGACCATTTGTCTGGGATATTGTAAAACGAGATTCCTCTGCAGATAAAGGTCAGAATAGACGGTCTCTGAGGCATCTGCCACCTTGGACATTCTGTGACTTCTGTGAGCGTCAACCTAAGGCTTACGGGAGTCATCAGAGACTGTTCCCTAAAGATCAAGACTCCCCAAAGACTCTACCTGGATGGCCCAGCATGCTGACACAGACCCAAGGAAAAAGCCATCGGCCATTGTTGGGGATCAGGTGTATGTGTCACCAAGTAAACAGAAACTTTTTTTTTTATCTAATTGTACAAAACTCTGGTCTGTATGAAACTGGGAAGTCCAGATTTTAGGACAGTTTTGATCACCTGTTGAAAGAAAGGTTACATTCGCTGTCTGGACAACACACCTGGGTTTTTGTTTTTATAATAGAATGGGACCTACATCACTGTGATTTCATGATTAGCTAAGTTCGCATCTAAAAGGAGTTATATCACTTTGGTAAGAGAGCTCCAAATTCTCTGCCAGACCCAGATTACGGACTAGTTTTATTCTGTCTTAAGGTACTAAGTACATTATGAGAGAAATGATTATTCATAATCAATAGTTTGGGGAGATTCAGAGCTTTCCCCTTCTTCCAAAGTCCTGGTTTTTAAAAGTTCAGTCTCTTGAAAGACACTGATGATTATGAGCTTGGACTAACTTTCTTGTTAAAGACCCCACCTTGGTAGAAGCGATTGTGTTCTGCTCAGGCTTGGGTGGACATACATTCTTTGAACAGACAGGCCAAAGCTATGGGTGTTCTGGTAGTTTCTCTGTCCAAGGGTGACAGGATATCACTCTCAGTCCCTCATTTTAATACAGCTCACTTTCAATTGTGGTGTCCAATCAGAGTTGTTCGCCACCCCTCTGGAATACCTGCTTTTCGAAGGGCATATGAACTGTGAGCCTATTGCCATGATTGTTTTTGGTATGAGGGAGATGGCCAAATGACCATCCTTTTATTAATAATGTGCTGTCCTTATTAATAAAATTATTAAATTAATAAGAAACCTTGTCTCTTGAACCTTTTTAATTGTCACAACTAGTAGGTAAATACTGGAGAAATATGCCTGCCATTGACTCAAACTCTTCTAGGCCAAAGACCAGAGCACCTCTGTAGAAGGTTCTACATGAGTTAATACTGGTATTTAGTCCAAAGAAGCTTCTCCATGATTTGATAGGAAGTGAAGCTTTCTATCCATAAGCACCTTTCCAGTTCTCACTCTGCAAAGCAGTGTGGCTCAGTGGAAAGAGCTCTGGCTTTGGAGTCAGAGGACCTGGGTTTGAAATCTACCTTTTATGCCTATGACCTGGGAGACCTTGGGCAAGTCACAACTTTGCTAGTCCTCAGTTTCTTCATCTGTATAGTGAGGGGATTAGAAGAGATGGCCCTTCCATATCTAATTCTATCACTATATATGTAGTGATGTACTATATGTACCTTATGCCATGAAAGTTTCTAAAAAATCATCGTGGGGCAGCTAGGTGGCACAGTGGATAGAGCACCGACCCTGAAGTCAGGAGGACCTGAGTTCAAATCCGGCCTCAGACACATAACACTCACTAGCTGTGTGACTCTGGGCAAGTCACTTAACCCCAATTGCCTCACCAAAAAAAAAAAAATCATCCTCCTCCTTCCTTCTTTCATGAAAGATATTGTTACCTTTGGGTTATCGTATACCCCATTTGACCATCCCCAGTGGTTTTCTCCAGAGATAAGACAACTGTCAGGAATCTCTAGACTAGATCTGACTGAAGTATAGTCACTACCCATTTTTCCAATTTTGGTATAAATCTTATGTGGGCACTGAGTCATGTCTTCAGAGCCACACAAAAACAGGCAAAGAAAACACAAAAAAGTGGAGAAAACCCTAAGCCCCAATACCATGGGCACTGCTACTAGGTTACTCCTTCTAGCCTCGCTGGTCTCTACCTCAGCCATCCTGTAGGGGCTTTTGTCACAGGCTCTTCTCACTGCCACGTATATAAGCCAACCTGCACATACACCAACACCCTTCCAACTCCCTGACATCCCTGGTCGAAGTGAAGGAGGCAGTAATGGATAGAGCCCAATTAAGCTCCCAGCTAGCTTTGGGATGGGCAAGTAGGGAGGAGGCAGCCCTAAACATTTAAGCTGGCATTGTCATGGATTCCAGGTGGTCATGTCCTCATTTGGAAAGGATCATATTCAAACGTAGACCCTTGGTGACTACTTCTGTGTGTGTGTTTGGCAGGCCAGGGCCCTGGAACCAGTGTCTTGGTGGATTAGTTATTTTTTAAATGTTAATTTTTTACAAACATTTATTTTCCTTACCTTCCACTACCCTCCAAATTAACAACAAAAAAAAAACCCCTCCCAATAAACATACAATCCAATAAAACAAATTTGCACATCAAACATATCTCTAAACCTATGTCTTAGTATGCATTTTAAGTCTATCACCTCTCTGGCAGAAGGTGGTCAGGGAGCTTCATCTTCAGTCTTTCAGACTCATGATTTATCAGTTCATTGTTTGGAGTTCTAAAGTCTTTCAAAGTTGTTTTTTCTCTATAATGTTGTCATTGGACAAATTATTTTCCTATATCAACTCACTTTGCTCTGTGCTGGTTCATAGAAGCCTTTCCAGTTTCCTCTGAAACTGCCTATTTCATCATTTCTTGTGGGGTAATAGAACTCCATTGCATTCATACGCCATAATTAATGGATAGGCACACCCTTAGTTTCTAGTTTTTTTAATTTTGTTTTGTTTTGTTTTTTTGCTACTGTGAAAAGAGCTGCTATAAATACTTTTGTACATGAGTCCCTTTCCTCTTTCTTCAAACTCTTTAGGGAATAGGCCTAGTAGTGAGATAACTGGGTCAAAAGGTATACCGAGTTTCATGACTTTTGGTAGGGCATCATTCCAAATTGCTTTCCAGAATGGCTGGACCAATTTACAGCTCCAACAACAGTGTATCTGTGTGCCTGTTTTCCCACAATCCCACCAATATTTGTCACCTCTGCCAATCGGATGGGTGTGATGTGGAACCTAAGAGTTGTTTTAAGTTGATTTATATAATTATGAATGATTTAGAGCATTTTTTCATTTGGTTGTGTGTTGAATAAAATTCCTAGAGACCAAGTTCCGAGTATAATTAATCAATTTATTGGTTAGGCTAGCAATAAGCAATAAATTGAGGTCATTGGTCTCTCTTGGTTACCAAAAAAATCTGAGGGCAATAGAGCCTTTTAAATCCAAGTGTGTCTTCCTTCTAAATGGCCTGACAGTACATCATTATGACCTCCTCTGGCAAATGTAAGGCAACCCTGACTGGTAGATGGGTTGGCCTTGAAGTGTGACTGATTACACCCCACGTTGACACTCAAGGAAAGCCATTTGCTCCAGAAGAGACAGTGCCTCCATCCATCTTGGTTCAATTAGATTGCCCCGGGTTTTGGCTTCCTTATTAGAGATCAGGTTGCCCCAAATCTTGATCAGAAAGTAAGGACACAAGTGCCATCCCCTGGGTGGCTTGACCTTACCTCAAACCAGCTTCTGTTTATAGGGAAGCAAAAACAAGGGGCCCTGCCCAGGCTGGTAAGCAGATGCATCAGAGTTGGAAGTAATCACCTTAATCAGGCTCTTCAGAAACTACCTGTCCTTCAGATGTAGGTTCTGTCAAAATGAGGAAAATAGTGGATCACATGGAAATATTGGCTATTAAATAAGGCAATCCAATATTAATTTTCCTCAGTCATTGATTTCTCGGATTTCTTCCTTTGAAAATTGCTTGTTTATATCATTTGAGCATTTGTCCCCTTGGGAATGACTCTTGTTTTTATAAATTTGAATCAGTTCTTTAATGCATACATACATAATACATACATACATATTTGTATATATGTTTAAATATATGATTATCAGAGAAATTTGCTATAAAGATTTTTCCTAGTTACTTTTTACCCTTCTAATTTCAATTATCTTAGTTTTTATGCAAAAGCTTTTAAGTTTTATATAATCAAAATTGTCCATTTCCTCTTCTGTGATTCTTCTATCTTTTATTTTTCATTAATACTTCCCATATACATAGATCTGGAAAGTAAATTCCTCCTTGCTCCTCTAATTTGCTTATGATGTTAACGTTTATGCCTACTTAAGACATCCATTTGAAATTCATATTGACAAGTGAGATGTTAGCTTATACCTAATATTTGCTAGACTATTTTCCCAGCAGTTTCCCCCCCCAAATAGTGAATCCTTTCCCCAGTAACTAAGGTCTTTGGGTTTATCAGATATTAACCACTGAGTCTGATTCTGTATGTTGGGTATCTAATTTGTTTCACTGACTGAACTCTATCTTTTAACCAGTACCAAATCATTTTAATGATTATTGCTTTGTAGTATAATTTGAGATCTGGTGCTTCTAGGCACCCTTCTTTCCCCCTTCTTACCATTACTTCCCTTGAGATTTTTTACCTTTGGTTCCTACAAATAAATTTCATTATTATTTTTTCTAGCTCTATAAAACAAATCTGTAGTAGTTTGATTTGCACGGCATTGAAAAATAAATTAATTAGGTAGAATTGTCATTGATATTATACTACTGATTGATTAGTTGTTGAGAAAATGTGTGAATGAAAAGAAGCAGTGGGGTGGGGAGCTGTGTATAAGTACTATCTGGGGTAAGTACTTTCATCTGAGTAAAATAATTCAGTGGGGAAGGGTGAGGAAAGATAGTTAGCATATAATCCAAGTAGGGTTGTGGTGGCAGGCAGTTGACAGTTTAGGGACAGCTAGGTAACTCAGTGGATAGAGCACTGGACCCAAAGTCAGGAAGACTCCTCTTCCTGAGTTCAAATCTGGCCTCAGAAACTTACTAGCTATGTTATCCTGGGCAAGTCACTTAACCCTGTTTGTCTTAGTTTCCTCGATCTGTAAAATGAGCCAGAGATGGAAATGGCAAACCCCTCCAATATCCAATATCTCTGCCAAGAAAACCCCAAATGGGGTCATCAAGAATCAAACACGACTGAAAAACGACTAAACAACTGAATGTACAAGAAACTCTGCAAGGCATTACATATAGAGGGAAAAGGGTTTAAGATATGTTTGTATGTGGTACGTGCTGTGCACGTGTTGTGTGAGTTATGTGTGTTGTATTTTGTATGTGCATTGTGTTGTACGTATTGTGTATGTTGTGCATGTATTGCAAGTGTGTGTGGGGATAGTTCCTAGCAAGCCCTAAATAGGCTGGAAGATGCCAATGCCACTACTTCTTAGTGATTCTTAGCCATTTACCTTAGTGGTTCCTGACAGTGGTGGTGACATCCTGGGAGAATCTTCTTGTCTCACTTTAGTGGGATGAAGGCTCTTATAGTTGGATGACACTCAAAAGGCCCACTCCTCCAGAAGGACAATGACAGCCAATGAGATCATACCCAACAACTGCCAGTGAGAATCATTGACATGCCCATTGACAGTGAGAGTGGTTGCTTCTCTTTTCCTGCCTTATGAACTGAGGGCTTTACCCACGTCTCAAAAAATCTTGACACCCACTTTCTTGCCCAGATCGCTCTCTGGATGGAATTGTGGACAGAGAAGTTGTTCACTGACCAAGGACAATCAGTGTGACATAGTCTATCAAGGGCTAAGAGTCCTGAAATCAACCAGTCAATTGATAAGCACTGCAGGGGGTGCTGGGGTTACAAAAGCAACAACTGAACAATCACTAGGGCCTCAAGAAGCTTATATTCTAATGGGAGAAGCAATAAACATGCATAGATACATATATAATATGAATACGCAAGATATGTACAGGTTTGGTAGAATGTAGTGTAAGAGGGGAGGGTTATTAGAGTAGGGGAAAAGATGTCCAATGGAAAGTGGATTTTGTGCTAAGTCTTGAAGGAAGCCAGGTATTCTAAGAAGTAGAGGAGGTATGGGAGACAGCCAGGGCAAAGGCATGGAGATGGGAGATATGGTGTCATGTAGAGAGGTACAACAAGTAGGCAGTATAGCTAAACCCTGTAGTAAGTGTAAGGGAGAAGTGTGTAAGAAGACTTGGGAAGGGAGGAAGAAGTCAGGTTGTGAAGAGCTTTAAATACCAAATAGAGATAGAGGATTTTATATCCTATCCCACAGGTAGGGATCCCATAGGGAGCCGATGATATTTATTCGGTGGTTTGTACATGTATATATGGGGGAGGGGGAGAAGAAAGGAGGGAGGAGGAAGAGGAGGAGGATGAGAGGAGAGAGAGAGAGAGAGAGAGAGAGAGAGAGAGAGAGATGTATGATGAGATGTGAGCTTTAGGAAACTCACTTTACAAGCTATGTAGGGGATGATTGGATTGGTGAAAAACTTGATGCAATAGTCTAAACAAAAGGTGATGAGGCCCTGAATGAGGGTGTTGGTGCTGTGAGTGGAAAGAGGAGGAAGGACAGAAGAGATCTTGTGAAGAAAGAAACGCTAAAATTTGTCCATTGATTGGATATATGAGGTGAAGGAAAGTGAGGAGCTGAGGATCTCAGGAAGTTAGAAAGAGGAATGCGTCTCTAAGACTCACTAGCTGTGTGACCATGGGCAAGTTACTTAATCTCTGTAACTCTCAGTTTCCTATAAAGTGAAGCTGATGCCTATAGTGCCTACCTCAAAATGTTGCTGTGCAACTCAAGTGAAATAATATATGGAAAATGCTATATAAATGTCAGTTACTATATTTAACAAGTGAGGATGTACTTTGTCATCAGTCAGGTTAGGAAATGCTTGGGTCATTGGGCAACTGTTTGTGCTTAAACATAGTCCCCTGATGGGTGGTTATGGGGGTTTCCTGAGAGACACAAAGACACGGAGAAGACAGAGAGACAGAGACAGAGACAGAGAGATGGAAGAGGAGGAGGAGAAGGAAGAGAAGGAGGAGGAGGAGGGGAGAGAGAGAGAGAGAGAGAGAGGGAGAGAGAGAGGGAGGGAGGAAAGACAGAAGGAAAGATAAAAAGAAGGAAAAAGGAAGAAAGAAAGAAAAAGAAAGGAAGAAAGAATTATTTTTCTTTTTTCCATAACATAGTATAATAAAAAGGATGATTGCACATGAAACTGCAGTTCTATTATGTGCAACTCGCTTTTCCTTTTAAACATATAATAAAGTTATCACGTAAATTTTTTTTCCTTTTTTCTTCCCTCCTTCCCTCACACCTTAGAGATGGCTACCATTAGACACAAATATGTGTGTGTACATGTAAAATAATTCTATATATACTTCTATTGATCCATTTATCAGTTCTTAATTAAGCACTTACTACATGTAAGGCACTGTTGAGTGCTGGGGATATAAAGGGAAAAAGAAAGGTAGTCATTACTCCCAAGAATCTTATATTCTAATAGGCTAAGACAACGTAAATATAAGAGAGGTGGCCAAGGTGGAGTATTTTGGTCAAGTTAGTCACATATAGTCACATACAGGATTGACTCATAGAAACCCATCTACTGTTTCCAGAGCTGGAGATGGAAATGGGGAGTGTAGATGGGCTATAATAGACTCGGCTGCCTTAGAGAAACTCATTGATCAAGTTCTGGTGAGCAGCACAGGCATCATTACCACCAGAGAATGGTGTACTTGATACTGATGGAAGGTATCAATAGTTATCCCTTTATTCCTGGCCCCATGATCCAGGAGACAAAGAAGATACCAATAAAGTAATGGGAACACAAATATATATCCTTGGATGTGACATAGTATCTAACCTCCCTATGGTGCTAGGGATCTGATGACTTATCCAGAATGACCCAGCCTCTGACTCTGAATTCTGGAGACTGACATCAGTCTTTTACCCTACTTGAGTAGCCACTGATACCTGTGTACAAGGAGATAGCTTTAATCTGTGTTCCAAATATCAAAACATCATAAATGTTGAGACCTGTTGAGATATCCTGTCACACATGTGCACGCACATGCACACATACATGTGCACACACACACACACACACATAATTGAAATCAGGGATGCAGCTCCCAGGGAACTCATCATAAAGGAACTCCAGGGTTTGTCATTGCCACCAACTCTATCTCCCCTGAAAAGTCACCGGCTCTCTCGATCAAGACATGTATCTTGTGCTCTCACTCCTACCCTCTGCCCACGCTAATCATTTTCATTATCTAGACCCACTATTCTTTTCCACTCATTCCTGGCCTGCTGGACTCTTGCTCTGCCCTAGGTGTGGACCATGAACTCAAAACAATGGACCGTGGACAATCTTCCATCTCAATGGCCCACTCCAATTTTGGTAATCATGGATGCACTTGCCAAGATGTGTCATTTCATCCCTTTCCACAGAACTCCTAGAGATTGAAAGGTTTTTCAGTCCTTATTGCTAGCTTCTAAATTGCATCTCCTAAATTGCACTCTGCCCTCACCCCCAGTAAAACATTCCTCTATTGGAACCAACCCCTTCCATATTCACTATGAATTCTACTTGTACTCTCTGATGAAACTTGCTCCTTTCATGGCCACCTGGCCATAGATTATTATTTTGTAGGTCTTTGGACAGCACAAGTCAACCTAGAAACACTCCAGTCTTATCTAATATGCTGAACTAAATATAGTCTTGACAAAAGACACCCCAGCATGCAGGCCCATGCCCCTCTAGACTTTGAGTACAGTAGAGACCTTTACAGTATCTGTCAGACTAGAAAGGGTCCAAACATTGGATCTGGGAACTCAAATCCTGACTAGTTTCTGGCATTCCTCTTTGTTTTGTTTTGTGTTTTTTGAGGCTGGATCTCCCTGTCTCAGCATTTCATGACCCCTATCTAATTAATGATTTGTATAGGAGCTTTGACTTGTTCTGTTTATGACCTGGATTGGTTTTTCCCTCCTTAGACTGCCTGGTGATCTTCCTGCTCTTGAGGGAGTCACAATACTAGTACCTGATATAATGTAGACACTCAGAGTCTGACCCATTGCAGCTCAAAACTCCCAAGCTCAAGAGATCCATCAGCTTGCAAGGATCGCTATACCTGGGCTAGTATTCCCCAATAATCTTGACAACCTGAACAGGAGAATGTTATCATGGCCCAGGTCAAAGATCCCTCTAATAAAACACTGACCCTAGGCCAAATAGCATAAGGGACCTGAGGAGAAAAACAATTGTGATGAAAGGAAACTCAAAGATTCTTGGGAGGTCATCTGAACCAAGAAAGGTGTTAAATATCCCGAGGGAATTCCAGACTCTTCCTGTACATGCTGTGTTACCCACAGACTCTGATATTGCAGAGAACAAGAGACCAGATTCAATTCTAAGATAGTGTAGGCTCTGCTTCGCAGGTGGAGATAGCTGAGAAAGAGAGAGAGAAGAGAGGAAAGAGAGAAGAGAGGAGGGAGAGAAGAGAGGAGAGAGAGAGACAGAGACATAGAGAGACAAAGAGAAAGAGGAGAGAGAGACAGAGAGACAGAGAGAGAGGAAAGAGAGAGACAGAGAGAAAGAGAGAGAGAAAGGAGAGAGAGAGAGAGAGAGAGAGAGAGCAGGTTTCAGTCTGGTGATTATTGGTCAACTTCTGTGCTACCATTCAGGTTGGTCTGTGGGCCATGGAAACCCCAAGTTCAGGGATCATGGTGATCATGTCAATGAAAGCCACAAAATGACAGCAAAAATTGGTTCATTAAAGTGATAGAAAAGTTAATGAAAGCTAAAACTTCCAACAGCAGCAGAGGCCTGGTAACATCCCTGTGGAGCAGGTTGGCTCTAGGGAGAGGACTTAGCATCATGGATTGGATAAAAGTGGTAGCAAGGCTGAGCTAGGCCAGAGTAGCACTTTAATTGATTTTAAAGATATATTTTTATATCATTTAAATAAGAGATTAAAATATGTTTTATAGAAATTTCCCCCTTTATCCTTTCCCCACTCCTCCCCAGAAAACCATCCTTTATAACAAAATGTTTTAAAACAAAAGGAGGAAGAAGAGGGGAAAAAATCAGCAAAATGGATAAATATATCAAAACTTTTTTTGACATTATGTGCAATGATCCACACTTGTGGACTCTCCATCTTTGCAAAGGAGTTGGAGGCAAAGGAAGTTCGCTTCTCATATCTTTTCTTTGGAGCCAAGCTTCATCTTTGTAATTTTGGAACAGTTATTTTTTATTGTTTTATGGTTGTTGTTTTCATGTAATCATTGTGTATGTTGTTTCCTTGGCTCTTTGTATCCACTTGTGTCAGCCTTTCCATGTTTCTCTATATTTATCAAACTCATAATTTCTTATAGCATAATAGTATTCCACTAGATTCATGTAACACAATTTGTTTAGCCATTTCCCATTCAGTTGGCAAGTACTTTGTTTCCAATTATTTGCCACAAAAACAACAACAACAACAACAAAGACTGCTGTAAATATTTTGGTGTATATAGGGACATTTTTCTTATCAATGACCCCCTTGGGGGCATATTCCAATAGTAGAATCTCTGGGTCAAAGAATATAGACATTTTAACCATTTTACACACATAATTCTAAATTCCTTTCCAGAATGGTTGTACCAATTCAAAGCTCTACCAACAATATAATAATATGCCTGTCTTTCTTCAACCCCTCCAATACTGATTATTCCCATCTTTTTGTCTAAATTATTATTATCATTATTTTTGCCGATTTGTTGGGTATGAAGTGAAAACTCAGGATTGTTTTTTGATTTTTTGACTTTCAGCTCTCTTCTTGTTAGTTACTTGGAGAACTCTTTCATCTTGTTATTTAGAACACTACTTTTTAAATGAAATTAAGTTCTTTGCATGGGGAACAGTTCAGCAATTGGATCTTAGACAAGAGCTGTCACTCAATGGTTTAGCTTTTGGTAGAGAATCTATGTTTCTTCCTTCCTTCCTTCCTTCCTTCCTTCCTTCCTTCCTTCCATTCATCCATCTATCATCCATCCATCTATCTATCTATCTATCTATCTATCTATCTATCTATCTATCTATCTATCTA
>NW_020954794.1:1130869-1151277 GCF_900497805.2 Vombatus ursinus
CTATCTATCTATCTATCTATCTATCTATCTATCTATCTATCTATCTACCTATCTATCTAGTAAAGGGATTCTGGTGGCCTGGTAGAGAATCTCTCTCTCTCTCTCTCTAGGGAATCTTAGGCCTAAGTGGCCTACTTGGGATGTCTGAAATTTAAAAAGACTTTTTGTCTGATCTGTTTTTATGTAAATAAACTCTTCTAGCCCTTCATCAAAATGTACCTAAACCTCAGACATTTGACCCAGCTGCTCAAGACAGAACACTTCCCTTCTTTATTAAATGACCTCAGAGGTGCTTTCTGGTCTCAACATTCCGTAATTCTATATTGCTTCACATCATTACCAGACTTATCTTCCTAGAGCACATTTCTGATCTTTTCATTCCTCAGAAGCACTCAATAGCTCACCAGTGCCTCTAAAGTCCAAACTCATTAACCTCATGTATAAGATCCTCCATGATCTATCTTTATCTTCCTAAAGGTACCCTATAGTCCAGTCAATGTTGAATGATTCATTATTCCCTGAACATGATTTCCTGGCTCTAAACGTGAGAAATCATGCCCTTCTGTCTGCCTGTATTTCTATTTACTCATCCTTCAAAGCCT
The DNA here is from genome assembly GCF_900497805.2 of Vombatus ursinus. NCBI lineage: Eukaryota > Metazoa > Chordata > Mammalia > Diprotodontia > Vombatidae > Vombatus > Vombatus ursinus. The sequence goes on from NW_020954794.1 coordinate 1,131,472, forward strand.
AGCTCAAATGTAACCTATTCCGTGCAGCTTTTCAATTCTCAAAGTACTTTGTTCAAATCTCTCTCATGGGACCTATCTCACTCTAATGTTACACTGTGATCGTAATAGTAATAACAATAATAATAATAATAATGATAGAATTTATATAGCACTTTTCAGGTTTTCAAGGCACTTTACAAATATTATCTCATTTGATCCTCACAACAACCCTGTCAAATATATGTTGTTATTATCCCCATTTTACAGATGAAGAAACTAAGAGAGGCAGAAGTGATTTACCCAACATCACACAGCTAAAGTGTGGGAAGCTCAGTGGCACAGTGGATAGAGTACTGGGCCTGAAGTCAGGAAAATTTATCTTCCTGAGTTCAGATCTGGCCCCAGACACTTACCAGCTGTGTGACCTTAGGCAAGTCACTCAATCCTGCTTGCCTCAGTTTCCTCATTTGTAAAATGAGCTGGAGAAGGAAATGGCAAACCACTCCAGTATCTTTGCCAAGAAAACCCCAAATGGGATCACAAAGAGTCAGGCACAGCTGAAAGGAATGAACAAAAACAATGCACAGCTAGAAGTGCCTTAGGTAGGAACTGAGCACTCAGGTCTTGATGACTCCAGCCACCTGACTGCCCTAGGTCCCATGTGGGCAGGGACCTTATCTTAATGGGGGAAGGGAAGCATTTATATAGTGGCTCATCAAATGCCAGACATTGTGCTAAGTGTTTTTACAAATATTATCTCATTTGATCCTCACAACCACTCTGTAAGGTAGGTGCTATTATTATCCCCAATTTTTTTACAATTGAGGAAACTGAGGCAAATAGCAGTTAAGTTGTCTTTCCCAAGGCCACACACTAATAAGTATCTGAGGTTGAATTTGAACTCAGGTCTTCCTGACTCCAGGGCCGGTACTCTCTCCACTAGATCACCTAGCTGCCTTAATCTTTTTTGTATGCCCCTACAACATCTTAGCATAATGCCAAACACATAGCAGGTCCACAGGAAATGACAAATCAATGTATAAATGACTTCCAAAGAAACACATCTAACTTCCCTTAACAGCTTATTATTAATCTCTCACCCATGAATTTAGCTAAACACTTCTTCAACCTATTCTTATTTACACCTCTCCCATCTCTCGGGGCACTCAATTCCATCTCCTTTCTCTATGACTCTGCACGTGGTTTGAGTCATATTTCCTCCTTATCGTGACTTCTTGGAATCCCTTTCTTCCTTCAAGACACTGCTGAGATGCCACCTCCTACATGAATCCTTTCCTGATGCCCTCAGTAGTTTGCCCCATCTTGAAATTACTTTATATCATTATTGTTATTTTTTATCCTTTACTATGATGTTCTTGATCAAAGCGGGGGTCTCCAGGTATAGAACCTCTCTTTACCAATGCAGATCAGTATCTGCTTTGCAACATAGAGTCTTTGAGGGTTTCCTAGAGAACTGAGAGCTTTAGTGATTTGCCCAGGGTCCCACAGTCAATATGTGTAAAAGGTAAGATTTGAACCCTGTCTTCCTGACTCCCATGTCCAGGTCTCTATCCACTAAGACAGGTTGACTCTTCATGCATATACGCTCTTGTATATTCCTTGTGTGTATACCATACTACCTAGCTATTATTTTTGTATATACATTATATTTAAGTATCTTTGTGCACATAGAATAGAGGTGTCAAACCCTCAAACTGTAGACTGCATGCTCCCCACTACACTCCTGAGTGAAGCCTGAATTGGAGCAATTGCGGAATATGATATTGGGATTATATTATATATAATATATTACTATTGGGAAATTTTTAACAATAAAACATTAAATGTAAATGGTACATATTTAATAAAATAAATAAAAATACAATCAAAAATAGATATTACATTTTAAAGCTAAGTCAACATGTAGCCCACAGGGATCCTTATGTACAGTTTAGTGACACCTGTTTCTGTTTGAATTTGATACAACTGCCTTGGAATGTAAGCTTCTTGAAGAGAGGGATTGTTTGACTTTTGTCTTTGTATGTTCAGTGCCAAGTACACTGCCTTACACATAGTAGGTATTTAATAAGTATTTGTTGATTTGAGATGAATCAATTTAGTAGACATGCTATGAAATTGAACTTCCTTTTATGTTCACAGATGAAGGTCATTTTTTCGTGTATTGAATGACTAATATGGGCAATCTGAATCTGTCAGGTTTTGTCAGAACTGAGGCACATGCATTTGTACGTGGAAGTTGGGTTTTGCTTCTCTTAAGCTGACTCCTTAAAGAGGTCTGGATGTCAATGAGTATGTATACCACTTCCTCTTTGCTTATAGCAACCTGCAACTGTTGTTTTTTAAGAGTGTAGATTGGCTCAGACAATCTGGAGAAGTCTACAGTCTCCTCTCCCACGATTGCTCAGTGTGGTAACTAGGGATGGAGTCCTGCCTCCAGGCTTCCCCATCCTCTCTCCCAGCCCCCTCACCTTAGTTAGCTTTGCCAACTTTGAGGTTCTGTCCTTCATATAGTAGTACAAAGATTCTGTTCCCTAAGCCCATCACAGATGCATGAACAAAGTAGTACTTTTCAGTTGATGAAATATATTGGCACTGTCTCTTGTTATGATCTCTTTGGAAGCACTGAAACCTATTTGTGTGATGGTCAACCAGGAGCTAGAATGGGAATAGCAATAGGCAAGATAACCTAGCCCTAACAATCAGGAAGTTGCACCCAGAAACCATTTAGAATGTTTCTTTTTATAAATGAACATATTTTCACTCCAAAAAATTCCTGTCTCTGTAATCCATGGATATAAACTTAGGTGCAAGTCAAATGGCATAGTGTGATGAAGGCTCAAAGTGCCTGACAGCAATGAGGATGATGATGATGACTACTAATTTAAAGTTCACCCTATTATCCATGTTGGTGGTTCAAAAGGGGGAGAAAGGGGAAAACATTGGAAAAGGGAATCCCAGCCTGTGATGTAGAGTGGGGATTCTATATTCACTGAGACTGCTATGATAGTTGTAAAAGACTTGTGAAAACACTGAAATGTTAGCCAATGGAGTTCTGCTGATAATGCTGTTTGGGATACTATACCATCTAGCATGACTAAATTGCTCATGTGAATTTAAGAAATAGAGATAGGGTATCATAGGGCTTCTGATCATCACTACTCAAACCTGCCCTGAGATGCCACAGACAGCCCGGAGATTCAGAACTCTGAACCCCAAAGACCCAAGGAGGCCTAATATCAGAGCTCAATTTTAGTGTAGGAACCCAAGAGACCTGAGAGGAGAGCAAACAGAGCTCACCACCCAAAAGAGCAGCAGGAATTGGGGTGGGGTGGGGAGGTGGAACCTTACCCTAAAGTCTCAGTTTAGACACTAAAACTGGCAAAATGAGTAAGCCAAAGAAAGCACTGGTCAGGATAAAAAAAATATTGTAGGTTCAGAAATTTCATGAAAGAAGGAATAAGAAACTGTGAAAACTTCAAGTTTTCAATTCAGATTCAAAGGAAGAAATGAATTTTCCTCATGGACAACATGAAAAATGAAGAGGAAAGATTTGGAAAGAGAATAAAAAGGTTAGGAGAGAAAGTGATTACCTCAGTAATGGACTCCCCCAAAACTAGAATAGACTAAATAGAAATCAGTGATTCCATGAGACAGCAAGAAATATTGGAATAAAATAAAATATTTAAGAAGTAGAAGAAAACGTAAGATTTTTGATATCAGAAACAAACTGGAAAGTAGGTCAAGGAGTAATTAATCAAGTGATTTATTAATCATTACTCTCTCTCTCTCTCTGAAAATTATGATTTAGAAAAAAAGAGGCCTGGACACTAAAGAAAAACAAGTGAAAACTGCTTGTATTTATTAAAAACAAAGGACAAATTGAAAAAAAATCCACCGATTACTTCTGAAAACAAGGAAGAAAGAAAACATCTTGGAAATATTATTGTCAAGATCCAGAGTACCCACATCAAAGAAAAAATATTGTAAGCTTTCATAAAGAAGTTTAAGTACCAAGGAACTACAGTTAGGATCATACAAGACTTGGCATCTTCTTCTTAAAATAAAGGGAGACCAAGAAACACAATATTCCATAAAGGCAAAAAAAACCCCCCAGAACAAACAAACAAACAAACAAACAAAAAAAACATAGGCTTACTACCAAGAATAACTTGTCTTATAAAGCTTATGAACCTATAGGGAAAAAATAGATCTTTAATGGAATAGAAGACTTTCAAGCATTTCTGATGTAAAAGACAGGAACTGAAAAAGAATTCTGAAACACAAACATATACATTCAGAGAAACCTAGAAAGGTAACTTTATTTGAACACCTGGAAGGGGCTATATGATGATGCATGGCTAACATTTTGATAGGGGGATAGGGTCTTCATAATGTCAGTCCCTTCACAGTGTACTAAGGGAGTTGAAGAAGTAAAAAATAAATAAATAAATAAAAAAAACCAGAGGACTTGAGAGTAAATTGGTTCTGTTCTGGAGGTATGAAGTGGGGGAAAGAGAAGATATAGTAAAAGGAGAAATACTTGAGAATAGATAGGAAAGAGGGGTTGGAACTTGCTATATTTTATAATTGGGGTGTGTGAGAAGATTATACAAACATGAAAGAAGGGTTGGGCGTGGAATGAACATCAGATGAACTTCACTCTTGTCTGAAATGGACAAAGGAAGGTTTAACATACACACACACACACACACACACACAATGCACACAGAGTTTGGTGTAGAAATATATCAAACTTAACAGGGAAACAAATAGAGATAAGGAAGAACTGGAGAACTTTGATTAAGGCAATGAATAAATGTACTCCCAAAAGATCTGTGATGAAATGGGTTATCTATGTTCTGACAGATGGGATGGCTTCAATGTGCACGAAGAGAGATTCGTTTTTGACACGGTCACTGTGAGAATTAATTTTGCTTGACTATGCTTATTTATTACAAGGATTTTCTTTCCTTTCTTTTGGTTTTTAGTTGGAAGGGACTTAAGGGGAAGAGAGAGATTAGCAATAATGATGTAAAAAGAAGCAGGACACTGAAAACTTTTTTTTTTTAGTGTACAGAAAAAAAATAGAAGAAAGTTCAGAAAGAAAGAAAAGTGAGTAGGAAAGTTTGTAAAGTAACATTTGGAATTTATTATATACTTTTTAAAAAGCAAAAAATATGAAATAGAAATTTGTAGTTTCATATTCAATCCTCTTTTCATGTTCTACAATGCATACAAAAATGTTCTTTCTTGGTGTTTAAGTTAAGAATAAAATAATAAAATTTGAAGATAAAAAAAGTAGAATAAGGAACAAAATAAACCATTCAATACTTATCTCAGGAAAATTCACCACAGAGGCTTGAGAAGGAAAGAATTCAAAGCTTCCAAAGAATCCTTGAAGAAGAAGGATGTGGAAAATGTTTGGTCCATAGGGTTATAAGAAATCAAGCATAATGAAAACAGAAGTAAGATCAAACAAGAAACTGAAAGCTTATGTACCCTTAATATAATGGAGAACAGAACAGTTGAGATCCATTATTTTTGGCACAAATGATTCAGAGTTGCACATGAATTACTAGAAAAGTCCTTATCAGCTGCCTCTCAGACACATGCCTGAACCCACCTTTTTTTTTAAATTTTCCTTTTTATTACTATGATTTAAAAACTGAGTTTCCCTATTTCACTTAGGCTGGAAGTTCAGAGGTTGCTCACTAGTCCAATCCCTCTCCTGATTGACATGAGGCCTTTTGACCTATTCTGTTTCCAGTCTGGGCTGATTGGCCCCTCCTCAGGCAAGCCAGTTCCCCATGCATTGCCCACTTCTGAAAATGCATACCTTGTGGAAGAAAACACTGTACTCTGCATTTTAGATATAAAAATGCCAAAAACAATTTTTATTAATTTAGGTTAAACTAATTCTAAGCCTTTCTACCTAGAGAAAAGTCCAGAGGTGGGCAGAGTTAGCCAATGCTTTTGAAAAATTTATTTAACAAATGATTTTGGAGTCACAGTTTGTCATATTCTCAAATAATAAGTACAATTCCAATAAAGATTGAACAAGAGTCCAGAGTTTAGGTTTAAATGTTTAAAATTTGAGTTTAAAATTTGAGTTTAAAATATCAGCATATCCAAGAGAAGTAAAACCATCAATCTCTTTTTAACCATTTCCTTTAAGGATTCTCTTTTCTACCCAGGCAATGGTGACTATAAGAGCTCCTTTGATTAATTGAGGTATCAAACACTTCTTCCTTCTGTTAGCATCACTATTACCCTAATCTGGTCAAAACCTGGAGAATGAGGAGACTTGTTGAATCATAAACCCTCAACCTTGGGCCCATTACTACCATACTTTAAACAACTGAGCTAACCAGCCAGGAACAAAAGCTATGACCAATCCATGGCATGATGTGAACACAGCTTCCTCATGGACAAAATAATTTGTGTGGGAATCCCCGGGCCTAAGTATTCATGTATTTCCTCCTCACTGCCACCCCCACTTTGTATCACTAGTTGCATAGGGAAGTAAAGACTGGTCAACAAACCTCCATAAGCAAGGCTAATTTTTCCGTGATCTCTTTATGTGTAAAATGACTAACAAAGACTACCTAAGACTGAGAAGTTTGCGCATGCTGTGGACACGTGCTCCTGTTGTGGGGGCGTTGGCTTTGAATTCTGACTTCCTGTTTTCATGATTCCCTTCTCACTGTAACAGCATATTAGCTTAAAGTTTATGGGGGAAATGTCCTGTTATTACTTTAATTACTATGTAATTTCTTTAAATGCCTTTTTGTTGACCTGTATATCCTCCTTCTGATTAGTAAAACTAACCACATTCGTGGGGATCCGTGAGATTTTTTTTGGAGAGGGTATTGACCTACAAAGTGCCTAGAGCCAATAGTAGTGTTTGGGGGACAAATGGGAGATGGGGACCCTGCGCGCTAGAGATGGCTTTAAAAAAAAATTGTTCTCACTTCCACACTTCCAATAAAGATTCCATCAAAAGAAACTTTCCCTACAACAAAGCACAGTTAAGCAAAACCAACAGACACACTGACCATGTCTAACCACACGTAGCCCATTTTACATCATGGAAGCAGGTTTGTAGTACAGGATAGAGAAATGGACCTGGAGACAGAAAGACCTGAGCTCAAATGTGGCCTCAGATACTTCCTAGCTGTGTGACCCTGGGAAAGTCATTTAACCTCCATTTGCCTCAGTTAACTCAACTGTAAAAGGGCACCTACTTTTCAGGGTTGTTGTGAGGACCAAGTGAGACATTTGTAAAATGCTTAGCATAGTGTCTGACATAATAGTAGACACTTATGAACACTTATTTCCTTCCTTCCCTTCTTCCTTCTTCCTTCCTCCCTTCCTTCCTTTCCTCTTCCCTCCCTTCTTTCTTTCCTTCCTTCCTTCCCTCCTTCCTATTATTGTTATTTCTTCCATTTGTACTATTGTGGTCATTGTGTATATAGTTTTCCTGATTTGGCTTACTTTATCATAATCATATCTATATCTATGCATGCATACATATGCACACCCATGCATATCCACATATATCCACATACACAAATATGTATGTGTATATATGTGAGGGTGCATATACATATATACATACACCTAATATATATATATATATATATATATATATATATATATATATACACAAACACATATATCATAGATTTAGAGATGGAAGGGACTTTAGATACCATCAATTTCAATGCTTTCGTTTTATAAAGGTGGAAACTGAAGCCAAGAGAGGAAAAATAACTTTGAGAAGGCTGTCTACAATAGGCATCTCCACTTCTTTTCCTCTCTTTCAACTTTCTAGAGTTTGGCTTCCAAACTCATGGTTCAGCCAAAGCTGTTCTCTCTTCACTTACCAATGATCTCCTCCTTTCCAAATCTAAAGGCCTTTTCTCAATGCAGTCATCCATCTTGACCTTTCTGTAATTCCTGTCTCCCTCAATCACCCTCTTCTTCTTACTCTTTTCCTCTAATGTGACTTTTCTCTATCCTAGTTCTCTTCCTACTTATCAGACCACTCCTTCCTCAGTGTCTTTTGTTGGATCTTTATCTAGCCCATGCCTACAAATGGTGGGTCCCAGGCCACCTCCAGTCATCCTGATCTATGTTGTCCTGATCTATATCTTGCCACTGGACCCAGATGGCTCTTGAGGAGAGAGTGAGGCTGGTAACTTTGCACAGCCCTCCCTCACCTAAATCCAGTTCACTTGCAAGTCACAGTATCACTTTTCTGATGTCATGGTCATCTTCGAGAACACAGAACAAACGACGACTAATAATGGTGTGTGTCCTCCACATCTTTGTTCTGGGCCTCTTTTCTTCTCCCTTTAAACTATTTTGTTTGGTGATCTTATCAGATTCAATTATCATCTCTCTGCAAATGACACTCAAATATGCTCTGTTGTTGTTGGGTCATTTCAGTCATGTTCAACTCTTCATAACCTCATTTGGGGTTTTCTTAGCAAAAATTCTGTAGTGATTTGCCGTTTCCTTCTCTGTCTCATTTGACAGATGAGGGAACTGAGGCAAACAGGGTTAAGTGACTTGTCCAGGGTCACACAGCTACTAAGTCTCTAAGGCTGGATTGGAACTTAGGTCTTACTGACTCCATGCCTGGTGGAGTCTACTGCACTCCCTAGCTGCTCCCAAATCTACTCATCTAGACCTAACTTCTCTGTTGAACTCTAGTCTTGTATGTCCAACACCCCACAGACATCTTAAATTCAACATGTCGAAAAAATGAACTCAAACTTATGACTCTTCTGAACTTCCTTATTACTGTCCAAGATATCCCCAACTTCTCAGTCACCCAGGCATGTAACTAAAGTGTCATCCTGAACACTTCACTCTCCCTTACCCTTCTCCCCCATAGCCAATCTATTATCAATTCCTATTGGTTTTACTTTTGTAACATCTCTCGTATCTTCTCTCCCCTGACACAGCCATCACCCTGGCTCAAGCCCCCATCATTTCACTCCTGGACTGTTGAAATAGTTTGCTGGTAGGTCTGCCTACCTCAAATCTCTCCCTGCTTGAGTCCATCCTGCGCTCAGCTATCAAGATGATCTTTCTAAGGTATAAGTCTGATCATGTAAACCACCCCACCCCATTCAACAAAGTCCAGTGGCTTCCTATTACCTCCAGAATCCAATATAAAATCCTGTTTGTTGCTTAAAGTCCTACAGAAGCTAACTCTCTCCTGCCTTTCTAGTCTTCTTAACCCTTGCTCACCCTAACATAATATATGATTCAGTGATACTGGCAAGGAGTGACATTCCCTGCTGTTTATCACATAAGCTACTCCATATCCTGATTCCAGGCATTTTCACCAGCTGTCCTTCATTCCTGGAATTCTCTCCCTCCTCATCTTTACCTTCCGGTTTCTTCAAGTCCCACTTGAAATCCTACCTTCTATAAGTCTTTTCCAATCTCCCTTAATATTAGTGCCTTCTTTCTGTTGCTTATCTCCAATTTATCCTGTCTCTATCTTGTTTGGGGCAGGTAGCTGGTACAGTGGATAGAGTGTTGGGCCTGGAATCAGGAGGATCTGAGTTCAAATCTGGCCTTAAATACTTACTAGCTGTGTGAACCTGGGCAAATCCCTTAAACCCATTTGGCTCAATTTCTTCGTCTGTAAAACAAGTTGGAGAAGGAAATGGCAAACCAGTCCAGTGTCTTTGCCAAGAAAACCTCAAAAAGGAGTCATGAGAAGTTGGAAAAGAATGATAATGACTGAATAACAATAACTGAAATATCTTGTTTGTACATAGCTGTTTGTAAGTTGTAATCCCCATTAGGCTATGAGCTGTTTGATAGCAGAGACTATTTTTTACCTTTCTTCGTATTTCTAGTGCTTAGAACAGTACCTGGCAGGGTCACATAGCAAGTAAGTGTTATGTGTCTGAGGTTGGTTTTGAACTCAAATCTTCCTGACTACAGGGCCAGTGCTCTATCCACTGCACCACCTAGCGCCCTAGAAGCTATTTCTAAAAGGAAACTAACAAGGAAAAGTCAGGCTCAAGCATGTACTGTAGCATGCCTCTCTTGGGCATTATCAACAGAGGCAATGGAAGGAGTGAGTAAGGGCAGCAAGGGCCTACTCAGCAGCACGTCCTGGCCATCAGCACCCTGGCCAGAAGAAGTAGCAAACACAGGAAGCAGGAAGCTGGGTCAGCATCATGGCAAGAGATAGAGCAAAGCCCCTTGTGGCTGAGCCGGGTAATGCTGCTGCTTCAGATATGGCACATGGTACATAGGGAAGGATTCAAGGAGAAGGAAGAGCAGAATTTCCTACTGACAATAATCTGGCTGCTACTTTGTAGCCATGTAGCCGATTTGGAGGATTTTGGAGAACTACCCAGACCCAGAAAGTCCCCATGGGGAAAATGTGGCTGCTAGTGGGTTTTCTTGGGAGCTTTCCCCAATGCGGGCATCTTTCTTGGCACACTGATCCTTGGGAAGGTGAACCACACAGAAGTGCTTCTCTTAAGCACTGGGTATAGTATATGCTTTCCCTTCTTCTCACATTTCCTCATGACTGGAGGCCAGTCATGCAATGAGGGGATTGTGCAATGATAAGGTCTTCCTCAGATAGGCGATCTCTGACCTTTTCCCTGTCTAAGTCTCTGTCCTTTCCACCTGGGGATGTTTCTGAGACATAACAATTGACCCCGCAGACCTAGATCCTTCCTCTCTTATTCCACTGATGGATCTGGCAGAGAGATAATGTTTGAGTTTCATAGGGGGGATTACAAGGGCTTTTCCACAGTGATAATCCTATTCACATCACCATGGTAAGAGATCAGACAATAGCAATAATGACAACAACCACAACAACCATTTAAGTAGGATTATATTTATTTTAATGGCAGCTGGTGGTGTAGCAGATAGAGTGCTGGAACTGGAGTCAGGAAGCTGGGGTTGGAGTCAGGAAGACTGGAGTTCAAAATCTGGCCTCAGTCACTACCTGTGTGATCCTGAGTCATTTAATCTCTATCAACCTCAGTTTCCGTAACTGTAAAATGGGTATCACAGCAGCACTTCCCTTACAGGAGTTCAAAGGTAACATTTGTAAAGCACAGCACGTGGCGCAGAGTAGGTGCTTAGTAAATGTTTTTCCCTTCCTCTCCTCTTTAAGGTTTACAGAGTGCCTTACACATATCCTCTCACTGACCCTTTTACTTTTGTTATCTCCGTTGCTCATTTGGCTCTAGGGCATAGAGATGGGCCTATAGCCTAGATGGTATTTAGGGTCCTAGAGTCCCAAGCAGAAAAATCCCAGCATCCAGTGGAGCCCAGGACCTCCCAGCATCTTCAAGAAACAGCTACCTAAATCATAGAATTTCAGAGACTGAAGGAACTTCAGAGGGAGAGAACCCTTCACAGGTCCAGGAGGCTTCTTTTTCAATGATAGGGGCTTGCCTTATGGGGAATGGCAAAGAGATTGTCACTCAGGACCAGGACTTTTTGGAGGTCCTGAGTCACAAGTGAATTTATAGTTATGTTTACCTCATTGTGTGGCATAGAGTGTTAGACTTGTCTTCAGGAAAACCTGGGTGTGAATATACTTCCTCTCATAATCATGGGAGTCACTTAATTTTCTCAGCCTCAGTCTCTTCATCTGGAAATTGGGTATAATAAACCCTGTAGCACTGCCCTCCTGGAACTGGTTTGATCTTAAGTGAGATCTCAAATGAGATCAGAGGATCAGAGAATTAGATCTGTAAGGGGCCTTAGAAGCCAATGAGTCCAACCTCTTTTCTTTACAGTTAGGAGACAGAGGTCCATAGAAGTTCAAGTCTGAGTCATACTACTAAGTTTCTGAGGTAGGATTTGAACTCAGGTCTTCCTGTATCTATCCACTACCCCTATGCTGCTTCTCAATTTATGTGATACATTTTGTAAACTTTCAGGAACTATGTATATTTCAATTATTGTTACAAATTAATTTACTCATTAAGTGAGACAAGCTTTACAGAAATACATTCAAAGACATTATGAAGAAAGAGTTCCAGTCACTACTAATGACATCTTGTTTTAGTATTTCCAAGAAATAGAATGAGTTGTTCCCTTCCATGAACCACATGGGCCTGAATGAGATCATCTTGTATGTCTACAGGTATAACCTTGGGCAAGTCACAACCCTTCTCAGTATGTTTCCACATCTATCAAAAGGGTATAATAATAACACCTAACTCCCAGGGTTGTTGTGAATGCCAAATGAGATTATCGTCATGAAGCACTTTGAAAACCTCAAGATACTACGTAAATATTAGCTGTTATTATTATCCTTCTCATATATATGTAATGCACTTTGCATGTTTTAGCATGTTCTGCAAATAGTTACATATTATTGTTACTTGCTTTGTGATCCTGGCCGTGTGTAAAGTGGGAATAGTAACGTTTACATCAGAGCTATTGGGAGGACCAAAATGAGATTATGTGTATACATAATAAGCTTTGCAAAGCTAAAACATTATATGAATGTGAGCAATTCTTTTTTTTTCCTGTTATTTCTCTACCAGAGGGAGCCATTGAAATCATATTTTCTTTTAGCTGTGGTGTACAAACTATATTCATTCTCTCCCCCCTTGAATAACTTCTTCCATAAAGACTATAGAACTGGAGGTCTCTCAAGATTCTGTTGCCTCTTAAAGAAACAATAACAGTATCTACAGTCGCCATGAGAGTCTAGTAAGGTGGGTGCTCCATTTAGGCAAGCCAACAATAGGTACACAGCTTAGATCCAAAGTCAAGCCTTGCGCAACTTAGCACAAAAGCCTGACTTTCCTCCTGGGTTCTGCTCTGATTTCTCTTCAGATCAGCTTGGCTTTATCTATCTTAACCCTTTGTAGAGGAAAAACACCTCTCTTCTGGATGAGCTTTAGGTACAGTACACATCCCTAGGCATAGACCATAACCCCTGACATTCTCACTTCTGGCTGCTCCGCTTCCTGGCAGTCTATTTACATACTGGCTACAAAACACAGCATGGACTTCACTCCTGAATTCCTGGATTCCCAGACTCAAATCCTGGCTTGGAGGTTTATTACCTTGAGGTAGTAAGTGACACCTTGAAAAAGACATTTTGACCTCTCTGGGCCTCAGTTTACTCATCTGTAAAATAAATGAGAAGATCAGAGCAGATGTTTCTGAGATCTATTCCAGTGAAGGCAAATAGAGCTATCCCAGGAAGCCTGAGGCCAATAGCAGGTGGCATCTTCAAGAGAGGAAGATGCACACTGTGAAGAGAGGGGATGGATGCCAAATTGGCAGTCTATTCACATAAGCGTTCAACCAAGGTTGACTCCCATGAGCCATCTCCTCCTATTCTGAATTCAATTTGGAGTTGCTCAATCTTGGTAGCCATCCTCAGTCCCTTCCCCCATTCTACTAGGGCCAGGTTCATCCCTTCCCTTCCCCCACTTTTTTCCTGTTTATTCCTCAATACTATCAAGGTCAGTCTTTACCCAAAGCAAATCCATAGTCACAACATGATGATATTTATCTACAGTCAAATACAAATACAACAGATACACATGTAATTGGGGAAAGAGGTCAACAGGACTGATGAAATAGAGTTGGGAGGGGAACAGAGGCCAGCAGCCAGGGTCAAGCTCTTATCTCAGAATGACACTGAGCTGCTGGAGACATCATGGTTTACCATAAAAAAAAACTAGCAAGAGACATTCCTCCATGCCTACGGTAATCATGCTTTCATCGCTCCCCAACTTGTACACAGGTAGCTAGGCGACTCTCTGATGCGATATAATAATGTAGTATAATATAGCACAGGCAGCTAGGTGGCAAAGTGGATAGAGTGCTGGGCCTGGAGTCAGGAAGACCCCTTTTTCTGAGTTCAAATCTGTTCTCAGACACTTACTAGCTGTGTGACTCTGAGCAAGTCACTTAACCCTGTTTGCCTCAGTTTCCTCATCGGTCAAATGAGTTGGAGAAGGAAATGGCAAATCATTCCAGTATCTCTACCAAGAAAACCCCATATGAGGTCATGAAAAGTTCATGACTGAACCACAGCAAATAGTATATGTAGCATAACAATACTGTTGGTATTTTTGTTCATCCTTCATTTTTGAAGAGGTCATGTCTTGATCTGTGTGCAAATTGGATTTAAGTGAGGCAGAGCTGCACAAAGTCATCAGCCTCACTCTCTTTTCCAGAATCATCCAAGTCCAGTGGCAGGACACAAGTCAGGATAATGGTCAACAGCCTGGAATGCAGTGGATGACCTTGGCATCTTCAATGTCTGACCAAGCTCTAAACACTCCCCAGTGCCTGCTGTCTCCCAACTCCGACCTGTGGCTCTAAGAAGCTGTAACATTGCAGCAGCCACACTCTGGTGAAACTGTCTCAGCACATGGGCTAAACCAGGTTGAAAGTAACTGACAAGGCTCAAACCCAAGCATGTGAACACTTCCCTTGGTAGAATGAGTGGGATGAGAAAAATAATACTACATGCGATATTATAGTATAATAACAATAATAACCTGCAATAATGTAGCACTTAAGGTTTGAAAAGTGTATCACAAATTTATTTTACCCTCACAACAATTCTGGGAAGTAGGGGTTATTATTAATCCCATTTTAGAGGTGAGGAAACTGAGACTGAGAGAGGTTAAGTGATTTGGCCAGGGTCTCACAGCTCATAAGTGTCTGAGCCTGATTTGAATTCAGGACTTTCTAGTTCAAAGGCCAGTGCTCTACGCACTGAGCCACCTAGCTGTCACAGTGTGGCTGCACTGGATATACTTTCCTTCTGACAGATTCTTCTCTTTCACCAATTTGGTATCCAACCCCTCTCTTCCCAGTGTGTGTCTCCATAGCTTGAGGATGCTGCCTGCTACTGGCTTCAGGCTCCCTGGGATAGCTCTATTTGCCTACACTGGAAGGGACCTTGGAGGCATCTGCTCCAACTTTCTCATTCATTTGACAGATGAGGAAACCGAAGCCCAGAGAAGTCAAGTGTCTTTTTCAAGGTCTCATTACCTTGAGGCAGTAAACCTCAGAGGCAATATTTGAGTCTAGGAATCTGGGGTTCAGGAGTGAAATGCATGCCGTGTTCTGCAACCAGCCCAGCATCAGTGCCCCAATGAGCGAAAATCAACCTATGGGATCCCGAGGACTCATCTAGCACTTAGATGATCATCAGAAATGGCCTCAAGTCTGAGTCCACTCTCCTCTGAGACCAATGTGGCATAAGCTAGAGCCCCCTAGAGGGTTGATGTGAGATGTTTGCTCTTTTGTTCTTACTATGGCTTTGAAGTAGACATCCCTTTGTACAAGCTAATTTAGGCTGAAGGGTTAGATGGAACAGGGTCATTGGTTACTGGTGGCCAGTAGTGGGGAGAATAGACCCTAATGCACCCAGACTTGAGTCAGTAGAGAAGAGTCTTACCCAGTAACCCTCTTTACCTGTGCCATTTGGAATCCTTAGCTTCCTTCAGGGCTCAGTTCAAAAATAACCTCCTAGCAGGGTCCTTTCCTCATTTCCCCGGTTGACTATTTGTTGTTTCAGTCATGTTCAACTCTTCATGACCCCATTTGGGGTTTTCTTGGTAGATTCTAGAGTGGTTTACCATTTCCTTTTCCAGCTCATTTTACAGATGAGAAACTGAGGCAAAGAAGGTTAAGTGACTTCCCCAGAGTCACACAGCTAGTCACTGTTTTAGGCTAGATTTGAACTCAGGTCCTCCCATCTCCAGGCCTGGCATTCTACCCATTGCACCACCTAGCTGCCATTTGTCTGTGGTCCTCAGGTTGCATCTTATACATACTGTTTTTATCTATCCATGAACACGCCATAAAAGAGTGGAAGCTCCTTAAGGGCTGGAACTGTCTTGTTTTCTGCCTTTGTGCCCTTAGTGTGGCAGATAGTAAGCACTTAATTCCTGCTTGATTTTAATTCAATTGAATGGAATTGAATCACAGAAGGATACACTTAAGCTCTCTAAAACTAATCCCTTGGATGAGAGTTATTTCATGTCAGGCCTTGACTTACGGCCCAGAGGGAGTTGGCTTGATCTGCCCTGAGCCTTGACCCTCCTCCCCCTGCCTCTGGAGCCTGTGAATTGGCTGGTTAGTAATCCTGACTCCAAGAGGGGTGCTCATGGTCTACATTAGAGCAAGGTTAGGGTCATAGGTTTATAGTTCAACGGGACATTGGACATCAGTTTGTCCACTTTCTTTATATTCAAGGTGAAGAAACAGTGACTCAGAGGATCAATGACTTGCCCAAAGTCACACAGAAAGTGCATAGCAGAGGGTGGATTTGAACCCAGTTCTTCTGGGCTCTTTTCACTCTTACATCACTGCTTCCTAAATGATCCCAGTTAAATCCAGAAACAACATGGTATAGTCGAGAAAACTCTAGATCTGGCATCTGTGGATCAGTTCTAACTCTGCTATTGACTTACTTTGTGACCTTGGACAAGTCACTTCATTTCTCTGGGCCTCAATTTCCTCTTTTGTAAAATGAAGAAATTGAACTAGACTGCCTCTAGGGTCCCTTCTATCTCTAGATTTAAGATTCTCTGGTTATTGTATTTTCCCTTCACCCCATCCCACTGTGTCATCTTAGCTCTTGTGACTTTTGGCTCACAGATTTGTTTGTGTGTGTGTGTGTGTGTGTGTGTGTGTGTGTGTGTGTGTGTGTCTGTGACTGTGACTTTGTCTGTGTCTGTGTCTGTGTCTGTGTCTGCGTGTTTTCATACAATGGGGAAGATTGTGAATTTCAGTGGGTAACTAACCTCCAGATTTATTGGATGCTCCAGTTGACCCTTCAGCAGCAGTACTGCTTCCAAAGACAGGATAAGAAAGTTCCAGGGAAGAGAACATAAAACTTTCCTAGGGAGAAGGGATGTCATGAGAGCATAGTGGGGTGCTGTTGTTCAGCCATATCCCACTCTTCATGACCCTGTATAGAGTTTTCTTGGCAAAGATACTGGAGTGGTCTGGCATTTCCTTCTCCAGTGTATTAAGCCAAACAAAGGTTAAGTGACTTGCCTAGAGTCACACAACTAGTGAGAGTCTGAGGCCATATTTGAACTCAGGTCTTTCTGACTCCAGTCCCATTGCTCTATTTATTGAACCACCTAGCTGCCTTCAGTGGGATAAAGGGGATGAATATCCCAAGGGGGACAGAGTAAGAATGTCTGAGGGTCCAAGGGTATACATAGTGACTATGACCTGAAGAGGATTGGATGATGCTGTATCCAGGAGGATAAGTGTCCTAGGAAAGATAGGGCATGACTAGAGAGCATGGGGTAATTATGTTCTGGGGAATTTAGGTTGAACATCGCTAAGAGCTTAGGATGAGCATGAGCCAGAGAAGATGAAGAGATCCTGGCGTTTTGCTGGGTCTCACCTCCAGAAGCATCATTTCTCTCTGAGAATATGTGAGAAGAGGTTCATGCACTGTGTCTGGAATGGTTTAGGCATTGCCTTGTTGGAAGGCAGAGGATGATGGAAATACTGAGCCTGTTGACATATCCCTAGGCTTAGGAGTCTCATAGGATCATAGACCCAGAGCTGGAAGGGTCCTCAGAGGTCATATAGTCAAGCACCTTCATTTTACAGATGGGGAAACTGAGGGACATTAAGTGACTTGCTGAAGGTCACAGGTAGTAGGCACCAGAGTCAGGAGATGAATACAGTTTCTCTTACTCTAATAATAGTGCACATTTCATCATACAACCTTGATCTCTCACAAAGCTCCAGTCCCCCACAGCCCAGAAAGCCATGGTCACAGAAAAGAGATGGGTGAAGGTAGTTAAGAAGAGGGTAGAGTATTTTACTCATCTTGTGTGAGAATAATGAAATCTGGACAATTTATTGGTTCAGATTTGACTTGGAGGCATCTAGTAGTTTGGGGGTTGGCTATGGGGAGAAGGGTCTTGGAAGGAAGAGTCCACAGGGTCCTTTGAACCAGTCCTGAGTTTGACCAATGGAAGAGATTCTACACACACACACACACACACACACACACACACACACACACACACACACACACAGAGGACCCCACTCTCCAAAGACGAGAAGGCAAAACCTCATTAAAGATGGTTTCTATCCCCACCTGCAGCCCAAAGTCAGCAGTACAGGCCCTGGTTCTAGGAGGGGGCACAGTTCCCTGAATCAAGATTCCTCAGATAAAGGGTAAGGAAGGCAAAGAGAAGGATAAGGGGGGAACGGGAGCAGAAATGACCAGCTTCAGATTTATAATCCCAGAGTCTGAGAATGTCAGAGAGGGAAGGGACCTTAAGAGAGCAGCAGCTAATCCTGACTGTTCATTATCTCATCCTTCAGAGCTGAAGTTAGGCATCCACAAGGCAGGCCAGTTAAATGCCTGGGATGCTAAGCCCCTAGACAATTTCCAGAAGTGAGATCCAGTGCTCTTTTACTCTTTAGATAAATTTAGAAGGATATATTTTCCCCTCAGCTCAAAAGATCCAAAGCTAAATATCATTTGAGGTTCTCCTGCCTACCTTAGTATATAGATTCCATCTTTTTTTTTTTTTTGGTGAAGCAATCAGGATTCAATGACTTGCCCAAGGTCACACAGGTAGTACGTGTCAAGTGTTTGGTCTGAGGTCAGATTTGAACGCAGGTCCTCCTGACTTCAGGGCCAGTGCTCTATCCACTGTGCCACCTAGCTGCCTCGATATAGTTTTGGTCCTCTAATGGTTCCCTGTTGCCTATAGATCAAGTCCAAACTCCTTAGGTTGGGGTTCAAAAGCAATCTGAGGCTGGTCCTTCTTTCATTTCCTCCCTCAACTGAACCCATCTTGACTTTCCAACTATTCTTTAATACAGTCAATTGTTTGTCTCATGACCACTTTTAAGCTTGAAAAATTATTGAGGACCTCCCCTTTTGTGGGGGAGTTTTATCAGTATTTGCTACTTTAGAAAGTGAAGTCCATTAGTATTATTATGAAAATAGTTCTGACCTCACAGACTCCCTGAATGTCTCGGGGACTCTCAAGGGTTCATAGACCACACTTTGAGACCCACAGCTCTGATACAACTTCTCTGTTCTCATCAAGCTAGGCTCCTGACTGCTGCCCATGTAGGCCATGTTCATCTTGTCTTTTTGCTGGTATCAAACCTTTAACCAAGAATTCTGGTTCATGGGGAAAATGTAGTTAAGGTTGGTGTAGATAGGGTTGAATGGAAGGGAAGGTGTAGACATGATTACCCCTGTGCATGGTTGAAGGAGACTTCAAAGATCACAGGAACTAAGGAGCTTGAGGCAGCTGAAAGAGGCTGGGATTTGAGAGGAGCGGAGTGTGAACTTAGTGCCAAACTATTTGTTTCATCTATACTTGGGATTTCACCTTTGAACATCCATGGATCAGGAGTTCTTGGCCTGTTTTTTGTCATGGAACCCTCCAGTGACAGTCCGCTGAAGCCTGTGAAGCTTCAGAATTATGGTTTTAAATACATAATGAAATACATAGGAGTACAAAGGAAACTAATCATACTGACATAGTTATCTATCATCTCTATCTCTATCTATCCATCTCTTTCTCTATCTATCTATCTGTCTGTCTGTCTCTCTATCTATCTGCCTATCTGCCTATCTCTCTACCTGTCTATCTCTCTGTCTGTCTATCTGCCTGCCTGTCTGTCTGCCTGTCTGTCTGTCTATCTATCTATCTATCTGTCTGCCTGTCTCTGTCTGTCTGCCTGTTTGATATTAGCTAGGGTAAGGAACCCCTTCCAAAGATGATAGCTACAAAGATGTGGGCAAACTGAAATAAGAGC
>NW_020954794.1:1151287-1178799 GCF_900497805.2 Vombatus ursinus
GACTGTAAAGGAGGTGTTTTGGGGGTGATGGTAGCAAAGGGACCTTTGCTCAAAATTTGCTAATTGCTCATTTTCCAAATGAGGAAACTGAGACCCAAACAGGGGCCCAAGTTCATGCATGAAGTAAGTCAGAGTAAGGATTTGCTCCTAGGTCCTTTGGCTTCCATTTTTTCACCATGTTAATTCTTGATCTGGAGAGGTAGTGTGGTATGGCAGACAATCAGAAAAACTGAATTTGAAGGCTGTCTCTGATCAATCAAACTACAAGCATTTATTAAGTGCCTACTCTGTACATTGCGCTAGGTGCTGGGGATGCCAAAATAAAACAAATTTACCCTCAAGAAACTTACATCCTATTAATTGAGATGCACTTGCTGGATGACCATGAAAAGGTTCTCTTTCCATTGAGTTGCTGGTCAGCATCAGTGAAGGAAGTTTGCATGTCCTGAGTTGCCTACCCTTATGAAGTCGAAGGTGTAGACCCAAAACAATAATGATGAAAATGAACATCCTGATCCTTTACCAAGCTCTATAACTGATTGGCTTCATGACCTGAGCTGAGCCCCTTTTCCTTTACCTGTCCCATCTTCTTCTTAATAAATATTGGAAGAGCAGGATACTATTTGGTCTTAGGAAAGATTGACAAGCTAATTTGGGCTCATTGGCTGGTTGTCCTCCCTCCTCAAAGGCTCCTTCTGCTCTGTCCTTCCTGACTCATTCACCTTCCCTGAGACTATCTGGCTGTCTGCTTCCCTAGGTTCAACTATCATCTCTGGGCTGGTGACCCCTGAATCTGTCTCTCTGGCCCTGCCCTCTCTCCTGAGTTATATTTCTCTACCTCCAGTTTCTCCTAGCAGATTCCTTCTTGTGTCTGGTGAGGACTTGAACCCAATTAGACACTTTACCATCACCATAAATCCAACATGTCCATAGCAGAGATCCTCTTCCCCCACAAACCAACAGGCACTCAAAAAGTACTTGGTCATTAGTACATTGATTGATTGGCAAAAGGGTTTGAAATGGACAGAACATGAGACTCTGAGTGGTACTGGGTGAATAGAGTATAGTTCTATGGTCTAAGGCTGCTCTTCCTGGAACTAGAAGGGCTTGGACTGTCTGGAAAATTCTGAATCTCAGTGGATACTTATGACGACAAAAATGGGACCAAATGGATGGGAGGAGATGCTGGGTTTATCTGTCCAAGGACTTCTTGCTTGATAAAAGCAACCCTGCGCCCACTACCCCTCATAACCTCCAAAGGAGATTCATCCTCATTATACAAAGGGACACACAGTAAGGGCTGGAGAGGGGAACTTTGCCTGGAGATGGAGCAGGGTCTGGAAGCCAGACATGGGGCTGGGGCTTTCAAGCCATTGGCATCTACCGACTCTGTTCAAAAAAGAACTGCGTTCTGGGGGAGGGCTCACTCTCCTTGATGAGTCTGACTGGTTCTTGGGGCTCTGTTGGAGCCCCAAGGAACCAGCCTGGCCAGGCAGCTGCCTCCAGCCGGAAAGTTGGGCCTGAGCTGCTCCTGAAGAAGGTGAAGCGGGTGGCCTCCTCCCCACCCTTATACAGGTCCTCGATGTTCACATCCTATGGGGAAGAAGGGACACTTGATCACAGGGAGGTTATTGGGTACAATGAGGAGTATTAGCCCCTGAGGTCTCTTTGGACTGGGGATCAGAAGAGTTGGAGGTCAGAGAAGGAAATAAAGAAGCAGCTCTTTAGGGAAGGGGAGAGCGCTATCTTTTAAAGAAGGAAGGTATTGCTATTATGTGGATGTTGAGAGAAAGGCAAGAGAGAATGAAGGCACCAGCATTCCTCTCCCCACTGGAGCACAGGACATGGGAAAAATAGGAATAGGGATACTGACCCTCTACCTCAAAGCTTGTCATCCTCTCCTTTTTTCCATACACCAAAGGAAGCATCATAACATCAAAAGAAGAACATAGGCCTAGGAAGCAGGAGTTTCATATCAGTGCTAGATGACTCATGGTAGGGCACCTAGAGCTTTCTCACCTCCAGTTGTAGGAAGGGCCCTTCTCCTGATTCCGCACATGCTAAGCATCGAGTTCCATCCTGAATTCCCATAATGATGGGGAACTTGGTTCGATCAAGGGATCTGTTGGGAAGCACACAGACCTTCTCTAGGAGAGAAGGAAAAATAAACTTGGAAATGGAGGGAACCGCAAAAGGCTCACCAAGAAAAAGGCAAGAATCTAGACAGAAGTGGCCCTTCCCTCAGACACAGGGATGTTTCCTGGGATCTGCCTCAAAAGTCTGGGTGGGGAGCCTGAGCCTTAGAGTTAACCCTTTGCTTTCCTGGGCCACCAAAGGTAGAAAGGTTGAGGTGTTGTTTGTTACGCATTGTGTTCTGGTAGATGTCCTTGTTCAGTCCAACCTGATGGGTCAGGTAGGCCCTGCTGGTGTCCTGCAAAATGAGTTATAGGAGTATTTTGAGCTCTTCACACGCCATTCCCTCTTTGGGATATATCTTACAAAAGAGTGTTAGGAAAATGCTTTAGTCTGAAATCTTTTTTTCTAACTGGAATGAGAAATTCTTATCAGTATGTCTTTAACTCTCAATTCCAAAACAATGTTCTGCTGGAAAACATTTTTACTTCATTCTTATCAAAGAACTAACTAATTTCTTTTCTTTTTTTGTGAGGGCAATTGGGGTTAAGTGACTTGCCCAGAGTCACACAGCTAGTCAGGGTTATGTGTCTGAGGCCGGATTTGAACTCAGGTCCTCCTGACTCCAGGGCCAGTGCTCTATCCATTGCACTACCTAGCTGCCCCTTAACCAGCTTCTAAGAGAAAAACTAGGTCAAAGTTCAGGAAGGAACTCTAAGTTTAGGAAGGAAGATGGATTAGGGGAGTAGTATTAATTCTGTTTGGGGTTTTCTTGGTGAAGATGTAGGAGTGGTTTGCCATTTCCTTTTCCAGCTCATTTTACAGATAAGGAAACTGAGGCAAACTGGGTTAGTGATTTGCCCATACAGCTAGTAAATGTCTGAGGCTAGATTTAAACTCAGGAAGGTGAGTCTTCTTGACTACCCACTGCACCACCCAGCTGCCCCAGATTAGAAGGGTAATCACATTTAAAGCTAGTACACTATAATCTAATTAAGGGCATTCTCTATCTCCATACTTGATTGGACTGAACGTTTTGGGAAAATGATTCTCCAGGTTTCTCTGGCATTTTAAGTGAATATTCTATCGGATGAATCAAAAATAGTTGCTTAAATTTTCACCTGAGCTCTGTAATTGTTTTATTTATCATGGGGTCATGTCATTGTTTGGGGATATTTTCAATTTAATCCAAAACTGCTTGTGGCAGAGAAAATTTCAAAGGCTTGGGGAAACTCTGACCTTTAGCATCTATATTTCTGTCTCTCCCTCCCTCCTTTCTTTCTCTGTCTTTCTCCCTCTGTCCCTCTCACTCCTTTTCTTTCCTCCCTTTTGTCTCTGTTGATATCTGTCTCTGTGTGTGCGTCTGTGTTGGTCTTTCTCTGTCTCTGTCAGTCTGTCTCTGTCTCTGTCTCTATCCATCTGTCAATGTCTGTCTCTATGTCAGTGTTGCTCTGTCCCTCTGGAGTTAGAATAATTTAATTATTAAGTAATTAATATTTAATTAACAAAATTATCTCTAGTAGACTTGTGCCCCAAACAAAGAATATGGTATTTTTCACCCACATCCTTATGACCCCTTACAGCTGCTCTTGTACCTGTAAAGGAACTCGTTGGCCAATGGGGCCCAACTCTGGCACCAGATGGGCGGGGAGAGGGAGGAGTGGTGCCAGGTGGGTGACCTGGAATGCTTAGGAGCTGCTCACCTGCACTGCAGAGTTCTGAGTTTGATTCTCCCACTAGGAGTTGGTCATTCTTCAAGTATAAAGGCTTCTGTTCGGCATCCTTGATTCTGAAAAATCTTCAGATTAGCGTGAGGCCCCAAATCTCACCCTCCTCCACACACACACACACACACACACACACACACACACACACAATTATACAGTCCTCCACCCCACAGTCCATCAGTCTCTCTTTTCCCCCATACACTAAAG
Organism: Vombatus ursinus; assembly: GCF_900497805.2. Classification (NCBI taxonomy): domain Eukaryota; kingdom Metazoa; phylum Chordata; class Mammalia; order Diprotodontia; family Vombatidae; genus Vombatus; species Vombatus ursinus. The sequence goes on from NW_020954794.1 coordinate 1,155,355, forward strand.
GAAATATCACAACGAATTAGGAAGAACATGGGACTGAGAAACAGGATTCATGTCCTGACTCAACATGTGACTAATGACAAACTACTTGACTTTTCCAGTGTCTTAGCTTTTCCATCTGTACAATGGGAGTTGAGGTCCAACCCGTTCATTCTGCAGATGAAGGAAGCCATCTAATTCAATCCATACTAGAAAAGGAATCCTCTTCATAATAAACCAACAATTTGTTCTCTAGTCTTTGCTCCAGTACCTCCAATGAGGGGGAACCCACTATCCTGAAAGACAGCACACTCTACTTTTGAATATCTCTGATTGTTGGGAGGAAAATTAGGTGATGCAGTGGATAGAGTGCTGGTCCTCAAGTCAGGAAGACCTGAGTTCAAATCTTTCCTCAGACACTTACTGGCTGTGTGACCCTGGGTCACTCTCCAGGGAGGGGAAACCACTGCTCCTGGAAGTAGCCCATTACACTTGGGGCAGCTTTTTTCCTGACACTAAAGCCTGAATTTTCCTCTTTGAAGCTTTCCTTCTTTTGTCATTTACCTCTGCTTGCCTCAGTCTCCTCATCTGTAAAATGAGCTTGAGAAGGAAATGGCAAACCACTCTATTATCTTTGCCAAGAAGAGTTGAACACAACTAATTGACTAAACAATGGTTAGGAAGCTTTTGCCAACATCAGACCCAAATTAGCTTCACTTCTCCAGGTTAAATATTCCCTGTTCCTTCAACTATTCCTCCCATGTCAAGACTCAAAGCCCTTTTATAATGATTACAGCTAAAATTTATACAGAGCTTTAAGCATTGCGAAGCACTTCACAAATAATAATCCTCAAAGCAACCCTGGGAGTTAGTTGCTATTATTATTATTTTTTTTTTTAGGCAATTGGGGTTAAATGACTTGCCCAGAGTCACACAGCTAGTAAGTGTTAAGTGTCTGAGGTCGGATTTGAACTCAGGTCTTCCTTACTCCAGGCCCACTCTATCCACTGTGCCACCCAGCTGTCCCTGGTAGTTGCGATTATTATCATCCTTATTTTACACATCAGGAAAATGAGGCAAACAGGTTAAGTGACGTTCCTGTGGCTACATAGTTATTAAATGTCTGAGGCTGTATTTGAACTCAGGTTTTCCTGAATCCAGTTCCGACCTTCTATGCACTGTACCACCTAGTTTCCACCTGACCTTCCTAGGTCATTCTCCTCAGGGAGGTCTTCACCCTTTCCGTGCTCATTCTAGAATATAATACCCAGAACCAAACACAATGATCAGTTTTCAAGCTATGGAGTAAAACAAGATTGTTGCTCCCTGTTCCTCCAAGCCTGCTTCTTGTGATGTAGACGTTTTTGTGACATGATTCCAGGAACTGAGCTTTCTGTCATATTCTTCCCCTCCTCAACAATTTATGAAAACTTCTGGAACTACCCCAGGGTAGAAATTTGCTGTCACTGCAGAGGGGATGAGATTTTGGACTGGTTTGACTGTCCCCAGATCTGTCTATCTCAGTTTTTTTCCTAGCCTGTTCCCGAGTTCTCTCCTAATGGAGATGAGATGTTTTTACATAGGACAAGACTGTCACAACTTTGCTTGGCCAAGTGTTTTCCTACGGCTGAAAAGAGATCATTGGAGCTGGCCAAGGTTCCTTCATCATCATTCATGGCCAGCATTGTGTTATAATGATAGGTTTAGAAGCTAAATATGGGGCTTTGGAGGAGAGGAGGAAAGGAAATAGGGGTGTGAGCGACATCAAAGTAATGCATGATTACCTAGGGCCACTGGGCTGGTTTCACTTTGCATGAATCATACCTCTTAAGGACCTGGGAGCTCCTAATTTATTCTGACCAGGCTACAGCTAGAATCTAGCCATTTCCCTGTGAGGTTCCTCTAACCAGGTATCAGCCCTGGCTAACACCTTACGTGTGTTAAAGTCAGTTTCAGTTTGGATCAGAGTCCTACACCAAGACTTGGAACCTCTCCCTTTAGAATTTTCCACCTTAGGTAAAGGTCTTATCATGTGACTCATTCATAGACTCAGCTGATTTGTGTGTCTGTGAGTCTTTTGTTCCCCTATGAGCCAGCACTGAGCTCTACCTTGTGTTTCTTTTGTTATTTCCGAATCACAGAATCTGAGAGTTCAATGGTCATCTAATGCAATAAGGGACCTCCGCTGTGAGATATGGGACCAGTGGCCATCCAGTCCACACCTGAAGCTCTCCAGGGAGGGGAAACTACTGCTCCTGGAAGTAGCCCATTCCACTTGGGGCAGCTTTTTTCCTGACACGGAAGCCTGAATTTTCCTCTTTGAAGCTTTTCTTCTTTTGTACCATATAACCCTACCATATATGACAACCTTCAAATATATAAAGACAGCTTTCTTGTCTCCCCATATCTCCTCTTCAGCAGGTTAAGGAAGGCTGAGGGATCTTTAGGAGGGTCCCTGCCAAGAAACTGGGAAAACTTACACAAAGTATCGGGCTATGGGGAGGGAACACATCTCTGCGGTCTAAGGCGGAGTGCACCGGAGCCCTGCTGAGAAAGGAAAGGAAGAGAAATCTCTGTTTAGGACAGGAAGGCATTGGGAAGCCTGTGGACCTGAGAGTCTCCATATTCTGATTTCTAGGTCTCCTTTTCCAGGAAGGGATCAGCTGGCAGTAGTGAGGAATGAATGAACACGTGCTCTATGTCAACATTTCCTGCAAACTGGAGAATGGACTGCCTTTAAGGGAAAAAAATGCAAACTCTAACACATAAACCCTTCATAATCTGACTCTGACTGACCTCCCCAAGCTGAATATGCATTACTCCTCAGTCACGAAATCACTAGAAAAGATACAGTGCAGTTTAGTGAAATGTGAAAATCTTGTTTTGAAGACCAGCTGAAACAGGAATCTATTACTTGACCACAGGCACAGCTGGAAACCTCTCTGAGCTTCAATTTCCTCATTTGTAAAATGGGAATGTAATATCTGAGGTCCTACTCCACAGAATTAGGAAGAAAGCCCTTTGTAAGCCATAAGGCATTATTAGAAAAATGTGAGCTCTTACTATGAAACCCTGCTCTCTCACATACCAGCTTTGTGAACTTGGACAAAGCCTCTTTACTTCTCTCAAGTCTCAGTTTCTTCACCTATAATATGAGGGAGTTGGATATGATGCTCTCTCTCCCACATCCCTGGTTAGCTCTAAAATTCCAAATTCCTGGAGATTAGAGCTCAGCAACAGAGTTGGAGGGGGGTGAGGCAGTGGTAGGCACAGCTGGGAATCTAGTCCTCCCCCTCCCTGTCTGGAGACTTTCCCCTAGGATCAGGTTCTGGCTCTATGTATCATCTGGAAGAATATGGCCCAGCCCTTAGTCCCTGGTGGTGGGGAGGGAGGAAGATGCAGGAGCGGGGTGACAAGAGGCCTGCTCTTTATGGACTGAAATACCAGGATTTGGCTGGAATTGGTAAATTACAAGAAATGAGCTTAGAACATCATGACTGGAGGTGGCTATTCATTCTCGCAAGGTTTTTAAAGAAAAGAAATCCATGTGCTTTCCAAATGGCCTCAGAAAGAAGACCATAGAACTATGAGAGGGTTTGAGATGTGAGAATCTGTGTTGTAATCGGCCCCGATTGGTGTGAATTTAAAATTTGGGGGAATCAGAAAGACTGAGCCCTAGTCCTGCTGACTGCTCTAAGTAAACTTGGGTCAGTAACATCAACTCCCCAAGCCTCAATTTCCTCCTTTTTAAAAATAATCTAGGTGGCCCTCTAGCTCCCTTTCAGCTCCAAAATCTGAGGGATTCAGAGGACAACAAGATGCCGTGGTTAAAGGACTGTTTCTAGAGTCAGAATTCCTAGGCTTAAATCCTGTCTTTGATGTTTTCTTATGTTGTTGTTCTTCTTTCATTCTCAAAGCGGACCAGTGACATCATGAGAATGAGGTCTTGACATGCAAGTGAAATGAATTTAAGTGAGACAGAGCTGTTTAAAGTCATCAGCCTCATTCTCTCCTCCAGAGTTGTCAAAGTCCTGTGGCAAGACTTTTACTAGCTGTATGATCTTGGGCAAGTCACTTTAATTCTCTGGGCCTCAGTTTCCTCATCTGTAAAATGAGGGGATTAGCTAGATGACCTCTGAGATCCCTTCCCAGCCTTAGAGGTATCATGCTATGTTATAAGGTTGGCCAACACTCCCCCATCAGTCTCCAGCTTTCTTTGCTGTAAAAGCATCCTGCTGTTGACCCCCAAACACATTATTCTCTTTCTGTTGTGCTTTTCCCCAGTCTGTTAAACTTAAAACTCTGTCCCACCCTTAGAATTTTCTCCAAAGTGATGGACCTATGCAGGACATGGGAAAGATGGAATTTAGGTGAATCCTTTGAGTGTTCACAAAAACTGCTAAATCAGTGCTGGTGTTGGGGGAAACAGCTAATAATAGTGGGTGTGTCCTGAAAGAGGAGTATCAGTCAGGCAGAAGAGGAAGATGGCCCCAACTTGCAAAATTGCTCTTCAAAGCAGAAGTATGAGAAAAGAAGTCTGGATTAGAAGGTATATTTGATTCCTCATGAGCAAGGAGAGAAAGAAAGCAAAAAGAGGGATTCACTCTATGTATGTGTGTGCGTGTGTATGCGTGTGTGTGCATGTGTGTGTGCATGTGTGAGTGCATGTGTGTGTGTGTGTGTGTATGTGTGTGTGTAACATGTCACTGTGGGATGTAGTAGGAGGTACAGGAAGGCACACCCCAGGGCTGACTTTCCTATAGGAGGACATCAGGTCACCTTAGCCAGATTAGCCAGATTTCTCTAGAACCAAAGTAAGGTTTCAGCCTAAGTTGATTCTTATTAGCTGTGTGACTTTGGGCAGATCACTGAACACCAATGTCCCTGTCTTCATTATATAATGGGCATAATCATAGCTTCCTGGCTCCTGTCTATTTACCACACAAGGCTGTTGTTAGGATCAGATGAGATAATGTCTATGAAAGTGCTTTGTGAGCTGTAAAAATGCCTTATAAATATGTGGTTAATAGTTTTATCATGAATACTTTGATCCCATCTTCCACTTCCCATTGTGTATTGTTTCCACTGAAACTTCTTCACTAATGACTTCTTACTCATCTACCTACCAGAAGTCTCCATTTGGGTCTCCTACCAACAGCTGCAACTCAACATGTCCAGCAATCAAGCCCATTATTTTCCCCCTAAAACTAACTCTTTGTCCCAATTTCCCCACTTTTTTTTAGAGAGTGAAGGGAACTGGCATTTATTAATTGCTTACTATGTACCAATCACTTTGATAAGCAGCTTAAAAGTATTATCTCATTTGATCCGTGCAGCAATCTTGGGCGGTAGGTGCTGTTATGATCCTATTTTACAACTGAGGAAGCTGAGGCAGACAGGTTGAGTGACTTACCTAGGATCACATAGCTAATAAATTTCTGAAGCTGGATTCGAACTCAAGTCTTTTTGATTCCAGACCCAGCACTCTTTCCACTGCAGCACCTAACTCCTAAGAGCATGAATCAAAAGCTGGAAGGGATCCGAATCCAGCTTCTCTCATTTTATGGATGAAGAAACCAAATCCCAAGGACATTGAGTGAATTGTCCCGAGTCTCACTGGTTGTAATTGTCAGAAGCAGCATTGGAACCCAGGTTCTTCAATCTCAGAAGGAGTGCTCATTCCACTGAACCATGGCACTGATTCTCTCAGTGGTCACACTGTTCTCCCCCAGTCAACAGAGCTCAAACCCTAGGCATCAGTTTTGACTCTTTCTTTGTCTTTGTATCTGCTATTTAAACTTTTATCCAATTTAAACTTTCAATTCTTCCTTCAAAGCATCTCTCAGACACATCCTTTCCCCTCTATTTCCATGGCAGCCATCGAACCCTAAACAATATCCTTTACTATTGATGGCATTTATCTTCCTATCCTGCAAATGGCTCATAGATCCATAGTTTTGCCATTGTGGGTACTCCGTAACCCCTCTGCAGTTAAGTAAAAGGTCTTTGAGACCTTCTGAGTTTTGGTCAAAAAAATGCCTCACCCTGTGGCTAGTCTGGAGGTGAGCCACCTCTCACTGTGCTTGGACCACTCTTAGACAAAAGATATACAATCCATACCCTGCCCATTACTCAAAACCTTTCTACCTTGGTTGGACCTGCCAGAGGTTGTGTTCTGCTGGCAACCTACAAGAAGGGCTTCATAAATGTTGACCTTGACTTGAACTCATTTGTGACCAGTCCTCACTCTCTCCTAGCTCTCCTAAACCATTTTCTAACTCAATCACGTCTTTAGCAGGAATCTATAGAGAGCTCAAAAATTCACCTGGAGAGAAAGAGGAGGAGAGGAGAATGGGAATGGGTATTGAGGAATGGGGTAGATAGAGAGACAGACAGACAGACAGAGATACACACACGCACACAGAGTGAGAGGAAGACAGAGGAGGGAGAGATGGAGAGAAGGAAGGAGAGAGGCAAGGGGAGAGAGAGAGAAGGGGAGAAGAGACAAACAGAAATAGAAGAGAGAGAAAAGCAAAGAGAGGAGAGAGGGACAGAGGGAGGAAAACATAGAGACAATGATAGAGTAGGAGAGTGGGAAATATAAAGGAAGGGAAAGAAGGTAGGAAGGAGAAAGAGTGAGTAAAAGGGACAGGGAGAGATAGAGGAGAGAGTAAATAGGGTTAGAGAAGAGAAATAGGAAGAGATAGAAATGAAAGAAGAGAAAAGATAGGAGAAAGAAATGATAGAAAAATAGAGAAAGGAGAGGAAAGGAAGAGAAAATAGGAGAGAGCAAAGAAAAATAAGAGGAAAGAGATAGAGAAATAGAAACAAACAGAAAGAAGTGAATTGAGAGGTTATCATCACCCCCTTAACCCCCCCCCCACACCCCTTCTTAACCATCACTGACCTGTAGGTCCTTGTATAGAGCTCTTAAATCCTGGGGCTTAGAAACTCAGTCTGTCTGTCCCAGTGTCTGCCCTGTGTTTATAGGTCCTGGTCAATGTGGGTCAAACCAATGGTTTGCCCTATAATTGGTTTAGGAAGGGTAACAAAAAAAAAGAAGCACCAACTCTTTTGGATCACTGGGGATAATAAGCGGGAGGGGGGCATTAATGAATGTTTGCCATAAAGGTTGAGATCCCAAGCATTTAGGTCCTTGCTGCTGCCACTGCCATCATGATTGTTGTCATTTGTGGCTTCAGTAGCCAACTAAACAAATATGAGCTGGTGCATGGTCAAGCCAGTCTCACTCCTGCGCCCTCTCTTGCCCTGTCTTGGGCTTGGGTATCTCTAAGTCTGTCTCTATCCCCAGCCCTCTCCCCTCACCCCCTAGTAGCTGCGCAGACTGGGACAGAGGAGGTCAAGGAATGACAAGGAGCATTTGTGAGTGGAGCAGAGAGGAGACCAATCTCTGAATAATTCAAGGTCAGGTTGATGCCAGGGCACAAGCCCTGGGTGATGATGCCATTTAGCTTAGTCTTGTTCCAGCAGGCAGACATAGAGTGGAATTTGTACATTTTCCACGAGTTCCAAGAAGTGCTGCATGGTCTCAGTGAGAGGACAGCAAATGAACGTTTGGATGAAAAAGCATTGATTAAGTGCCTATGATATTTCAAGTACTGTGCTGGGTACTGGAATATGACTACAAAAGTGAAATAATCCCTGCCCCCTAGGAACTTGACTTCTAATCAGGGGATACAATGCGTTGAAGGCAGTAGTGGCTAAGGATAGGAGCTTTGGTCTTGGGACTTATAGTGCTATGAAGAGAGTCTTAAGGAGGTGGATTGTCATGCCCTTTCCAGTTGTTATGGTAATATCACTTAGTACAGAGTCTGGCATGCAGTAGGTGCTTAATAAATGTTTACTGATTGATTATGATTGATTTGATCACTATTTTCAGAGGAAGAGGTCAAAAGAAAGATGGGGGTGGTGAAGTGTGAACAGGGAAAAGGGAAGGGGAATTGTAGTAACTACAGAACTAGGAGAAATGATGTAAAGAGGATTCCTGTTTGGGTATAAGTTGGAGTATCTGTCCTCTACAATCCCATCCAGCTCTGAGATGCTGATTCTTTTAAATACTGTGAAGGGAAAATGCTCAACTAGGAGGGGACTAGCATAGGTGTTTTTGTTGTTTGTTTTCTCTTTTGCAAGCATCTCCAAGATGGCTCAGATGATATCAACTCAATAAGCATTTATTAAGGACTTACTATGTGCCAGGCACTATGCTAAGCACCAAAGATGCAATCAAATATGAGAAGTCCCTGCCCTCAAGGAACACACATTTGAATGGGGAAGACGATATGCAAACAACTATATACAAGCAAGATACAGACATGATAAATTGGAGCTATCTCAGAGGGAAGGTATTGGCATTATGGGGGATGGGGAAAGGCTTCTTGCTTCTTGAATTTTGACTGATACTTGAAAGAAGCCAGGAGGCAGGGATGAGGAAGGAGAGAATTCCAGGCATGGGAGACAGCCAGTAAAAATGCCCAGAGTTGGTCTTGTGTGGGAAAAGCCAGGATGCCAGTGTCACTGGATCATACAAAATGTTGGGAGGAAGTAAGGTCTGAGATGACTGGAAAGGCAGTCAGAGGCCAGGTTAGGAAGGGCTAATAATAACACTATGTACTGCTTTAAGGTTTACAAAGCATTTTCCTTGCACAAAAACAAACAAACAAACAAAAATAGAAACAAAAACCTATGAAGTGACTGCTTATATCTCCTAGTTATGCTGTGAGTTTACGAGGTCCACGACAGTAGGGACCAGGTCTTGTCTAAATTCAGCATCTTCCTCAGTGTCCAACACATGCTCTACACACAGTAGGCACTTTTTGAACAAAACACCTCCCCCCATACACACACAGTTTTGCAGATAAGGATACTGAGGCTCAGAGACATAAATGACCTGCCTGAGATCATACAGCTAGTAAGTATCAGAGCAAAGATTTGAAACCAGATTTTGCCTGATTTCAATTCCAAAGTTCTCACTATATCACATTGCCTAGCTGTTCTCTTTGGACCATGGCATATCACATTTTATTCAGGATATGAAACTACACCTCTCGTAATTAATCTTGAACTTCCCTTGCCAGAGATAGAAATGAGAAACAAACTTAACAAGACACATTCATGAGCACACATGTATGATCTTTCCTTATTATTCTATTGTTACGTTAGGCTCAACAAATATTCCCCCAAAATGAAACCTCTAAGTTCATCCTCCTTTTAAAATCTTACTTTATTATCTTTAGTTTCTATATCGCTCTTGCTTGAAGAGATATCCTTCACTCCTCCCTGCCTCTAAAGCCATCTCCCACCCCTCCCTGTCTCCCAAGCCATTCCTCACTCCTCCCAGCCCAGCAAACCATTCTTTGTAACAAAGATTAGAAAGAGAGAAAGGAAAAACAAAACTATGCCTCTTTTCTTACCAGCTGATTCAGACCTTAGTATTGACCAGTACCTTGGCATCTACTGTCCTGCTTCACCCTGGCCCCAGCAGCTGGATTCCTGGACGGATAAACTTCTCAGTATCTCCACCTGTCATCTTTCAAATAACAAACATGTTGGGACTAGAGGTGGTGATGCTGACAGATGGTGGGTGGAGGACCCGATATTGCCCTTGATTTGTAAGCCCAGATGCTATCATAGGCAGAAATACAAAACCAGTAAGACAGCTCTCTTATAATATCAATCATGAATGAGTTTTCTATGGAAATTGTTTATGATAGGCCCTCTACTCAAATTAGAATGGAGTGGAGAGAGTTCTCATCATGGAATTTCCCAAAGCATACTTATTGTCCGGGAAGTAATCTTTCCTTCATCTTATCTCAGGGTACTTGGTACTCCTCTTTTAAACACAGTATATATTAATTGGCATTATGTTTCTCTTTGTGTAGATTAGCTCCCCTTTGAGTCTGTACACTCCTTGAGGACATGGAATGCTTATTAAAACTAAAACAGATAGTTTACAATTTAATGATTGGATCAGGATTCCAAAAGATCAAAGGGCTAGAATGTTGGGTCAAATTAAATAAGGTGAAATTTAATCAGGATACACATAAAGTCTTACACTATGACCAGTAGGTAGAAGGTACAGAGACAGATTTTGGTTTGAGGTAAGGAGTGATTTCCTGATAATTAGAGCTATTTAAAAAGGAAATGGATAATCTAAAGAAGCAATGGGCTCTGTCTTACTGGAAAACTTCACTTAAAGGTTGGATTAGCCCTTATTAGTGATGCTGGAGATAGTCAAGTGATGCTTGGCTCAGGACAGGTTGGACTAGACTGGAGGTGTCAAATTCACTAATGATGGCCACATGCTGCCAGCAAAATTCCTGAGTGAGTCCTGAGCCAGATTAAAATGTAATTGGGAGATGTCAAATAAAATGAATAAAAATACAATAAAATGTCGATGATGTTAATTTGTGGTTTTCAGAGTCAACATGCTACTGGCATGGATCCATTTCTATTTGAGTTTGACAATGTTGCACTAAACTGCCATTTCTTAGTGATCTCAAAGGAGGGATTCTCCTTCCAGTGCAGATTAGATTCAATGATTTCTTTGGTCGCTCACAACTTTGAGTTGCTATGATTCTGTGTCTTATTTGTCACTAAGTACAACATCATGTCTGGAACATAGTTGGTACTTAATAAATGTGTGTTGTATAAGACCTACCTAGACACCCCTACTTTTATTTTTCATATTCTCCTAGTTTCCACTCAGACAAGGGATGAGAAATAGATAACTGGGGTAATAATTGCTAACATTTATATAACTCCTACTATGTGCCAGGTACTGTGCCAAATGCTTGACAAATATTATCTCATTTAATTCTCAAAACAACTCAGGGAGGAAGGGGCTATTATTATCCTCATTTTATAACTGTGGAACCTGAGGCAGACAGAGGTTAAATGGCTCATCCAGGGTCACAGAGCTAGTAAGTGTCTGAGGTTGGACTTGACCTCAGGTCTTCCTGACTCAAGGCCCAGCACTCTATCCACTTATCTTTATCTCCCCAATACCTAGCACAGTACTAAGCAACAAAGAAAGTACTTAACAAATGTTTGATAATTGAATGACTGATTGAAGTACCCAGAACTGCAAAATGATGGGGCTGCCTTGAAATTGTCCCATCAAATAGATCAGTTAGAATTTAGAGAGGCAAGACTTTTGGGGGGCACCATGAGGGGTATGGGATGGGGTGGGGTTGAAAGCATGCCTAGACACATTGGTGAGAGACTCATGAAGAGTGCCACTGCTGTTCCCTTAGACAAAGGAAAGTAGTGAACTGAATCAAAGGCTTAGACATCCTTAGAAGTGGCATCAGTCCAGTCATTGGGGAGCTTCAATATTTCACAATATTTCGATTGCATGACAACCATGGCGTAGTGGGTAGAGAACCAGTCTAGAACCAGGAAGACCTAGATTCAAATCCCATCTTAGACACGTACTAGCAGTGTGGCCCTGGGCAGATCACCTAATCTCCCGGGACAATAGACAACTGTCCAACATTCTAAGTGTCACCCTGAATCAGTAGAGAGAATTTCCCTTTCTACCAGCGGTGGAGATTGGTGGAAAGGGAAATTCTTTCTCTACCGTTGTCATTTCCTGTACAAACAAAATCATGAAGTCTAGCCCCTATCACTTCAACTGTGTGTAATAAATGTCTGCTAAATAATGTGAATATATCTTCCTTTCGGGTCACTAAAATTGGGAAGAAGATACTAACTTTAATGGGACAACAGCAAAAATAAAAGTTTGTGATGAATTCATTAAATATTGTTATCAAATTTATTAAATGTTGTAAACAAATAATTTTCTGAATTAGGGTAGTGGTTGTGTGAGTAGAGAGAGGGGGATATATTAAAGAATTATTGTAGAGAAAAGAAATTACAATATTTAGGCAACTGATTGTCTTCAACCAAAGACTAGATGACCATTTGTTTTGTATGTTTCAAAGGGAATTCCTGTTCAAGTATGTTCAGGTTCCTTAATGGTATACCCATTCCTCCTCTCTTATTTCCCCCAAATAATTTTCTAAACAAGAAAATAGTTGATTCCACAATCTTATGTGCCAGCCAAACAACATCAGCAGTGTTAAATCTAGCATCATATTTAAAATTTTATTTTGAATTTCAAACACCAAAGGATTTCCACATATAAAGTAGAAAAGAAAAAGATTTCATGTGAAATTGAAAGTCTTTATTCTGTACAAATTGCTTTTTTTAAAAAAAAGTATAAGATAAATTTAGCATGTCACTTTCAAAGCTGTATTGTTTGTGTTTCCTTCTGAACGCATCTATTTTCTATGCATTTTGAAAATTACTTCAATGACCCTCTTTTTTTCCTCTTCTTTTTTTTGGCAACACTATTACTAGCTCCACCCCTCCCCAAACCTAAATAGAAAAAGGAAAACTACAATCCTTATAATAAGCAAGCAAAGACAATCAGAATTGACCAATGCATTTACCAGGTCCAAAAATGTATGTCTCATCCTGCTCTTTGAATTCATCACCTCTCTGTCAGGAGTTGGGTAGCAGGCTTCATCACTGGTCCTCTGGAGCCCTGGTTTGTCATTGCACTGATCAAGAGTTCTTAAGTCTTTCAAATTGTTTCTCTTTACAATGTTATTGTTACTGCATAAATTATTCACCTATTTCTGTTCACTTCCCTCTGCATCAGTTCATGCAAGTCTTCCCAGATTCCTCTAAAATAGAGCTTCTTAAACTCTTCCCATTCTCATCACCCTCAGTACTTCTTAAACTCTGGGTATGGGGTTGCTGTTCTAAAACCATCTCCTTTATCACTTCTTACAGCACAATAGTATTACATCACATTTATAAACCATAATTTGTTTAGCCATTCCCCAATTAATGGGCACCGCCTTTGTTTCTAGTTCTTTGCCACTACAAAAAAAAAATAAGCTTCCATAGTTGTGTATATGTCAGACCTTTTCCTCTTTTTTATCACTTTAGGATATGGGCCTAAAATTGTTAGTTAATAGGTCAGAAGGTATGTCCAGTTTAGTAACTTAATTGATATAATTCCAAATTCTACCCAGAATGCCTGGATCAATCCACAGCAATGAAAGACATTGGCAAATTGGAGCCTGTTCAGAAGAAGTTGACTAAGACAGTGAGAGTATTTAATGTCATTCATATGAGAAACTTTTGAAGAACATGGGACAATTTAATCTAAAAAAGAGATTCAAGGGGCCCTGATGGCTGTTTTTAAAAGATCATGAATGGTCTTACCTGGTATGGCTCCAGGGGGCAGACCTAAGACCAGTGTGTGGAAGTTACAAGGAGACAAATTTCAAATCGGCATAAGGAAGAATTTCCCAACAATAATAATAACTAACATTCATATAGTCCTTTAAAGTTTGCACAGTGCTTTAAAAATATTGATTTTTCATTTGATCTTCATAGCAACTCTGCAAGATAGATGCTGAAATTTTCTCCATTTTATAGTTGAGAAAACTGAGGCAGACAGAGGTTAAGTGACTTGCCCAGGGTCACATAGTTAATGTGTCTAAGGCTAGATTTGAATTCAGTTCTTCCTGACTCTAGGCCCAGCACTCTATCTACTGCACAACTGAGGCTACCTTATGAAATAAGTACTGTTCCTGGAAGTTAGATTAGATGATCCCTCCCCAAGGATAGGATAGATGGGATGCACTCTATAGGTGAAATTTGAATCAATCGCCAGATATTTTTAAGGCATTACTATACATCAGGAATTATGTTAGGTGATAGGGATACAGATACAAGAACAAGATAGGTTCTGCTCTTAAAAACCTATATTCTTTTAGAGGGATACAACATACTCACAGGAATAGCCTTTGAGTGCCTTCCAACTCTAGAACTCTGTTGAGTTTACAATTCTACAAGCATTGAATAAATTAATCAACAAACATTTATTGAGTTTACCAGACATTGTGCTGAGTACTGAGAATACAAGGAGAGGAGGTCTCATATCCAAGATATACGAGGAATTTATTGAAATGTATAAGTCTAAGAGCCATTCCCCAATCAATAACTATCCAAAGGATATGAACAGGTAATTTTCAAAGGAAGAAATCCAAGCTTCCAATATTCCTATGAGACACTGCTCCAAATTACTAATGGTAAGAGAAATTAAAATGAAAGCTATACTCAGGTTCTATGTTATACCCATCATACTGCCAAAAATTACATAAGAAAAATGATGAATGTTGGAGAGTTTTAGGAAAAGAGGCATACTAATGCATTGTTGGTGAAGCTGTGATTTGGTCCAGAAATTCTGGAAAACAATTTGGAATAATGCCTTAAATGTTAGTAAACTGTGCATAGACTTTGACCTAGTGATAACACCACTAGACAGGACCCATGTGTACAAAAACATTTATAACAGCTCTTTTCCTAAAAGTACCAAATTGGAAACTAAGGGGATTCTGACCTTTGGGGCATGACTCAACAAATAGTGACATATAAATGTAATTGAATATTATGCCATAAGAAATGACAAAACGGACAGTTTCAGATAATACAGGCAAGACCTCTATGATCTGATGCAGAGTGAAGTGAGCGCAACTAAGAGAAAAAAAAGCTTATGTAATTACAACAACATTATTGAGAAAAACAACTTGGAAAGACAACTCAGATCTGGGCAATCATAAACCACAAATCCAGAGAACTGAAGATGCTTCTTGTCAGAGAAACGATGGACATGAAATGCAGAATGAGACATTCATTTGTTTAGATGGCCAAAATGTGAATTTGTTTGCCAGACTACGTGTATCTATTGTAAGGGTTTTTTAAATTAATTAGTAGGGGGAGGAAGCAGGAGGGAGAGATGATACATTCTTCTTCAAAGAAATAAATAGATGAAAATTTAAAAAGAAAACTAGAAAAGACAAATCAGAATAAATGTCCTCAAAATATCAAGAACCTTGTTCTCTAGTGGCAGTGATTTCACTATCAGTTCCAGATTTTTTCTATTATTATTATTTTTAAAAAATTCTTCAGGTAATTTTAAAAGAACAATCAAACACTTTACTTAATTATGGAATTGAATTATTTGTGTAGGAACCATAGAAACAAAATGAGAAAACTGGAAGGGATTTCTAAGACAATTCATTTCATTCTCTTGTGTTATGGATAAACAAATTATGACCCAGAGAAAGAGGAGTAATTTACATGGGGGGATATTTTTGGAAATTATTATCATGTGAGTGATCAAAGCCACAGTGAATGTCAATAAATAACATAAATACCTAAGAGTGAACTAGCATATCCTGGGGGGAAAATGTTCCAGATTTGGTTAGAAACCTGGATCTCACTATGGTCTACTTTGATTTAATATGGGTCTCCTCCAACAAGCTTCCTGGAAACTTTTATATGAATTTCTTGTGTCCTAGTTACAGTTCCATATTGCCAGTAGGTTGAAGATGAAGAAGCAATGTGTTCTTTTGTTATTGTTGTTTAGTCATTTTTCAACGTGTCGGACTCTCTGTGATCCCATTTGGGGTTTTTTTTTTGGCAAAGATACTGGAGGGGTTTGCCATTTCCTTCTCCAGATCATTTTACAGGTGAAGAAACTGAGGCAAAAGGGTTAAATGACTTGTCCAGGGTCACACAGCTGGTAAACATCTGAAGCTGGATTTCAATTTACGAAGATGAGTCTTCCTGATTCCAAGCCCAGTGCTCTATGCACTATGGCACCACTGACACTAACTATATGACCATGAGCACATCATTTAATTTCTCTGAGCCTCAGTTTCTTCACCAATAAAAAGAAGGGGTTGGATTATATAGCCTCTAAGTTCCTTCCTACCTCTTAATCTATGATCTTATGACCTTTCCAAGGTCATCTAGAAAATTGGTGATGCCAAAACATGGGAAGCATTTCAGTTCCCAAATCCTACGTCATATATATTATGTGGGCATCTGGCCTTTGTGAACCAACCTGTAGAGACTAGTGTGTGGTCCAGGGGCACATTGCTATTCACAGTGCAGTACCTGTAGCTGCTGATTTAAGCTGCTTCCCTCCTAAATCTGACATGATGCAGCAACATTCAAGGAGCCCGATTCCCTGAACAATAAGAAAGGCCTGGGAAGCGAATGAAAAACCATAGGGAATCCATCCTTCTAGGAGTTAAGCTGGAGGAATTGCTCCAGCCTGGGTAATATTTGGAGAATGGATGGTCCCCATGTGCTCAGCCCTCATGAAGAAGAGAGTAAGGATCAGAAGGTCAGAGGAGAGTGAATAAAACCTAGGTTTTTCCCTGTCATCACTTGGGTCAGGGTTCCAAGAAGTGAATTTAGGTTGGAGGGTTTTTTATTTCTTTTGGATGGGCGGATTTCCTAATAATCAGAGTAGTCCAAAAGTAGAATGGTGGGGGGTTCCCTGTGCTTGGAAGTCAGCAGAAAGAAACTAGATGACAACTTGTCAGATATGTTATATAACTGATTCCTTTCATTCATATTTAAAATAATAATAACAACAACAGTAATAACAGTTAGTATTTATATACTTCTTTAAGGTTTGCAAAGTGCTTTACAAATATTATCTCTTTGATCTTCACAACAACCCTGGGAGCTAGGTGCTATTATTATCCCCATTTTACAGATGAGGAAACTGAGGCAAAAAGAGGTTAAGTGACTTGCCCAGGTCACACAGCTAGTAAGTATCTGAGGCCACATTTGAACTCAGATCCTCCTGATTCTAGGTTTGGTGATGGCTGCTGATGTTCTTTTCTGACTCTCAAATTCTATGATCTGAAGAAGAAAGAAGCTAAGAGCCAGAGGCTAGGCACAGCCATCTCTCCAATGGGTTGCTAGGAGAAGTTAAACTTAGTCACATTGTCGGAAGTAAAAGTCAGCGATGACAGATTCAGAATCGTCAGGATGGTTGGTGAGGATGATGGGCTGGTTCTCCTCATGGATACTGCAGAGGAACCAGCCTGGGTAGATGGCTGATTCTAATCTAGAGGTAAGCCCAGTGTTATACATATAGAAGGTGAAGCTCTTGGATTCTTCCTTGCTGCGATAAAGGTCCATGATGTTCTTATGCTGAGGGCAGAGAGGCAAGAATAGTGAGGAGAAGCTAAGGCAGAGGACGTAGGCAGACTATCTTCTGAGCCTACTGACCTCCCTGAGGATAGAAGGGATCACTGAAGGATTCCCTGGGGGAGGTAAACTTCAAAGGCATTTAGAAGTTAGCATAGATGGGGCTTCTCTACCCCCCCCAAACATTCACTACTAGTTTAATGAGGGGCAAATCCCAACTGACTGCTGTCCTGGGTCCTGACCCAAGACTATGTCTTGTAAACCAAGATTCAGGTTTCTTGGAGGCATTGCAGGTCAGAACTCACCTCTATCTGGAGAATAGGCTGCTGAGCCATACCAACTGACAGACACTGGGATCCTTCCTCAATGCCCAGGATAATCGGGGACCGTTTGGCATCCAGTGATCTATTGGGGACCACGCTGATCTCTTCACCTAGAAAAAGGGGCCAGATGGAGAAAAAGAGGACCTCTCTTCTAAACTTCCTAATCTATGGGTGAGCCTGGGGAGCAGGGCCCCCTAAGTTCCTACCTGTAGCACTGGGAGAAAGTAAGGGGCTGCCAGACTGGAATGATTAAATGTACCCTTACTAACTAACTGGTCCAGGGAATGCGACCTGATTTAATCTGCCTGAACAGGAGGACAAAAAAAGTTCTGATTGGATTCATTTGAATGGGGGAGTGGAACGACCCTCCACCAAGGAGGAAGAGTGTTGTAATAAAGGAGCTTCCCTTTTTTTGAGTGCCATCCACTCATTCACTCAGTTTGGCTTATTTTGTGTGTTACTCACAGAGCACTGAACTTGGAGTCATGTGACCTGATTTCAAATTTCAGCTATGTCACAACAAGCTGTGAGATTTTGGACATGTCACTTAACTTCTCTGCTAGAAAAGGAGAAGGTTGAACTAAATCAGGGTTTCTTACATTTTTCCCTTTCGTGATCCCTTTTCAAGTTTCAGCAGAGTACATAGGTGTTGCATGGCCTGAGGGCATGTGCAGCGCAAAATGCCCATGCTTTGTGTTTCGAACCAAGACTGCAGTGAAGTTGCATGATGCAATATGGGCAAGCACTGCCAGAAACACCTCGGGTTCATTATGCATTTGATTTTTAATTAATCTTTGGCTGTTGTGCATTCAGAAACCTTTTTACTGTTGCCAAATTTTTCACAGCCTCATGGGGGTAGCAACCCACTGTTTAAGAAGCGTTGCACTAGATGACCTCTAAGGTACCCATCTATCTAGATCTAGGAGTCTTTAAGGTTCTAGTTCTTTGTTGAAGACACAACTGTGAAGTGGTGTCCAGTTTCCTCAACATCAGTGAAAGGTGTCTATGCCACCTGAGCATCATTTAGAAGACATGTAATACTGATAGGCTATTATGTGGATGCCATGAGAAAATCTTTCTCCTGAACATCTCTACCAACACACACACACACACGCACACACCACACCAGCCTTCCATGGTGCTTGGACTCTATGAAAATGCAAATACTCTCAAAGGGCTAGAACATTATGAGTCCTGAAGGGATTACTTATCCAGATACTTTCTTGCCTGACAACTGGAGACACAGAGCTATAAGTTTCTGCAGAAGGCAGAATGGAAGGTCTGGAATGTGGGTGCTTGCTGTCTTCCATGAGGTTCTGAGTTACGCACCAGATATCTGGATGAGCAGAAGACATGAGGCCAGAGAGACACAGAAGAGAAAACTCTGCCTCCTTCCCAAGGCACAAATGTGTTTGCCTTGCTCAGCTACATCCTCTCTTTCCAGAGCATATGACTACCTGTACCCAGATTCTTTCAACCATTAGACCAGTGCATGGGAAAGGCAAAAATATGCTCTACTTCATCTCTATCAGCTAGTGGAGAAGCAAAGACCCACTACCAATCTCTTCTCCCAGGAAAGCAGAGGGCCTGGCCTAGACAAAACCCAAATATGGAGAAAATTCCTTCTATGTAAGAAAATGTTCCCAGCCTTTCCAATGTCATAGCAGCATAGTATAAGAATGTTTGGGGACCTGCTGAGATACAGTCTCTTTGTTAGAGACTTTTGATTTGTACTTTCAGGATAAATGACTTCATGAAGTCTGGAACCAAGGTGTCCTCCAACTCTTAAGATTCTACTTTAAATATAACTAGTATTTCTAGGGCCTGGGCCTGTGAGACTGTGCTAATCTGCATGGTGGACCTTTCTGTGCTCCCAAGAGACAATATGGAGAAAGCCTGGCAAAACTGAGATTGGTTTTGTAACTAACCTTCAATAAGTTTTCCTGCTTGCACTCTTCCAGCCAAGAGCTGGTTATTCTGCACATAAATGGCCTTCATTGTAGCATCTTTTATTCTGAAACATAAGAGTCTGTTTAAGTTTGGTGAAGTCAGCCACTGGGCCTTCCATGATGCAATAAAAACAGCCTTGGATCCCAAATCAGAAGACCCAGGTCAGAATCCATGCTCTGTGATTTGCCCTCTTGGTGACCTAGAGAAAGGCTCTGAGCCTCAGTTTCCTCCTTTATATGAGTACAGAAGAGGGAAAGGGGATCAGGAGGTGAACTTGATTTTTTTTAGGGTCATAAATTGGCATTTATTATTTAAGTTGAAGAACAGGTTATGAAGGGAGTAGGGGGCACATTCATAACAGAGTCTAAGGTGGAGCCCTAGGGGAGAGGGGAGAAGGGAGGAGACAGGGAGATGAGAGCCTCTCCTCTGTGTCTGCTCCTGACAGGGTTGATCCTGATTTCTGAGCCGTGGTCCAGGGCACACAATGAAGCACACAATAAGATGAGGTTCCAGGGGCTCCAGGTTTAGGAAACATCCAGGGGTGGCCAGAGTTACACCTCCAACCAGAAGTGGGGACTAGAATTCTCCTTGGATGAGCAGCACCACTTCCTTTTAGGAACTGAAGCATAGTGATAAGTTCCACCCCACTTATTTCAGTTCTTATGAAACATTCTTGTAGCACAAGTCTTTGTGCTAAAGAATTCCTTCATTGCCTCTCTAACTTCTTGTACTTTGCTTCTAGTTTCTTTGAATATGCATCCAATTGGTAAGCTGCCTGCTCAAGAGCTGCTACCTGCTCCTCAGTTAAAGTGATCTGATCCAGATGAGGCTGAAGGGCTGCAGATTTCTGGTTTGAGTCCTTTAGGTTTCTACTGATGTTTACTGCAATATCTTTCATTTCTAGATACTTCAAGCTAGTTGGTTTGTTCATATTTTCCAGAAGTTTATAGTCTTCACTGGTGGATGTCAGCTCTCCTGTTAGGTACAAGGCCATTTTGGAAAATGTGTCCTGGCACAGCCCCATGATGTCTGCATCGATGGGCTCCGTGGCCTTCTTGGCCATCTCCACCATAGCATGGTCTAGGCAGGGGAAAGGAGAAAGGAGAAAGGATAGAGGGAAGGATGGGGATGGGAGAGGAGGGGGAGAGAGCGGGAAGTGGAGGGAAGGTGAGAAAAAGGGAAGGGTGAAGAGTCAGAGAAGGAAGTAAGGGGAGGGAGTGAGGAGGGAGGCAGCCTGAACTTGTTTTTAAAAATATTTTGATAGCTATATCATTATAATTTGCTTCCTTTGTAATCCTGTGTATTTTCTTTTATGTACTTAAAAACATTATTCCCCATTTGATAAATGGTCAAAGGATATGAACAGGTAGCTTTCAGACAAAGTAATCAAAGCTATCTATAGTTATATGAAAAATGCTCTGAATCAGTATTGATTAGAGAAATGCAAATTAAAACAACTCTGAGGTATCACCCCACACCTATCAGATTGGCTAATATGACAGAAAAGGAAAATGACAAATGTTGGAGGAAATGTGGGAAAATCAGGACTAATGCATTGTTGGTTGAGTTGTGAACTGATGTAACCACTCTGTAAAGCAATTTGGAACTATGGCCAAAGGCTATAAAATCATGCATACCTTTTGACCTAGAAATACCACTACTAGTTCTGAATCTCAAAGAGATAAGAAACAAAAAGGAAAATGATATATATGTAGAAAAATATGTGTAGCAGTTCTTTTTGTGGTGGAAATTGAGGAAGATGCTCATCAATTGGGAAATGGCTGAGCAAGATATGGTGTATGATTGTGCTGGAGTACCATTGTGCTATAAGAAATGATGGACAGCATGCTCTCAGAAAAACCTGGAAAGACTTACATGAACTGATGCAAAGTAAAATGAGTAGAACCTGGAAAAAACTGTACACAGGAACAATAATATTGTGTGATCATTAATTGTGAATTACTTAGCTATTCTCAGCAACAGAGTGATCCAAGAAAACTCTGAAGGACTTATGATGAAAAATGCCATCCAGCTCCAGAGAAAGAACTGATGGAGTCTGAATATAGATCAAAGCATACTTTAAAAAAAATTTCTTTGTTTTCCTTGTTTTTTCTTTTTGAGGGGAGGAGGGGTTCTGTATTTTCTTCTATAACATGACTAATATATTTTGCATGACTGCACATGTATAACCTATATCAAATTGCTTGCCTTCTCAATGAGGGGAGAGAGCAGGGAGGGAGAGAATTTAGAACTCAAAAATTTTAAAAACAAATCTTAAAAATAATTTTTATGTGTAAATTGGGGAAGAATAAAACATTAAATAAATATAACAACATTATTCTGAAAAGGAGCCCAAAGACTTCACCAGACATTACCCAATAAAGTTAAGGACTCCTGGATTAAAAACATCTTTAAAGTCCCTTTGATCTCTAAAGTCTATGATTCTTTACTTTCCTCAAGATTAGGCCCATTACTCTTTCCCCCTTACTTTTGTCCCTACTAAGCTCCTCTGACTTTTTCCCCAACCTCTGTCTCTGTGCCCATTTTACCAATGAGATATTTCTCTCCCAGCTCTTCTGAGCTGATGCACAATCCAATGGGCTCACCTCAAAGTCCCTGTCCATATACTAAAGTCCATTTTCCTTCCCTCTTCTGTTCTCTCTCATTTGCTATAACCAGCCTCCTGGGGACAGTAGAATGGAAAGACCTAGGAGTCAGAAATCTTGATCTCTGGACCCTGTTCTGCCATCACTTAGATGTGTGGTTCTGCACATACCCCATCACCTCTCTGGGCCCCAATTTATCTATCTGTAAAATGAGGTGTTGGACCAGAAGCTCTCTAAAGTTTCTCTCCTCCTTACTCTTCCCCATTTTTGTCATAACTTTTCTGTCTCTCTAATAACAATTTCACATATTTGGGATTTCAAAGCACCCTCCCACCTACTACCTCATGTGATGCCCACAGCATTCAGCAAATGTTTCTTGAGAGCCCATTCTGTGTAATGGAGTGTGCAAGGTAGAAGGAGGGAAGGGAGAGGAGGCTCAGATTAAATTAGACAAGATCCTATCTTAATAAAGAGAATTCCCACATTGGAGGTGAGACAATTATCTCCACTTGACAGCTGAGATGATGAAGAAAGCAAAAAGAGAGTTGGACCAGGAGACAGGAGACTCCAATTTCAATACTTGGCTTCACTACAAGTTCACTGTGTGACTTTGGGAAAGTTATTTAACTTCTCTGGGCCTGTTTCTTTCTTTTTAAAATTGAAATTGATACTGTCAAAGTTGAAATAGCTATATCCCTCATTTAAAAATAATCAATAAGTTCACTGTTTTTTGTTTAGGGGGCATTATTTAGATGTTTGCTAGAAAGGCTCTGCTGCATTGAAACAAAAGGTATCTCTATTTTTAAAGTATAAAAAAGGAAATGGTTAGACTAAATGAAACCTAGAAGCTTTTTTTTTTAGCTCTGACATTCTAGAATTCTATGAAACTAAGACGCAGAGAAGTTCCTCCTGGGTTTGTCACACAGCTAAGTTAATGGCAAAGACATACTGGTCTTCTGTCTCTTGCCCCGGGTAGGGGTAGCAGTAGATAAAATTCTGAGCATGGAGTGAAGAAGACCTGAGTTCAAATCTGACCTCAGACAATTATTAGCTGTATGACCCTTAAGTGACAAGTCACTTAAAAAAAACTCTGTCTTCCTCAGTTTCCACAATTATAAAATGAGGTTGATAATGTCACCTACTTCCCAGGGTTGCTGTGAGAATCAAATGAAACAATATTTGTAAAGTACTTAGCACAGTGCCTGGCACAAAGTAGGCATTAAATAAATGATTTCTTCTTTCCTTCTTCTGTCCTTCCTTTTTTCTTTCTTTCCTCCTTCCTTCCCTCCTTCCCTCTCTCCCTTCTTTCCTCCTTTCCTTTTTTCCTTCCTTCTCTCCCTTTCTTCCTCCCTCCCTTTAATCCTTCTTTCTTTTTCTTTTCCCCCTTCCTCTAATCCTTCCTTCTTTCCCTCCCTCCCTTCATTCTTTCCTCCATCCCTCCTTCCTTTGCCTTCCTTTCTTTTTTTCCTTCCTCCCTCCTTCCCTTCCTTTCTTCCTTCCTTCCTTCCTTCCTTCCTTCCTTCCTTCCTTCCTTCCTT
>NW_020954794.1:1178809-1271167 GCF_900497805.2 Vombatus ursinus
CCTTCCTTCCTTCCTTCCTTCCTTCCTTCCTTCCTTCCTTCCTTCCTCCCACACTGGCATAATGGTATAGTGGAAAAACCATAAGGTTTAGAGTCTGAGAACCTGGATTCAAATCCCACTTACTGACTCTGTGATCTTGGGTAAGTTTTTTTGAGACTCCATTTCCTCATCTATAAAAAGGGGGAGCTGGGCTTAATGATCTCTAGGGTTTCTCCTAGCTTTAGAATTCTGAACTCAGGAGACTTTTTAGCATTAGCTATGTAAGTTCACAGCACAGTGAGGAGGTTCTCAGTTTCCTCAAATGTAAAATGAGAGGGTTGGGCTAAATGATCCCAAAGATCCCTTCCAGCTCTAGATCCAGGTATCCTATGGTACCCTAAAGTGGCCAGTATCAGAAAAGGGTCAGTCATGTAGTCAGTCAACAAGCACAGAAGCATGTGATGTGAGCCAGGCATTGAGGAAAGGAAAGCAAAAATACACACTCCTGGCTCCCAAAGAATCCACATTCTAAGTTGGAGAAACAACATGAAAACAATTATAAAGTCTAATTCCCTATGAGGCAGGGGTACCCCAGGATAATCAATTTTAAGAAGCAGTAGCATGAGGCCAAGAAGTTTTGCTAACTGTTTGAAACTAAGGTCTATAGAGAAACACTGGGAACTCACCCATTTGAGCTCACCAATTCTGAAGATGACAATGTAGTAGGGATGCAATGGCAGTGGGAGACCTCCCCTCTAGAACTAGGCTTTGCCTTGATCATACAGTATTTTACATAGAATTTGAACAGCTTTGGTTCAGAGAAGACTCACCGGAAACATAAGGCCTTGCTTAGAACCATCTTGAGTTCCTCAGTTTGGAGGATCTTCTGCCTTCTAGAAAAAAAAAAAGCCCTAATGAGGGGTAGGATCTAAGTTGTCATGAAAAGGAAGAGGAGGCAGGTCCCTGAAGTTAAACATAAGACCCCACCAGGAACCTGACCCCAAGTCCCCTTTCCCACCTTGTCCCTTCCTCCCTGTAAGAAGGAAAAGGAAAACATGTTCCCAGCCCAAGGAAAGGTGGAGAGGAGCCACTTGGAACAGTTCCCAAAGCCACCTTGGAAGCAGCAAGGCATTAGAAAGTAGAACTGTGAAACACCAGAGTCTGTCCTGACAGTACCTTTTCTGCCTTCTGCCCTGAGTCAATGCTCTATCAGCTCCCAAAGAGATCAGCTCATGCTATATAAGAAACAAAGGGAGGAGGAAAACCACTGACCCAACCCTTTCCATGTAAAGGGAAGTCCCAGGTTGGAACATGTCACTACAGCACCATGAGCATTCCTAGTAATTTAAGGACTTTCCAATTTCTCCAGAATACCTAATGAGTCAGTGTTAGTGGTAGATTAGAAAAGCATTGCTTATGGAGAACATCTTAGGACAGAGAGGCTAGTGGCATGGGAGAAAGAACTTGGAACTAGAATCAGAAGGTGGGGGTTTGAATTTTGGTGCTGCTTTTTATCACTTGTTTGGGACTCAGTTTCCTGAGCTATAAAATGAAGAAATTGAACTAGATAACCTTGGAGGTCACTTCCAGGTCTAGATCTCTGATCCTGTGACCAAGGAGATCCATTCCTTTGACCAGACTCCAGAGATATAACCTTTGTTCTTTCAACCTAAATGTCTCAGTGTAGCTTAAGGAAACAACCCCTGTTTGGGATCTGTCCAGGGTGCTTTCCTTCCCAGTTGCTTTGGAATCTCAACCTCCTCAGGCAAGTGCCCTTATAGCCTTTGGGAGCTGGGGAAGGGGCAGGAAGTGGACCCGATCTCTCTCTGTCCTCTCAGCTTTTTGGGGCCACTAGAATGTATTTTATCCTGCACTTTAACCCACACCCTCCTTGATAATGTATAGTTTAAGTGGTTTTGTTGGAGTGGATCCTCACTCCATCAACGTAGATCACAGCCCTTTTGTGACTACAGGAATGGCCAAAGGAGTGTGTGTAGTGGCGAATTACCTGTGGCCAATCTGGTGATAAGCCCTTTAAGTTAGATAGTCTGCTCTTCAGACAAGAGATACACGATCTAGCCTCAGGGTTGTGTTCAAAGCTAGCCAGCTTGGTAGAGAGGAAACAGTGGACAAAGCCCTGGTTTTAGAGGAAGGAAGATCTGAGGTTCAAGTCCTTCTTTAGACACTTACTATGTGACACTGGGCAAATCACTTAATCTTTGTCTGCTTCAGTTTTCTCATATGTAAAATCAGTGGGTTGGATGCAACAGCTTTCAAGGTATCTTCCTACTCAAAGCCTACTGCTAGTAAAGCCTTCAAGAAACAAAAATTAACAGCATATTTTGATTTTTTTAGTTTAATTTTTTCAATCAACAAAAATCAATTTTTTCTTTCTCTCACTCCCCTCCCCTCATCATTGGAAAAAGAAAAGAAAAACAAAGTCCTTGTAACGAATTTGCATAGTCAAACAAAATAAATAACCTGCACTGGTCATATCCAAAAAAATGCATGGCTCACCCTTTGAGTTCATCACTTCTTTGTATGCTTCATCATTGCTCCTTGGAATCATGGTTGGTTAATGACACTGATCAGAATTCTTACATCATTTAAAATTGTTTGTCTTTACAATGTTGTTGTTATCATATGAACTGTTCTCCTGGTTCTGTCCATTACACTCTGCATCAATTCACATAACTCTTCCCATGTTCCTCTAAAACCATCCCTTTCATCATATCTTTTTTTTTTTGAGACAATTGGGGATATGTGAGTTGCCCAGGGTCACATAGCTAGTAAATGTCTGAGGTTGGATTTGATTTTAGATCCTCCTGACTTCAGGGCTGGTATGCTGTCCACTGCACCACCAAGCTGCCCCTCTTTTTATCATTTCTTTCAGCATGAGTATTCTATAACCTTCATAAACCATGATTTGTTCAACCATTCCCCAATTGATGGGTATCCACTTAGTTTCTAGTTCTTTGCACCCCCCCCCACCAAAGAACTAGTAGAAATATTTTTGTACCTTTGGGTCCTTTCCATCTTTCTTTGATCTATTTGTGATACAGGCCTAGTAGTGGTATTGCTATGTCAAAGGTTATGTCCAATTTAGTAACTTCTGAGCATAGTTGTAAATTGCTTTCCAGAATCACAGTTCCATTAACAGTGCATGAACTGTGCCTGTTTTTCTGCAGACCCACCAACATTTGTCATTTCCCTTTTTTGTCATCTTTCCAGTCTGATGGGAACAATACAGAAGCAGAGAGTTTTTTTCAATTTAAATGTCCCTAATTGTTAATAACTTGGAGTATTTTTGCATATGAATATTGATAGTTTGAATTTTTTCCTTTGCAAATTGCCCATTCATAACCTTTGACCATCTTGAGGAATTGCTCTTATTTTTACAAATTTGAATTAGTTCCTCATATAATAATAACTAGCATTTACATGGTGTTTTAAGTTTGCAAAATATTTTACAAATATTATTTCCTTTTTTCTTCCCATTTTACATGTGAGAAAATGGAGATAGACAGAGGTTAAATGATTTGTCAAGGATTACGCACCTAGTACATGTCTGAGGCCAGATTTAAACTTGGTTTTCCTGACTCTAGGCCCAGTACTTTATTCACTATACTCCCTATCTGCAAATGTCTTGGAAATATAACTTAGAAATGAGACCTTTATCAAAGAAACTTGCTGTAAAGATTCCCCCCTCCCCATTACCTGCTTTCCTTCTGATTTTTAGATACATTGGATGATTTGTGTGTGTATGTAAAAACTTTTTAACTGCCCATCATTGTCAATCATCAGAAGATAATTTTAGTGGAGGGAAAGAGGGAAATCTATGACTCCATGCCATAAAGGTAATAAATCAGTGGTTCTCAAACCACTGAGCATTCTAAGTGTGCCATAAAGTTTTGGAAATTATGGCATTGAAAATTTTAAACATTATAATTATGACTTAATATATATTTTACTGACCCAGCATACTGAGTATCATAAGTTTAGTATTTGAAAAGTAAATTAACTTGCTTATTACATATCAGACACATCAGGCCTTCAATCTCTCAAAGAACTCAATAGAATAGGCTCCTCATATCATATCATATCAAATAGAAACTGTGCATGCATGAGTCTCTACTCTCCTGTAGTGTTGCCAGCTTAAGCATTCAGTGTCCCACAGTTCCTCATGGCAAAGAATATTGAGACATGGGCCAAAAAGTTGGAGAATCATTAAAATAAGGCTATAAATCTTTGAGACCAAACAAAAATAAAGCTTTGTGAGTAAAAGTTATAAACATACAAAAGTCTCAGAATGCTATCAAGTTCCCTAAAGCAACAGAGGCTAAAACCAATGCCTCTGTCCCAGTCATGGTTTAATTGGTCCACAAAGCAGACTAATTCCAACTTTTCAGTCTAAATTAATCTATGACTTCCACCATTCTCCAGGACAAGGTCCTAACCCCACATGACCTCCCTGGTTTTTATTTTGTTGTTATGTTGTGGTAGTGGTGGTAGGAGATCAGAGAAACATTGATCAATTAATTTCCTCCCAGTCCAGTTGCTGTCATAGAAGATATGAGTCTGATAATAGAGAAAAAGGTATTAAACCACCAGCCCTTTAGAGTCTGCCCCCATTCTTCTTTCTAGACAACAGATAAGTCTTTAAAGTTTTAAATAGATGTAGACAACCTTAATCCTTTACAAGATGCGAAAAAATTTCTCTCATCAAAATTGATGGAAGTAGAGAATGAAGATCGGTCCTGCTCTTGGTGGCCCTTTAAAAACTGAAACAAACTCTTTAAGGAGTCCAGTGAGGCAGGAAATGGTTCTAAAAAATATGACACTGGGAATAGAAAAGAGATCTAGGGAACGGTCATCATTTGTAAAATGGAGATAATAATAGCCCCTGCCTCCCGGGGTTGGTGTGAGGACCAAATGAGATAATAATTGTAAAGAGCTTAGCACAGTGCCTGGCACATAGTAAGCCCCGTGTAAACATTCGTTATTATTGTTCTTAGAATTTGACCTCTGAAGAGGAGTAGATCCAGAGAGATCAGCTGAGCAAGCTGCCCAGAGACACTTCACCCAAGGAGAAAATCACGAGGATGTCAAAACAAGGGAAAGGATAACAGCGACCTACAATGCCAGGGTCACACCTATTGATGTACTCAGTGAACACTCCACTCCTTCACTGACACTGTGCTAATCGTGGGAGAGTGTGCTCCCCTTTTATGAAGGGAATATTTTGTTATTACTGTTTTCTGATGCTATCTCAGTAAATTCTTTGTTTTGAGCTAATTGTGTCTTCTTGGATGACTATTAACACATAAGCACACCAAGCTGTAGTTTTAGGAGTGAGGACTCACAGAGTACCTTATACCTGAGGGGGAGGGGAAGAGTAGCTACAGTTCTGAGGAACCATCTCACCAGTTTGAGGGGTTATACCTATAGATGTATGTGCCATTTCCCCCAGTATAATGTAAGCTCCTTGAAGGCAAGAGCATTTTCATTTGTGTTTTTATACCACTGTTGCCAAACACAGTTCCTGACACATAAGAGCTGTTGGAAAAACACTTATTGTTTGAGTGAATAATTGATTTCCTTATTGAGACTTGGAGCTACTAACTGCTGTCTAGCTTCCTGCTTAGTCTCAAGCCACACATATATTTCTATACCTCTTCCCAATTTAGATTTCCTCTTACTAGATTCATCTTTCCAGGTTCATTGCTAGGTGAGATTATAATAGACCAGCCGCCAGTATTGAGTGCCTTAGCTTGGGCCTTCCTTGTTCCCTACACTCACCTGTCAGTCTCAGTCCTGACTCATAATGAGACTTGGGAAGTGACATTAGAAACTACAACAATGCTTAGGAAATAAGCTAGGTGAACCACTGTTAGTCAATAAATTTTTGCAAAGATTAAATAGGGAAGCAGTATGTGCCTCAAAGAGCTTAGAATTTACTGGGGTACATTTCAGCTGTATGTAAAAGGTATACAGATAAGTATAAACTGACATGAAATTGGGAAGAGGTGAAAGCGAGATCAAGCCAAATGGATAGATAGAGAGATAGATAGATAGATAGATAGATAGATAGATAGATAGATAGGTGGATGGGTGGATGAATGGATAGGTGGATGGATAGACAGGCAGAGAGAGAGATAATAACTAGTGCAAATGAAAAATCCCCTGAAGCGATTGAATTATTGAAATGTACATGGCTATTTCCATTAGGTTAGAATCAGTTATCATATTTTACATAATTATAACTTTGAATACTGTGAATTCTAATACTTATGATCACTTCAGAGGATTCTATTCTCACTAATTGTTATTGTTGTTGGTCCTTTGTTTTCAAAGAGGACAAATGACATCATGAGGTGATGTATTGATTTTTGTGTCAATTGGATCCAATGAAATATTAATAATTAAGACCTGGCTGAAGGATAGCAAAGACATTTATTAAGCTCTTACAATGTGCCAGGTACTGTGCTGAGCACTATGAATATAAATGCAAGTAAAAAGAAAGATACTTTCTACCCTTAAAAATCTTACCTTCAAATGGGGGGTGGGGAGAACATATAGAAAGAAACTGAAAAACAAGAGTTAGGAATCAAAGAATGGAGATGGGGGAAGGTACATGCAGAGGTAGAAAATTCTGGAGAGATAGGAGCCAACCCAAGACAGGAGTAAGCATGGTTGGCCTGCAAACTCCTTTAAATGGAGGTTCCAGCAAGAACTCATCCACTGGAGGAGAGAATCACAGAAGCAGAGGCACCTCCAGGGACAGAAGGCTGGTGAAGGCTGATGAAAACACAGGTAACCAAGGAAGAAAAGTAGAAAATTCTGTAGAGTCAGGAACAGAGGGAGAAGAGAAGTATTTTCAGAACATTTGATGAGGAAAGAAATACTTGGAGTATTTTTCTCTTCTGTCTCCCAATGAAAATTCCAAGGAATGCTAATTGCTTTGCTATACCTTTCTAGATGATTACTGAATCATCCTGCATTTTACAAAGGCTAACCCTATTTTCAAAGCCCTTTATATACAGCCATTTTACCTTATTCTAACAACTAGTAGGTAATCTAAGATAATATTATCCCCATTTCACAAGTGAGGAAACAGTTTCAGCAAAGTTAAGGGAGTTGCCCAAGATTACACAACTAATAAGTGGTAGTGATGGGAATAGATCTCTTCTTTTGCCACAAAGTCCGGAGCATTTCCTTTTGCTTCTCTAATTATGCTGATCTAATATTATAGCTTGGAAAAGGAAATGGCAAACCACTCCACTATCTTTGCCAAGAAAACCCCAAATGGGCTTAAAAATCAGTCATGCATAATTGACCATATATGAGTGTATTATATATATATATATATATGTATATATATGAGTGTAAAATTAGAGATAGTTTTAAGTAAAAACAACCCAGTTTTATACATAGAATTTAGGGTCTCCTTCACACATGGGACCTTAGAAGTCTATTCCAGGCTTGAAGCACTCTATTGATAAGCATTCACCAAAATTCATAGCTAGGGAGCTCCTTCCACCCAAAGGACACATGACTTCATACCAAAAGACATTTAATCAATCAAGGCAAATTAAGTGATGGATGGAGATCCCCCCATATACAGGAGGTACACTCTACAACTGGCCATTAGTGGGGAAGGGAACAAATGTGACCAAGGAACATACATGGAAGGCCCATAGGTATGTGGCCAGATTGCAGAAATAACTGGGGCAACTCACATTTCTGATGCTGTAGAGAAGGGGTTCTTAATCTGGGTTCTGTGAATTTTTAAAGATAGTTTAATAGTTATTTCATTATATTTGATTTCCTTTGTAATTCTGTGTATTTGGTGTATTTAAAACATTGTTTTGAGGAGGGGTCCGCAGGTTTCACCAGACTGCTAAAGGAGTCCCCCAAAAGGTTAGGAACCCCAGCTGTGGTTGCGTCATTGTCCCCTAAGTATAACATTATGCTCCTCTCTGTAGGGAGTCACATCATTCCTGCTGAGTAGGCATCTATACTACCTGCTCTGTATCTCCCTGGGTCTTGTAGCGCTGCTAGTACAACTGTTGTCTGCTCCAACTGCTGGTCTTAGGCACTTCAGATCAGCTCTCTGCTACCACCTGCTGGGGTTCTGTAAGTTAGCCATTTCTTCCTAACCAACATGAAAACTTTTGGTGCACAACCAAAAAACAATAAGCTATTTGTGCCACCCTGATACTAACCATCTACTCCTTATCCACCACTCCATTGATGACAGTCACTGAAGTAGCCTTTCCACATGTAGCACAAAGTCAGAAGGGTTCTTACTATCATGTTGGTTTTTTAAACTAAATTTTATTGATTTTGTTTTTGTTTTGTTTTGATTCTGTATCTATTTTCACTCTGTATCTGTGGTCCTCCCTTCTCCCAGAGAGTCATCCCATATAAACATAATTTTTTAAAGAAAAAATTCCAAAAGGAAGAAGAAAAATATCTAACATTGCATTGAAAATACATTGAATACATTGAAAATAATACATTGAATTAAAATACATTGAAAGAAATCTAACAACCAATGCTATGTTTCACTCATGGTTCCCACCCATCTCTGCGAAAGAGTGAGTTGGGGGAGGCATCTTCTCACATCTCTTCTTTGGGGTCAAGCTTATTCTTTGTAATTTTGCAACATTCATTTTCTGATCATTTTGTAGCAGTTGTTCTTTCCATTTACATTGTCATTGGTTTTATGTATATTGGTTTGGGGTTGTTGTTGTTGGCTCTGCTTGCTTCATTTTGTATCAGTTCATGTAAGCATTCTCTTATCTCTCTGAATTCCTATTATTTACCATTTATTACAGCATAGGAATATTCCAATACTTTCCAATACATCCAATATGTCAACATGTTTAGGAGAAATTTTGAATGCTATGGATAAGTTCACTTACCTTGGCAATTTCTAGGGATGTACACATTGATGAGGAGGTTAATGTACACGTTGCCAGAGCTAAGCTCAATGCTTGGGAGGCTCCAAAGGAAAGTGTGGGAGAGAAGAGGTATTAGACTGTTGACCAAACTGAAGGTCTACAGAACCATTTCACTGACCTCGTTGGTGTATGCCTGTGAAACCTGGACAGTATACCAGTGCCATGCCAGGAAACTGAGTCGCTTCCATTTGAATTGTTGTAGGAAGATTCTGAAGTTCACCTGGCAAGAAAAAATACTGGATACTGAGGTCCTTTCTCAAGCAGAACTTCCAAGCATTCAAAATCTACTGCAGAGAGCATAACTCCAATGGGCTGGTCACATCGTTCAAATACCAAATGTATGTTTGCCTAAAAGACCATTTTACAGAGAACACACACAAAACAAGCACCCACACAGCAGAAGTAATACAAGGACACTTCTCAAGGTCTCTGAAGAACTTTGGAATTGATTGTGAGAGATATGGGAGACACTGGCACAGGACTGCCCAGAATGGCATGCCTGCATCAAAGAAGGTGTGCTCTATGAGCAAAGCAGAATTACAGTAGCTTAAAAGAAATGTGAAATGTGCAAATGTAGAGACATTTCCACTCCAAATGTTTGTATGGACTATTTCTGTCTGACTGGGGTAGAACCTTCTGAGCTCATATTGGTTCTGATCACCCACAGTCAAACACACTGTATATTGACCCTAACATCATGATATTATTTTGATCCTTTTCAAATACCAATGATATTTAGCAATTCCCCAATTAATGAATATCTGCCTTGTTTCTAGTTCTTTGCCAAAACACACACACACACACACACACACACACACACACAAATGTTTCTACAAATATTTTGCTGTAAACAATGCCTTTCTCTTTATCAATGAGTATATGCAAAACAGCAGGTGTATCTATACATACGCATATACATATATACACATATAAACATACACATATAATATATAGTGGATGCTTTCCTTTTGTCTTAATATCACAATTATTTAACTGCCCCCTGTAGACTGAAGTCTCCATTGTAAGAAAGAAATATAATTGGGCAAAAACATGTAATACAGTGGCCACATCCCACATTGGACAATGCATACAATCTTCTATCCTAGTAGTTGCCTGTCTCTGCCTTCACAGGGAATATGATGTTCTATTATCTGTTCTTTGAGTCCTCTATTGGTTTTCCTATTACTCAGAGTTCAACTTACCTTTCAGTGACCTCTCCATTTAAATTGTTGTAATTACTGAGTATATTATTCTCTTGGCTCTATTTATATCCCTTTGTAGCCTCCCATCTTTCTCAGAATTTCTCATAAATGTCATTTCTTACTACACAGTATTTCTTACATTCACGTACCTTAGTTTTTCCATCCATCCCTAATAGATGGGCACTCATTTCTTTTCCAGTTCTTTGATGCCACAAAGAGAGCTCTTATGAATAAAATAGTCTATACTGGACCTTTGTTACTATCTTTGACTTTCTTGGTGTGTATGCCTACTTGGTCAAGCAAAGGGTATGGACATTTTAGTCCCTTTTCTTGCACAATTAGAAATTGATATCCCGAACAAATAGACTATTTTACAGCCAAACCAACAGTTCTTTTGGGTTCCTGTTTTCCCACTCTCCTTCCAATACCATTTCGTGCTTTTGTAATCTTTGCCAATTTGCATGGTGTGAGAATTGTTTTAATTTGCATTTTTCTATATTAATGCTTTGGAGCATGTTTCCATGTGGTTATTTATAATTTGCAATTCTTCTTTTGCTAATGCAAAAACATGTTTTGTATGACTTCATATTGTGTTTTTTGCGTTCTCAGTGAGTAGGAGAGGGGGTGGAGAGAGGGAGATAATTTGGAATTGAAAATAAAATTAAATTGAAAACTTTTCAAATATAACTAGAAGAAGCCCTAGTTTCTTTCAAGACTCAGCTTGAAGGCCACATTTTCTCCAAGGCTTTCTCTGATCTGCCCCACTCCCCATCCACTCATTAGTACCCTCCTCTGGATACATTACTTTGTGTTTGAGATATAGATATATACACATGTATAATACACATACACACTCATGTGTATATATACACATATACATACATATATTGTATTTGCTTATCTGTATACAATGTATACCTGTAGCTTCTTAAATTTAGCCTCAGACACTTACTAGCTATGTGACCTTGAGCAGGTCACTTAACCTTGTTTGCTTCAGTTTCCTCATCTGTAAAATGAGCTGGAGAAGGAAATGGCAAAGCTCTCTAGTATCTTTTCCAGGAAAACATCAAATGGGGTCAGAAAGAATCAGACATGACTGAAATGACTGAATAAATAATCCCTGTATAGAATACAGCTCCCTGAAGGTAGCAAATATTTGATTTTTATCTTTCTATCTCCCCATGCCTAGCAGAGTATAGGCACACTGTAGGTAGTTGATAAATGCTTACTGAATGAGCATGTGCACGTATGCATGCATGAATGAATGGGTGAGTGAATGAATGAACAATGTGATATGATAGCTAAAAAACTCTAAATATCATCTTGGCTTGGATTAAGAGAGCCATAATTTCCAAGAATAAAGGGTAACAGTCCTGCTGTACTATTCTCTGGTGAAATTGCATCCAGACACCACAGTTCATTGAAAAGCCAAGGAGAGTCCAAAGGAAGTTCCCCAGGATGGGAAAGGGATGGACTTGAGTTGATGCCGTAAAAGGATCAATTGAAGCAACTGGGAAGGTTCAGCTTGGAGGAGAGAAGACTCAAGGGGGAGCAATAGCTACCTTTGACTGTTGGAGAGCTTCCCTGTGGATGAAGCATCCATTTGTTCTATTGACCCCATAGGACAGAAGTAGGAACAAGTGAAAGTTACAAAGAGGTAAACTGAGACTTGACATATGGAAAAACTTCATAACAATTCAGGCTGTCCTGAAATGGACTGCCTTGGGAGGCAAGGGTGGCAGCTAGGTGGCACAGTAGATAGACCCCAGGACCTGGAGTCTGGAAGACCTGAGTTCAGGTCCCACCTTAGACACTTACTAGCTGTGTTATCTTGAGTAAGTCACTTAACCTCTGTCTGCCTCCGTTTCCTCAACAGTATAATAGGAATAATAATAACACTTACATCCTAGGGTTGTTGTGAGGATAACATCTGTAAAGCATTTTGCAAGTCTTCATGGGCCACATAAATGTTAGCTATTGTTTTTAGTGGATTCCCTCTCATTGGAGGCCTTCCAACAAAAGCAGGATGATCACTTGTTGGGAGTTGTAATGGGGATTTGAAGTGGGGAGGGCTTGTTTTGGTCCAGTACCTTGAGATTCCTTCCAGCTCTGGAAATTCCATGAAAATTAGGGGCAAGAATAAAAGGATTAGATGAAATGGATAGGGCCATCAGTCTTGGCCCCTGTTCTTATTCCTGTCTTTATATGCATCTCTTCCAGCAACTAAATTCCATATATATGTATATATGTGTGTCTCTGTGTGTGTGTATATATATATACATATATATATACACACACACACATATATAATGTTTGAATATTATATATGTGTGTATACATACACACACACATATATATCCATATATACAGAAAACTTAAAACAAATAACAGAAATAAGTCATTGGATCATCGATTTCAATCTGAAAGGAATCTTAAAAGGAAAAAAACCCTCTTATACTCCATGTGCTGGTGTCCAACGCACAACTGGAATACAATGACCACCTTCTGTCTACTTTTCCAGCTCCAAGAACCTATGTGGATTTATGTCCATGTGTGTTCTTGAGAAAGCTGGTCCCTGAGGATGGCCAGTAGGGACTAGGCTCTGAAGCAGGTTGTCTGTCCCAGAGACAAATAAAGAAATAGAGGCAGAAGATCATACTCTTCTGGAGAACGGGAGAGAAAGCAAGCCTCTCTCCCTGGGCTAGAGATGAACGCATCTGTAAGCTTTAATCCATATTCACACGAGGGGAAAAAAAGCAACAAGGAAATGACAGCTCAGTCAGGCGCCTCATTCTATGATATAGTCTGGGGGAAGGGAAAAGGATGGTGTGGGGCATTACAGAAATCCTCAGCTGCCATGATGGAAATGCCAGGCTCCATAAAGAATTGGTGCCTCTAGAAACTGAGTCACCAAGGGCAGGACCTCTTAGTGCCTCCTTCTCACGCCAGCAACAAACAAGTTTCTCTTGTTTGCCTTATTCACAGAAACCAGGATGATCAACCCCAGAGCCGAGCTGGGGGTTCTGCAGTCATACTTCACATGTAGCAGGGATGAGTGGGGTGTGACTTTCAAAGAGATTGGGTAATTTGGGTCTTCTCAGAGATGTATTTCTCTGTGGAGGAGGAAGAAGAGGCCAAGGAAATGTAACTCTATCCCTGATCCTCCACTGGTAGAAGAACCATCACTAGGAGATCTGGTCCAGAATTTTGGGATCCCAGTAAGCCAGGGGTAACCCACTTCTTTATCATGGACAATACTGACCCAATACTATGTCTCAGAGCCCTCAATGGGCCCTTTTTTCTTCCTGTATAGAAACAAGTTTTCCTGTGGTAGCTAGGGCTAAGCCCTGCAATGCGTAGAGAGCTGGGCCTGAAGTTGGAAGACCTGAGTTCAAATCTAGCTTCAGACACTTGCTAGCTGTGTGACCCTGGGCAAGTCACTTCATTTATGTCTGGCTCAGTTTCCTCCACTGTAAAATGGGATATAATAGCACCTACTTCCCATGGTTGTTAAGAGGATTAAATATGATGATGTTTGTAAAGCGCTTAGCATAGTGCTCAGCACGTAGTATTTATATTTGAAATACTTGGTCCCTTCCTTTCCTCTCCCTTTGTTTCAGTCTAATTGTTTCCAGGCTGCCATCCTTAGGGTCCTGTCACTGTGGTGCCCATCTCCTGGGCCTGCCTCTGCCACCTCTTCTCCCACAGAGATAAGATCTGGTCCCAGGCAGTTGGGCTACCTTCTCTCCCAGCACAACTACATCCATGGTAGGGTTGGCCTCTCCTTTCTTACTTTCTCTCCCCCACACTGCTCCCCTCACCTTCCATTAAATTTTCCTAAGTTGCAAGTATACTTGATGGACAGTTCTGGGAGCCCAGTTGTGAAATCAGAGAATCATGGATTTGGAACTAGAAGAGGTCTCAGAGACCCTCTGTTCCAGCTTTTTCATTTTTCAGATGAGGAAACTGAGTCCCAGAGAGATTATAATGGCTTGCCCAAGTCACACAGGAAGCATTACATCTGGGATTTGAAACTCTGGTTCTCTGACTCCACCCCTTAGCATGGTGTGAGGCACAAGGAGACAGTGGGGCTGGGCTGAGCTGGGTATTTTGTACTTGAATGCACCATTTCTTTCCTTTTTTTGAGTGCACCATTTCTAAATTACAACTTAAAATCCTTGGAATGATAGCATCCCCAAGTGCCAGAACAAGCCAAATCCATGCCCTCAGCATAAGCAATGTAGCTGGGAGTTGGAAGGGGGATAGAAAGAAAGGTAGACGACTGCATGTACCATTAAAGGTGACAAAGAACTGCTCTCATCTCAGCCCTTTGCCCTTCCTTGGGCATCCCTGGCCACTCTTTCCCCAAACAATCCTGTATTCATTTTGCATGTATTAGGTATAAATTTATACGTAATCTATACAAACCTTAATAACTTAAAACTGTACTAAGATTTAATAAATATTAAATTGGATTGGATTGGCCCATACTAAGTACTTAAATACTTATTGAAATGAAATAAAATCCTAGCTGAGGTTCTGCTGATATTACATCCTTGTACAAACAAAGAAACAAACAGAAACCAAGAGAAATATCTAAATATAAGGTCCTTTTTTCAGCTTCCTCTCCATCAGGGCCCTCCCTGCAGAGGACTTTCTATACAGTTTCTAGTATATCCTAAATTAATATCTAAAATACAAGACCCCATTTCTTTTCCCCTTCCATCTTTACCTATATCCTGAAGATGTTTCATTTAATTGTAAAGACAAACAACTTTGGAAGACTTAAGAATTCTAATCAAGACAACAAGTGACCCCAAATTCCAGAAGACCAATGAAAAAGCCAGCCACCCCCCTCCTGACAGAGAGGCGATGGATTCAGGGCACAGAACGAGACTTTTATTCTGGATTCTGCCAACGTAGGGATTTGTTTTGCTTGACTCTGCGTATGTGTTGTAAGGACTTTGTTTTTCTCTTTTTTATCCTAATGGGCAGGGGAGGAAGAAAGAGACTAAGGATAAGGTTCCCTCCAAAAAAAAAGAGAAGAGAAAGGCAGAAGGAATCACAAATAAACAGGGCAGTTTTGAAAGGTACATATTGAATTTATTATATACTTCATGTTACACAGACCACCCTGGCCCCTTCTGCCTGAAGACCGGAGTATGTCATGTTTCACTCCTTTCCCAGGGCTCTCTGGTACACTTAAGGAGATTTGGGGGATGTCTGGGCTCTCTTCTAATGGCTCCAGCTCCCCCACTCCTAGATGGTTTTTCCTCAAGTGTAGGGGTGGCGCCCCAGTTCCAGTTAGCCACTAACAATTGGATTTGCTCTTACAAAGGAATATTTATTTCCAAAGGTATAATCACAAATACACATACTACAACCCTGATTCCCCCTTGCACTGTCTCAGTGACTCTGGAAGGGGAAAGGGATTAGGGTCATAGTTTGGCTTGGTTCCCAGAAGAGCATAGTCCCAGTTATCCACCTAAAACCCCTCTTGGGCTTGAGTCCTAAATACCGCAGCTTCTCAGGTTTCTATGCCAGGCTGGCTAGCTGCACCACCCTGCCTGTGATCTTGGCTCCAAGGTCACCATGGCCCAAACTCCCAGGTTCTGTGAGAGTAACCAGCACTTGAATCCAAGGAGTACAAACAATACAGAAACAAACAAACGCCTCCAATCCCATTTCTCAAAGCTGGGCTAAGAGAGCGAGTGGGGGAAGGAGCGTCCTTCCCTCTCGCCAATTCAGATCACGGCATCATCACTGGATGAACTGGGATCTTCACTTTCTGGCTCAATTGATAAGAGTGGCCGAAAGGAGAGCAGTAGAAAGAGAGAATCAGAAAAGAGAGTGAAGATCTCAGTCTCTCCAATTTTAAAGATTCAGAGAGCCAATCAAAGGAGGCTTACCCTCACCATGTGGTAACGGATGCAGTGGAGATGCAGTGGGCACCATGTTAGACAAACTAGGTTTGCCCAGAGAAACTCAGATTATGTTAAAAAGAAAAGCAAGCTCTAAATAATAGATTCACAATTCCATGTACAATCTTCTCCTTCTGCTCCATGATGTAGTTATCCCTTCTACATCTTGACTTTCCCCACTGGGGTTTTGATATAACGCAGGCCAGCATAAGAAACTAAATGAGAATTTGGGGGGAGTTTGTGGCCAGGAAGACCAGCAGACAACATAGAAAAAGTTTGGAAACTCAGAAGTGTATAAGATATGTGTATAGTATAACATCAGTATATTTTATCTTTTAATACCAGAATAATTCAAACTTCTTCTCTGTTACGAAAGGAGAGCCAAAAAATTTTACGTAGATTTTCCAGATCGCTGTGGCACTGTTCCCCTAATCCCCATGATGTGGAAGAGATAACTGCGTATGGGAAAGCTCTTTTTTTTTTGGTGCTTCATAAGTTGAGAAGAAAAATGAAATGATAAACATAGTCTTTTTAAAAATAAACAGGAAAATAGTTAGATGAAAATATGGGGTGTCCCAGTTTTAAGCTACCATAGCTTAAAACTGTACTAAGACTTTTGGGACAGTCTGTCTATGCCATTGAGGGAGGGGTTTCCATATATCCTCAGCCTGTAACAGCCTTTTGTTCATGGCTTCTCTTAGCCCTGTCCTATGACCAGGTTTGTTCCTTAGCCACCAGCATGAGACATAGTTCAGGGATCTTGTGAGGATGAAAATAATACCTTTTTTTATTCTCTAATTTTGTTGATGATAGTGACTTTTTTTTTAATCTGCCATGTAACCATTTGGGGCTTATCTTAGTATGTGGTGTGAGAAGTTGGGTCCTAATTTGTGCAGGCTGTTGTCCAGTTTTC
The DNA here is from genome assembly GCF_900497805.2 of Vombatus ursinus. Lineage (NCBI taxonomy): Eukaryota > Metazoa > Chordata > Mammalia > Diprotodontia > Vombatidae > Vombatus > Vombatus ursinus. The sequence continues at coordinate 1,195,791 of NW_020954794.1, forward strand.
CCAGAAATTTTTGTCATATGGTGAGTCTTCCTCCTTCCCCCCAAACCTCCCTCCCGTGACTGGGATCTTTGGGTTTAGCAAAACTATGCTACTGCATTTGTTCGCCTCTCTTCTTTTTCTGTCTAATCTGCTTCATTGATCAACCACAAACCCTTTAGATTTGTAAGCTCCTTGAGGGCAAGGACTGTCTTTTGCCCCTTTTTGTATCCCCAGTGTTTAGCATAATGCCTAGCACATAGTAGGTGTTTCATAAGTATTTATTGGCTGATTATTAACTAGTGCAGAACTTTTAATGATTATTGCTTTGTGGTAAAATTTGAGTTTTGGTACTGATAAATTTCCCACTTTTTTTTTCATGATTACTCTCAAGATTCTAGACCTTTTGTTCCTCCAGATAAACAGATACTTAAAATATTTTGAGAACCATTTCAATTTAATTGGTTTCCTTTGTGATTCTCTGTATTTTTATTAATTAAATTATGAATTTTATTAATTAAAAACATGATTCTGAGAAGGGTTATTTCATGTGTACCCATAAGCTTCGCCAGAATACTGGAGGAGTCTATGACATTGAAAAAAAGAAAAAGAAAAGGTTGAGAGTCCCTACTTTACAACAAGGTCAGGTTCTTTTGCGGCTGAGGTTGCCCATCCCAAGCTCAGCTCACAGATGTTAAACTAAAGACTGTATTATACTTTGTCCCTCCGTTTTGTGTCATTGTGATAGGTCGGTCCTTCTCGTTTGAGGTACACATGAACCATCCAGGATACGCAGCTGACTCAAAGGTTGATGTGCTATCAGCCTGATTTTGGTAGAAGACAAAAGGCTTCTGTGCATTCTCTGAAGAGTACAGGGCCATTACATTATTACTCTGTGGAGCAGGAAAAAAAAAGACCTTTTAGAGATGATTTGGGAAGAATGGGGACAGGTAGGAACCAAACAGACCTATGGTTCAAATACTCCTTATCACGAATGAAGAAAACACAAGCAAAGAAAGAGATGCAGGGCAACCTTCTTTTTCAATTGCTAGTGCAGTGGGGGACTGGCTAATAGCAGCCAGCTCCTGGGAATGGGCAGGTTGGGTGAGCCTGCTTCTGAGAATTCCTAATGAGGTAGAATGGAGATCATGTACAGTTATTCTGTAACTTTTTCCCGCCTTTTGGTTGACTGCTGACCCAGAAATGAGTATGCATACAAAAGTTACTAACTGACCAAATCATGTGTCTCTTCTCACCCCCAAGCCATTTGAATGAAGTAGAGCTGCTCCCCCATCTGGTCGCCATATAGGAAATGTTTTCCCCAGTTCCTAGACTCAGTCAGCAGGCATTCCTAAAGATTTTCTTCACCAAACAGTGAATAGACAAGAAACAATTAGAGAACACTTGTGCATGTTCTGAAGTGGAGAGCTGGTCCCCTGCATTCCTCCATAAGCATTTGTAGAAGTTGTTTCAGCAGCCAGGTGGCACAATGGACAGAGTGCTAGGCCTGGAGTCAGGAAGACCTGAGCCTCAGACACTTACTAGCTGTGTGACCCTGGGCAAATTTGTTTGCCTCAGTTTCCTTATCTGCAAAATGAGCTGGAGAAGGAAATGACAAACCACTCCAATATCTTTGCCAGTAAAACCACAAAAGAGTCAGACACAACTGAAAAATGGCTGAACAACAGAAGTTGTCTCACCAAATGTGTATGCTTCCAAGTACTGGCCAGTCACTTGTTGCACTCCCAAAAGTCTCCTCCTGGCCCTAGGACTCTGGCATGAGTTCCTCTATGTAATGATTATGCAATATATATATACACACACACACACACATATATATATGAAAAAATATATGTGTGTGTATGTATGTATGTATGTAAGATGTGTATATATGTGTGTATGTGTGTGTATATATATGTATATATATGTAGGTATGTGTATATCTGTGGTCTGAGGTAGGGCAGCGCATAAAGAACATGTATAATAAATGTGTAGTTAATGTAATCATAGGCCCAACTTCTATCTAGTTGGGGAGTTCTGATGGACTTAAATTTTTGAATAATAGTTAACATTTATATGGTGCTTTAAGTTTTGTGAGCACTATTTATAGCAGCTCTTTTAATGGTGACAAAGAATTAGAAATTGAGGGGATGTCCATCAATTGGGGAATGACTGAACAAGTTGTGGTATATGATCGAGATGGAATATTATTGTGCTGTAAGAAATGACAAGCAGGATGTTCTCAGAAAAACCTGGAAAGACTTACATGAACTGATACAAAGTGAAATGAGCAGAACCAGAACATTGTACACAGTAACAACTATACTGTACGATGAACTACTGTGAATGTCTTAGCTATTCTCATCAATACATTGATCTAAGACAATTCTGAAGGACTTATGATGAAAAATGCTGTCCATCTCCAGAAAAAGAACTGGTGGAGCCAGTTTTTTTTTACTTTCTTTTTTTTTTTTTGGGAGGGGAGAAAGGGTTGGTCTCTTTTTTTCTTTCATAGCATGACTTACATGGAAATATGTTTTTCATGACTACACATATATAACCTGTGTCAAATTGCTTGCCTTCTCAATTGGAAAGGAAAGGGAGAGAGAGAGGGAGAGAATTTGGAATTCAAAATTTGAAAAAAAATGTTAAAAATTTTTACATGCAATTGGGAAGAAATAAAATATTAAATTTTAAAAGTGAAAAAAAGTTTTGCAAAGCACTTTATATATGTTAACTCATCCTCGAAGCAACCCTATCTACCTCATAGGTAAATTCTGCTTTTTTCTCATTTTACAGATGAAGAAACTGGCACAGAAAAGTTAGATGCCTTGCCCGGGATCACACAGCTAGTAAGTGTTTGAGTTTGGATTTGAACTCAGGTTTTCCTGACTTCAGACCCAGTGCTCTATCCTTTACACCACATAGCTCTCAGAAGAAAGACATTTGGAAGCGGGGAAGAAAGATGAGGATAGTAATCTTGTCTGCCTGTCCCTCCCCCTTTAGTTCCCAAGCATATTATTACTCAACAGATTCTTCAACATGTACCAAGATCTCTGATTTCAGTGATAGGGGTACTTCCTCCACTCACACCTTAGTAACCTGAGGATAGTAGATGGTCTTCATGAGTGGTTATGGCCCTCGCCTGATCTTTCACCTGGTGATGAGCCTCTCTGAATTTAGTAAGTGTGATCTGAAGATGACAGACACAGAGTTTTCTGCCACATCCATACTCAGAGTCTTTCCATCTTAGAAGGACCCGTCAGAATTTGAGCTTTGCTAACATAGCCTTTGTATATAGGGTCACCTTCACATCATGAAGAGAGAAGGGACTCTGTCTGATTATAGACATTTATTATATCTAATATCTAATTAGATAGTTATCCATCCTTCCATCTGTCTATCAATCTATCTATCCATTTATCTACCCATTCATCTATCTCTCCATCCATCTAGCCATCCATCTGTCCATCCACCCATCCATCTATCCATCTATCCATCTATCTATTCATCTATCTATCTATCTATCTATCTATCTATCTATCTGTCTGTCTGTCTGTCTATCATCTTTCTCTCTCTGAAGTTAGAGGACCTGGGTTCAAATCCTGCCTCTGAAATCTTGGGTAAGTCACAATCTCTTAGTTTCCTCACCTGTGAAATGGGGAAAAGAATTGCACCTGCCTCACAAAGTTGTTAGGATAATCAAATGAGATAACACAAGTAAAGTGCTTTGCAAACTTTAAAGCTCCATACATTCTAGCCATTGCCAGATGAGATCTAAGCCAACATCTCCCAGACTTCAAGGACAACCTGCTGTCTATCATACCACACTGCCTTGCCCAGGGTTACATAGCCACGTGTCAGAGTCTAGACTTGAATCCAGGCAGACCTGGCTCTGAGACAAGCTCTCTATCCTCTACCCCTGAATGCACTGGGATCCTATGAGGAAAGGGCATCTAGGTGGCTCAGTAAATAGAGCACTGGACCTGGAGTCAGGAGGACCTGAGTTCAAATCCAGCCTCAGACACTTCTTAGCTGTGTGATCTTGAAGTCACTTAACTTTGCCTCAGTTTCCTAATCTGAAAAATGATCTGGAAATGGCAAAACATTCCAGTGTCTTTGCCCCAAATGGAGTCACAAAGAGTTGGACATGACTGAAATGACTCAATAACAACCTGTGGGGAAAAGTGAGGGAAAATGAATGGACAAAGATTGCTCAGGGAGATTTAAAGGAAAATACTAAAATAATGCCATGACTCCAGAGGCATTGAAATGAATGAACTTAAATACAAGTCATCATTAAGTATTTGTCCATGTCATTGTTTGTATTTGTGTTCAATATTAAGGTTTTAATGAAACATTAAGGAAAAAAGTGAGGGAGGTCTGCTCTACATAGGCAGGTGCTTTGCTCTTGCTGAGTCTTTTCCTCTGAAAAGGAGGTAGGCTCCAGGAAGGGCTTAGCAGAGTCACCACCAGAAACAACAACAGAAGTAATGGTTCTGCTGAGTTCAGATTTCCAGAATGTCATACACATATATGTTCACATGAGATACTAGAACACTCTAAAAATAAAGATCGAGGATTTGGGGTTCATCCATGCCTTTGCTTTTGTCTGTTAGGGAGAAGTGAATGTTTTTCCTAGTTGCTCACCTGCAACTTCAAGGTGGGCTGCCCTCCACTTTCTTCACAGAACAAACAGAGTTCTTTCTTCTGTATTCCCAGATAAATAGCTGTCCCTTTGTCTCTCACAAGGTATTCTTTGGCTCTACATGGCATCGATTCCAAAATGACTGGGGGACAGAGAGAGAGCAAATGGAGTAAGTCACTATATTTGTCACAATGGAATGGGTACATGGAACATGAGTCCAGGATCGGGGCGGGGGGAGGAAAGTAGTGTTGTTGCTGCTTTTGGAAAAGCGTTAAGCACCGGGGAAGAAGGGCTTCTCCAGAGCACCCTTTGTTCCAAGACTGGTGTCCTGAAAGGAGCTGCTAGGTCTCTGTCTCTTTCAGTGAACACTCAGGTGAGACCCAGACAGATCAATGAGTCATAAGGATCATGCTTCCCATGTTTCCCCCAAAATCATTAGGGTTTCTATCTTGTGAGGTAAGCATCAATATTTTAGCTATTTTCTAAACTGAGAGTAGACATCTTTAAGTGGATAGCCCATAGACATCTTTAAGTCAAAATGTCCAAAATGGAATCTACTCTCTTTCTCCCAAACCCTCCCCTCTTCACAACTTCCTTGTCACAGAACTAGGAGGTGGGCTCTTAATCTCTTCTGGGTCCTGGATCCTTTGGGCAATCTGGTGAAGCCTGTGGACCCCGTCTCAGAATCATGTTTTAAATGCATAAAATAAAATGTACAATATTATAAAAAGAAACTAATGATATTGAAATATAAGTATCAATTTTTTTAAAGTTCTTATAGCCCAGGTTAAGAACTCCCATGGCTTAAATGCTCTCCCTCCTCATCGCAGTGTCCAGGCTTTCCTGGTTTCTCCCAAGTCCCAGCTAAAAATCTCACCTTCTACAAGAGATTTTTCCCAACTTGCAATCCCCACCTGCTAATGCTTTCCCCTTGAAGAATATCTTCATCTGCTCTGCATGGACCTAGATAGCTACATGTTGTCTCTCCAATTAGCATGTGAGTTCCTTGAAGGCAAGGACTATGTTTTTGCCTTTGCTTGGCTCCCCATTGCTTACTTAGTACATCAATAAAGGCTAATGGACTGACAAGAAGAGACCACTATAGGAGTGGCCACACCCCAAGAGGCCATCTAAAGACAGTCTCTAGTTGCTAGTTGAGTCAACTAGATTCAAGTGAAGACTTACCAGGAGTCACGTGGTCGCTGTGTGGCGTTGCTATGAGAGTGTTATTCTGCAGGGCCAACACTTGCTGGTTGAAATCTTGGATGCGGAAAACATAGGGATGTTTTGATGACACTGGAGAATAAAATGAAAATTCCATGAATCCAACTTTTAGGGATAAATCTGGGGCTAGGGAAGTATCCTCTGATTTCCTAAGGGATAGACAAGGCCTGTAATATGGCAGAATGAAAACAAGGAATGGAACGGAGAGAAAAAAAAAGTTTTAAAAAATTAAGCACCTTGGTTGACTCTCCATGAATGTTAAAACACTCAAGAAAGTCAAAGACTCAAGAGTATCTTAGAAAAATCATTTGGAGACTATTCTGATGATATGTCATCCCTGTGACGGAGTAGATTGGCCAGGCATCATCTGATTTAGTTAAGATGAAGTTAGTGATGGACCCAAATCAATCAAGCACAGAGAGACAATCATAGACTACAACAGGGATAAGGAGAAGGCTTCAAACTTTCGGGTTCCTAAATTCAGGCTTTGAGTATGTTTTAGTAATAAGTTCTCACAATTGGACCAAGTAAATTGTATTGATAATGGTAAAGAAAGTGAAATCATTTTGAAGCGTCTGTCTGATAATATTAAAGGGAAGAAGAATTCATTCTACAGTTGGACCCTCCCTCATCAATTTTTTAAAGATTCCTATATGAGATACAGGGTTTAGATAAGGATTGAAACTACAAATGGCATATAAGCTGAAATTCTCTGAAGTTTCAGATTTGGAGAACCCAAGTTAAGTGATCGTACAGAATTATCTAAGAATTTCTAAATTTGGAATTAGAAAAGCAGAGCCCCCTTTAGAGCTGTCCTGAGAGTAAAATCTATCGTCCAAGAAAAGATGCCTAGAGACCAGATGACTACATGAGGCATTTGTGACTCAAAATGTGCTGGTTAAATTGCTATTGAGAATGGGTTACTAGGATAAAAGGAGACTTGATTTTAGTTAAAATTTAGTTTTCTTGGTTACTTTGGTAACATGTAAATCTCCCTTCTCAAGACTAGTCCATTGTGAACCCTCTAAGTAGTTTGATCTGTAACCTGACATTAATGTGACTTGACTTAATGCCATTGTGATAACAAATTTATGAAAAATCTTATCTTTCAGGTTCCTAAATATACGGTGAAAAAAAATCCAAATTTACAAAACAAGTGTTAGATATATAACTGTGGTTCTCCAGTTTCAGCTCACAGTGGAGGGGAAGAGACATCCTCTAACCTCTCCAGCACCTCTACTCATCCCATATCATCCCCACTCCTTTTCACACTAGGCAGTCCATGGCCCAGCCCCTCTGTGTTCTTGATGCTACCACTTTGGGTTCTCCTCCCTGGTGGGAGAAAGCAGAAGGATTTTTTTCCCTTCACATCCCTTCTACTATACCCCAATAGCAATGTAATTTAAAGGACACATTATAATACCCTATATAGGAATATATAATTGAGTAGCTGGGACAAGGTGGAGGATAAAACAAGATGAAAAAACAACAACAACAACAAGAACACACATCATGAATAGTTTAATCCTAGCCCTCGCCACTAACTGATTCCGTTCAGACTTGATTTCTTTGTTCTTTCTGTTAACTCAGTTCTAGTTCCTTTTCTATGGGAAATTGATGATGATGATGATGATGATATTTATATAGCATTTAATGCCTGGCATCTAGTAGGTACTTAACACATGCTTGTTCACTTGCCGTAGCTCATCTGAGCTTCACAACAGCCCTGCAAAGTAGGTATTATTATTATGCCCATTTTACAGGTAAGAAAACTGAAGGAGCTTAAGTGACTTGTTCAGTCACACAGCCAGTAGTTGTCTAAGTAAAGATCTGAACATAGGTCTTCCAGACTCCAAGGCCAGCATTCTATCCACCACCAGGTGGATACCTGACCAGGTAACTGTACCTCAGCTCTTAGGAATCTCTTTCTCTTCCCTTTCATTCTGGGTGCAGGAGTCCAGGTCTTAGGCAATGACCAACTTCCCATAAATCAAAAATTCAAAAATGCCTTTGACACCTTCTATGACCTCTGGGCTATAGATGAGGAAAGGGACTCCTTTCCCTCTTCACATTCACCTTACCCAAAAAAGTTCTTATTAAGAAGAAACTGTTCCTTAACATGCCTCCAAACCATCACTTTCTTGTGGGTTTTGACCTCATGCTGTCTCAGCCCTCTTCTGCAGAGTCTCCATGCTCTGGTCCTTGGGGGCTATACATAGTCATGCCTTAGTGTGTTTCTCTCCTGTCTTCCTAAAACAAAGTCCACTAGTCAGATCTTTTGGGTTACTTCCACCTTTGACTTTGAAGTCACTTCCACCTATAACTACATGGGCTATAAACAGTATAGCTCTGGGTCAGCAGGCTTTTTTTTTTCAGCCTGAGTATCCATGTTTGGGGTCAGTGGATTAAGTGGTGAGCCTGGAGTCAGGATGACCTGAATTCATATCCTGCCTTAGACACTTCTTGGCTGTGTGACCCTGATCTTACTTACACTCTCTCAGCCTCAGTTTCCTCATCAATAAAATGAGGATAACAGTAGAACACTCCCTCTCTCCCACTGTGAGGACCAAGTGAGATGAACTGTGTAAAACATTTTGCAAACTTTAATGTTCTATTATTATTATTACTATAAAATGCCTTCTTTCCTTGGAATAACTGAATCACTCATTCTGAACCTGGAACTCTTATGGCCCTACCCTGGCTCCCCATTCATTGGCCAAGCTGAGGTGACAGACATAGCTTAGGACCAAAGGAAATTAGACAATTTTCCTTGTATTTAATTGTTGCTCTTATCACTTTCTGATATCAGGTGGTGATTCACTGGCCCAGCTACTTACAGTGGTGCTCATCTTTTCTGTCCATGGTTGGTTCTTCTCAACACCTGTAGAGACAGAATGTAGAGACAATAGTGTATGTTCATTCATTCACTGAATATGTATTTAAGTGCTACTATATGACAACCACTAGGAATGTAGAGACAAAAAAAGAAAAAAAATGTACCAGCCCTCAAGGAGATTATCATCTACTGAGGATATACAACATAGGAACAGATAAGTAATATAAAAATATGTACCGCAATCATAATAATAACTAGCATTTATTTATACAGTGCTTTAAGTTTGCAAAATTCTTTACAAATATTATCTCTTTTGTTCCTCACAACAACACTGGAAAGTGAGTGCTATTATTGTTATTATTCCATTTTACAGATGGGAAAACTGAGGCAAACAGAGTTTAAGTGACGTGCCAGTGAAGTGTGTGAGGCTGAATTTGAACTCTGCTCTTCCTGACTCCACAGCCAACACTCTCTCCATTGTACCATTTAGTTGCCTCTGACATAAGTCTAAACGGTACTTATATACTCTGAACTCAGAGACTCCAGGGAATATCCTTTAAACCAGTAACAAGAAAGCAACCTTAGGTGCCTCAGCTTGACCCTGCTCCCACCCCTAGGGAATAGGGAAGGGGTCAGGGACCTCCTGGGGTCCCAGAGTATCTCACAGCAAAGAACTGCCTCGGAGGCTTAGATTCTGACTGAGCAGCTTCCATCAGGACCCACAGTCATCATGGAAGTCTGAAGTACAGCAATATGAGGAGTTTCCCCCACAGGGTAGGTCTGAGGAAGAGGTTACCTGTGTGGCCCCAGGTCCGCGTTGTTGTTCTGTGAGGTCTCAAAACCTTTTAAACAGACAAGCAGAGTGGGAGCTTCAGTACTTCCACAGCAACATCTCCACAGGCTGAAGTCACCAAGAAATAGCTCTTTCTGAGGGTGGAGTTTCTTGGGTGGGGAGCTGCCCTAGCAGCAGCATCAGGGTGGGTCAGTCAGGACACCCCAAGGGACAAGCCCTATTTGAGCCACCAGGAAATGTACAGAGTGACATCAGGTGACTTTCCCAAAAGGAACAGACTTTCTGGTTTTCATGAGATCATAGATTTAGAGCTGGAAGTATCCTTTATTAAAAGATGGGAAGGGCCTTCAAGGTCATTGAGTCCACCCCTCCCATCCCATTTTACAGATGAGGTAAACAGAAGTTAAGTGACTTGCCCAAGGTCATACAGCTAGTAAGTATCTGAGGCTGGGTTTGAACTCACCTTCCGACTTCAGATCCAGCACTTTATCTGCTGCTCCTGAGTCTGAATCTACCTCCAGAATTGTGGGTTTGGTATGGCATCCAGATATGGAAAGTTTAGAGAATGAATCCACCATTTTCCAGGGATAGTATGTCCTAAGGGCCCTGAACTTTACATGACAGATTCTATCATAGTTCAGTTAGAGTACAAGAGCTTGGACCACTAGGAATCAACTTCAATATTTCTAGAATCCCGGATTTCTTCATCATGAGTTACCTGGAAGCAGAAAGGGGGTTCCATGGATAAGAGTCCCACCTCAGACACTTACTAGCTGTGTGACCCTGGACAAGTCACTTCACCCTGCTTGCCTCAGTTTCCTCATTTGTAAAATGAACTAGAGAAGGAAATGGCCAGCCGCTCCAGTATTTCTGCCAAGAAAACCCCAACTGGGGTCAAAAAGAGTAGGATGTGACTGAAATGACTGAACAATAACAACAAATGACCTGCCATAGGTATGTATGTGTGCATCAGCCCTAGCTCTATGCTCTATGGATGCTTATGTACCCTGTTCTAATGAAGGCTCTGTATTGAGGTCATCTATTATTAGGCCATCACCCTTTGTTGGTATCAGAACCCCTGAACATCTTTGCTAATCCTCTCCCACTTCACTCCAATTTCCTTGGATGAGGCTGCCTTCTCTTTACCAAGGCTGGTCCCTCTCAGAGTGTCCTTGATCTCGTTTTCTGCTGACTGCTTTGGGAACTGTTTGCGCTATTGCTTATTCATCCTCTCTCATTTCCAGCCTCTCCCAATGTACTCATTGCTTACCTGCTTGCTACAAATGTTTTCTAGTCCCACCCATTCTTTTTTTAAAAATTGCCCTTCCCTTGACTTTGTAATACATTCAAATTGTCATCCAATGTCTCCCACTCCTTTCATTGCTATACCCCAGAAAACTTTAAATGCTGAATAGAAGGACAGTTCTATGTGAGTGGGGGACACCTGCTCACCCTCCCATTTTAGGGTTACCATTCAATCTATGATTGTTTCTGGGGAAGCAAGGAAGGTGAGTCATTTTGCCACAGTCATACCCAGAAAGGGCTTTGGGGACCCTGCCTTTTATCTGGCTGGGTCTGGACTGAAACTCTTTCTAGGATGCCAGCCATACCTGTACATGCATATCGGGGTTTAATGACAAAGGATTTCACTAGAAATTCCTCTGGAAGGGGCCTGGGAATTCTCCTGCTTTGTGGGAAGAGAAGCTGGTCTGGTGACATTCAGATCATCCCATGTGGCCAGAGCCAGGTCACTGGGCATGGCTGTGGGTGTCCATGCCTACTTTGTGTAATGTTATCTCTCCCTCAAACACTCATTGACTGCATATGTGCCTGTGATCTTCCATAGTGATTCATTAGGCATATGGTCAATCCCCAAATCATAAGCACCCAGCCTTGTGAATGTTAGCACATCCTAATGGCCAGTTCCAGCTTCTTCCCCTTACTGCTTACCTTGAGGTTATATCACCTGTCAAATCTCCATTCCTCCTGCCAATTCCAAGCAGCAAATAGTCTGCTTCCAGAAAGACTGAACTAACTGGTTGTACTCCATTTACCACAAAAGCAGGGACTGTGATTTATAATGAACTTTGTATCTCTCCCAGGGTCCAGTACTCTCCCCTGCACACAGAAAGCACTTATAAAGGTCTGTTGAAAAGAACTGAATTGAATTGACATCAATTCCCTCTTCCCTACCATTTTTTTTCCTCCACGGGGGCATGAATCTCTTTTCCTCCATCTTTCAAGATTTATCTAATTTTGCCATACTCATATGGACACACACACACATATCTCTTTGTTAACTTTCTTCTGTCCTGTCTTTCTTCCAAGTTTTTCAAATGGATAGTCTCCTTAATTTGGATATTCCCTGCCATGATCCAGATCACAACTCATCCACATTTTCCCATCCTGACTTTTGCCTACCTATTTACAGAAGTTCACCACAAGGGGTCCACTCAACATGCCGAAGGTCTTCCTTGCTTTCCCCTAACATTTTTGGGGAGACCAGTGGAGCATTCTGGCTACCCAGCTGTCATCCTCACCATGCAACCAACCCATCCTTTCTTCCTAGCATACATTTCCCAGATGACAGCTTTCACTCCTTTCTCCCTTGGAGTTCTTCGTTCGTTATATGTTGCATCCTGCTCACATTCACCATTTACCTCTGCATCCCCCTTCATATAATATTATTTTTCAATTTTTCAGAGAAATTACAACTTTTTCCCAAAGGCAATCCAATCCAATCCAAATCCAAGAAGCATTTAATGTTAATCAGCATAGCCAGACTAAATGCACTTAGGCCATCCCAGCATGCATGTGTCCAGAGCTACTCTGCAAGAACAAGGTGACTGTTCTGCCCTTTGTGGTTGATAGACTTTCTGATTTCTCCCTACTATGTGATGGCTTAGAAGTTAAGGGACTTTAAAATAGGGCAATAGGCTCTGAATGGTCCCTTAGTCACTCTCCCCACCTCACGACAACAGAAAGGGAACAGGGCCATGAACCTGATTTAAAAAAGAGGTTTTGGTTAGCCACCTTTTTTGTCTTTGGTTTCCCAGGTGAGGAGACGTGATATCAAGAAGGTATGAAGAAAGATGACTCTTCTCTTTCCTGACACAATAATGTTAGGGGCTCCCTAGGTTGAGTATGGACTCAATTAGCCAGGCTTTCACCAATGGCCCTCGCTAAACTTTGCCTCATTTGTGTGTTTCCTTCCTTTAGCATCAATTCTGTGAGTATCAAAAGGTCCTGAAAGACCCCTGAGGGCCATTAAGAAACAGCAGCATCTATCAGTGAGAATATGGCTGCATCTTGGGAATGGGCTGATGTCAGCATGGGAAACAGAGAGAGGCCACCAGAAAGATTTTGCTTAACATTTCATTAGACTGTACTCAGTGAAGGTGACATGTAAAATGGTTAATTTGCCATCTTTCAAAAAAAGCTATCCAAATAAGGCTTGAACATTGGGCTCCCAATGATTGCACTAATAGTGCTAAGTTAGTCATTTTGTGATTCCTTGTGCTTGTCCTTTTTCTATGTGGGAATAAACCTGATCAATACTTGATTTGTTCATTGACTACCTTTTTTACTTTGCTCTCTTTTGTTCAGATGTGCTTTAAATGTAAAAAAGAAAAGAAAAACAAAGCCCATTTAAGAAAGCATCTATGTAAAAAATAAGGCCCAAGTTTAGAATGCAAAGCTTAGTAATATTCAGGGGCAACATGACACATTGGAAATAACCCTGCATTTGCTGTCAGAGGACCTAGTTTTTAATAATAATTATAATAATAATAAATATCATTATTATAACAACAACCATCATTTATGTTGCACTTACTATGTACAATTATGATCTCATTTGATCCTTACAACAGTTCTGCGAGGTGGGTGTTATTATTATTCTCATTTTACAGATGAGGAAATTGAGGAAATAGAGGTTAAGTGATGTGCTAAGAGTCACACAGCCAGGAAGTATCTGAGTAGAGATTTGAACTCAGGTCTTCCTGACTCTAGGCCAGGCACTCTATCCATTTCACCACCTAGCTGTCCAACCCTCATTTTGCTACTTACTACCTGTGGCCTTGATCAAAGTGTTTACTTTCTTTTGGCTTCAGTTTCCTCATCTATAAAATAAGGGGGTGGGACTACACGACTTTTACAAGCTCTTCCACTGATAAAACCTATAAAGCCCATTCAAAGTGAACTAGATACTGTTGGGAGAGGGGAACCATTAAACATTTGCCAGTAGAATCCCTGAATGAGAAGAAGAAAGTCATAAGACACAGTATGTCCACCATTTCCCTTTTTATCTCTTTTCACTTTGCTACTAGGGAGAGAAGTTAGAAAAACATAAAGTAATAGGAGAGCCCTTCAGAGTTGCTCTGAGAGTTAGGAGTGCTAAGGAAACAAATCAACCCTTCTCTACCAATGCTGTAAGAGAGTGATTAAAAATCTTCGAAACAACATCACTAAGAAGCCCCAGAGAACCAGAACCAAGCAAAATGAAGACGGAAAATGAAGAGGTGTCAGGAATTGTATAGAAGTCCCTAGGATATACATATAAAAATAAATACATATACACATACATAGGTGTATATATTATATATATACATGCATACATATGTATGCTTAGATATATATGCAGATATATGTACACTTATATGTGCATGTATGCATATATACATATATAATTGTATTCCATGACATCTTTAAACATACTAGCTCTGGAGAAATTATTTGGCTATAAGAAAATCTTTTTACTCTTCCCTACTTGCATTTTATGTAATAAAATACCCAAAGGTTAAATCAGGAGATTGGTATCAATAGGAATTTAAGATGAGAAAAGTATCGCATTGTCCATACTTGTTTTAAATCTCAGTCTACACTGCATCTTTCCTTTGAATGGCTAAACGAGGCTTAGTAATGAGTCAAAAATCCATCTAACACATACATGGTTTAGGACTTAGATTTAGAGATGGAAGGAACCTTAGAGACCGTCTATTCCATCCCCTTTGTTTTACAGATTAGGCAACTGAGGCCTGAGAATCTAAGGGTCTTACCTAAGGTCCCACAGGTAAGAATTCCACAACTACTGGGGATATGAAGATGGACAAATAAAGTAGCCATTGGTTTCAAGGAACTTACATAATATTGAGGGAATACAAGTACTCTGATAATTCAGTGCATGATGCATAATAGAAATTTTAAGGGAAAGAGAAGAATCAATCCTTTAGAAGAAGGAGTAGATAAAGATCAGAGTCATGGACCTAGAGCCAGAAGAGAGATCAGAGGTCATCTAGCTCAACCTCTTCATTTTGTGGATGAGAAAATGGAGGCCCAGAGAAATAAAGTCATTCATCCAAGGTCACACAAGTAGTATATATGAGAGATGAAATTTGAATCCAGGTCCTGTGACTCCAGCATCTGAGTTGTCATTTGAAGGAAGCAAGGGATGCTAAGAAATAGAGGTAATGATAGAATGTGTTTCAGTGTGTGAAGAGATACAAGAAATTGAATGGCACAGATCAATAGTTAGCAACCCATATTTGTTCTGTTGTATGGGTCTTTCCAGAAGTCAGTGATAGCTTAACACTGTATTAAGACTTTTGGGACACTCTGCATCATTAAAGGGCTGTGGGAGGAGGGGAAGGTAGCAAGCTCAAGTCAAAAGACTATGAGCCCTGTGGGTCATCCACATCTGGAGAAAACATTACTAATTGGGCAAAGCAGCATTGAGTGACAGCTTGGAAGTTGTGCAGGAAAGCATATAGATAAGCTGTTCATAGAAACACTGTATATAATAGAAGATTAAGAACCAAGTGGTATTCTGGGATTTGTAGCTCCCAGGGACACAGCCTTGAGAGTCTTCTGGACTGTTTTCATCTTTGAGCCAGAAGAAAAATTTGAGTCAGGGCTTGAGAGTTTGAAAAGAGACCCATGTGTAGACTGAGAGAGAGCACATTGAGAGGAAGAAATGAATAGACAACATCACCAGCCTCGCTTGCCTGAACCATCCACACTGGAAACCCTTTAGTGGCATGCTGCAATGAGGGGCAGAAACGAAAAGAACATGGGAAACTAGGGGTGGAGCTGGGGCAGAAGAAAGGGAAGTTGAGATTGGCTATCCAATATTCACAACATCTTAGGACAGACAGCTCAGGTTGAAGCTTTCAGTTATACACACTTCTTCAAGGACTAAAGGAAATTACCCTCCAAAAGTCTTCTTCTTCTCAGACTTCCCCTTCCCATGACTATCCAGTTACAGACACTATAATATACTCTACCCACTTCTTTTACCTGAATATTACCTGTATGTTGATGTTGCCTCAAAAATAGAAAGGCAAAGGGTTAACTAAGTATACAAAAAATTAAATTGGGACAGAGAGCCAAGCCTCCATCTCAATGTCTGGAATTTTCCCAACTTGGGGCTCATAACTATTTTGAGAGTACTACTAAATTTTCATCTGATATAAATTCCATAAAACATAAGAGAGAATCACATGGACCCAAGGGCTATCATACCATAGGATAAGAAGGTAGTTAGTTGTTATCAAAAGGTGCGTCTGATCAAATGTCCAAAGAGAAGGGGGTAGGTAGGAAGGGCAGACTAGCAATAGGCAATAAGCATTTACTAAACACTTATTATGTGCCAGGTACTGTGCTACCTATTGGGGATACAAATAAAAGCAAAAAGACAATCCCTGCCCTCAATAAGCTTACATTCTAATTGGTGAAAAACAATACATAATAGCAAATAGAGGTAAGGGGGTGGAAAAGGTGACCAAAGGAAGATGACTAAAGCATGGTGGACCTCAGTCCATTTCCAAAATGGAGACACACCCCACCCCCAGAAGGAACTCATCGAAGGGAGAAAGGATTCAGCATGGTGAAAGGGTGATGCTGGGTAAGAAAGTCTCAGGCATTGAGGGAAATTCCATGGTGAGATGGCAGTTCAATTATGGCAGAGGTGTCTGGGAGCCTTAGAAGCACAGAAGGAGGAAATGAAACATGGCCAACCTAGATCCATGACCAAAATGATGGCCCCTGGGAGGACAATGATCAAAGAAAAGATCACATCCTAAACCACCCGAAACCATGACATAGTCAAGGCCTGGGAAGGATTCACCTGAGCCCCTATTCAACAGGATAGGAGGACTAGAAAGGAGCAAGTCATGTTCAACCAACTCCATTTTCCATGGTGACTCCCAAAAGTGTTAGTAACAGAATATTCATATTAGGAAGAATCTGTCAATTACCAAATCCAACTTCCCATCAATAAAGGAATCCTATCTCTAAGTTCTCTAAAAGATCAGAATTTGGCCTCTTTTGGAACACTTCTATTTTGAACTACATTGTACTAAAGTAAGTGTTGAATAGCTCAGTTACCAGGCAGATCATTTTATACTACTGGGAAATTCTACTCTATTTACCAGCTTAAAATGAAATCCTAGTAACATGTAGTCTGTTATACTTAACTGGCCTCAGTTCAGTTCATGAGAACGAAGAGATCTTCGATTTCCTTTTCCACAAGTTGGCTTTTCTAATGTCTGAATATAGTTATTCTAGCCTTCACTTAGTCTCTCAAGGCTAAACATCCCCAGATTTCTTAACTTTCTCTTACAGGACTAGGTTCCCAAGCTTCTTGATATCTTAGTCACTATCCTCTGTGCTCATTTTAATGAGTTATCCTACTTAAAATGTGGCATTCAGAACCAAATACAGGATGACAGAAACTCCTAGTTGAAAGACCAACCCCAAATTGTTGAGTGGCAGCTGGCTATGATTTATCTTTCCTATGCTTGCTCTCCTGATACCAGACCATAGCTATCATGTCTCTTGTGACACTCCATTCTCACACAAGTTTTCTTTCCTTCAGGTTAAACAGCCCCAATTTTTCAACCAATCTTCATGTGACATGGACTCAAGACCATTCATCCTCTGGATATTTCCCAAGTCAACAATGTTGTTTTTTGGGGTGGGGATGATAATCAGAGTTAAGTGACTTGCCCAAAGTCACATGGCTAGTAAGTGTTATGTGTCTGAGGCCAGATTTGAACTCAGGTCTTCCTAATTCCAGGGCCAGTCCTCTATCCACTGCAACACCTTGCTGCCCAACAACACTCTTTCTAAAACGTGTTTTCCAAAACTGAACACAATATTCCAGATGTGACATGATCATGGCAGAAGGCAATGAGACTATTGCCTCCCAAATCTCAAAAGCTATGCCTGTCATGGTAGCCCAAGATGACATTAATCTTTTTAGTTGCTCTCTCACTGACTCATATTGAATTGCTGTTCACTGAAAACCACATTTTTGTTTTCATGCCTCCCCCATTTTGAACTTCTAGAGTTTGTTTGTTAGTAAAATAATAATAGTAATAATAATGGTAGCTAACATTTATATAATGCTTATTATGTGCCAGGTGCTTTACAATTATCTCATTTGATACTCACAGCAACCCTAGGAGGTAGGTGCTATTATTATCCTCATTTTGCAGATGTAGAAACTGAGGTAAGCAGAGATTAAGTGACTTGCCTAGGGTCACACAGCTAATAAGAGTCTGAGACCAGATTTGAGCTCATGTCTTCCTGACTCCAGGTCTAGAGCTCTTTTTACTGTGCCTTCTAGTCCCCTTTTGAACCCAAGTTTAGGACTTTACATTTATCACAGTTAAATTTTATTTTATTCCTCACACTTATCAAATTAACTAACATGACCAAGAAGGAAAATAACAAATGATGGATGGGAAGTGGAAAAATTGGGACATTTAATGCATCATTGGTGGAGTTGTGAACTAGTACAACCATTCTGGAGAACATTCTGGAGCTATGCCGGAAGGGCTATAAAACTGTGCCTACCCTCTGATCCAGCAAGCAGAGTTAAGTTAAGTGACTTGCCCAGGGTCACAGAACTAGTAAGAATCTGAAGTCAGATTTGCACTTAGGACTTCCTGACTCCAGGCCCAGCACTCTATCTACTGTGCCACCTAACCTATTATTTAATTGTAAAGAAAAAAAAAAGCCAAGCCCTCTAGTGTAAGTACTTATAAACTGGGAGTCATTGCTAACCTGGTGGCTGTTATGCAACCTGTAGTCTTAGCACCTTAAGAAAATTATATGGTCTCCAGAGTACCCACCTTGTAAACCAGATCTATAAACTTAGTGCAAATATTACAACTTAATTTAGCAATCTAGGAGTATCTAAGGCCCTACTTCAACACCTTGTTACAATCAACTGTGTTTTCCCTCAATTACAATCACTTTTGTAGAGAGAGCTATTTTTGCTACTGAGGGCCTAAAGACTAGTTTCCCTCCCCTTCTCACCCTACCTGCTTCCTCTGGCACCAGCAGAGAGAAAGCCCTCCCAGGTATCCTCTGATGATCCTAGAGGTCTTACTAGTGATAAATTAAGACTTTCTGGGCCTCTTAGTTGCAGGAGAAGGGCCAGGAGTGGGGGGAGGAGGAAGGAGGGCTTTTCTGAGAGAAATTTTAAAACTACAGTTGAGAGAAATTATTATTTTCTATTCTATTAATAACCAATTATTACATCAGGATTGAGGTTTTTCCTTTCTATTTCTTCATTCAGGGACCAGCCCTTGCCATTGCTGATAGATGACATTGCTCAAATCCTATGGGTACATGCTCTGAGATCTTGAGTGAGACCCACCCAACTAGAAGACCTTACATACAGGATCTACTCTAGGTGAATTCTTGCCCTTAGGAAATGAGCCCTTGTCCTTGGAACCTTCCATTAGAATTTAGGGTGACCCAACTCATGAAGAAGAAAGCCAACCAGAGTGGTCTGGGTAGAGATGGATTCCTTTGTCCAGATTGTTGAAGGTGGCTGAGTCTCATGAACAAGTCACGTTCTCAGCAGGAGGAGCTGAAGACTTTTGGCACACATCCTTATTAATATTTCTCCCCCCTCATTAATTGTTAACCAATCAGGGTTTATTTTCACTGTCAGGGGCACCTCTTTTTCCAAAGGTATTCAAACATTCAGGGAGCTCTATGGTTTTGTCTTTGGTTACCAAGAGAGACCACTGACCATCATTTTATTATTTGCTAGCTTAATTAATACTCTGATTATTAAATACCCAGAAACTTTGCCTCTCAGGCTTTTCATTTGTCCCTTAGTACACTGAAAAGTACTTTTATGTATGTAAACATGGAAATGGAAAGCAGGATTATGGCTGTATAATTTTATTTACAAGTTAACACCTTTTATGTTTCTTCTCAGGTACAAATTATACTCATCAAAGGGCTGAGAACCCCTCATATCATTGCCCTTTGATAATCAGTACATGAAGTAGAAAACCTTGAGAAAATAATACATTTTTACCAAACACCATGAGAATAATTGTCTTAAAATTAATTTTAACAACACAAGATGCCCTATTGAAAAGCATGGATAGCTTATGGAAATGTGGAAGATGGATTAGAAAAGGTCTACCATGATCATGGTCAAGCCCAGGTCAGGCTCAATCAGTCCATGAGACTTTATTAGGTACCTCTGTGTGCCAGCTACCAAATTAAAAGCTAAGGATACAAAAACTAAAGAGTACCTATCCTCAAAGATGCCAGAGGAGAGAGAATATAGAGATAAAAGAAGGACCCTGAGAAACATCCATAGTTAGTGGTCAAGACACAGATAAAGATCCCAAAACTGAGAAAGAACAGTCAGAAGGGCAGGAGGAGATCTAAGACGGAGGAATATCACAGAAAAAAAACAGAGAGAACAGAGAATCCAGAAGAAGGTGGTAAACAGTGTCAGATACTACAGAGGGATCACGAATGATTGCCACTGAGAAAGGCCATTAGATTTAGCGATAAAGAGAATGTTGGTCATTTTAGAGAGGGTAGTTTCAGTGAGGGGACCAGGCCAGAAGCTGGAATGCAAAAGGTTAGAGTGAAAGTGTTGATTACTTCATCAAGATGTTTAGTCGAAAAGGGAAGAAAAAATATAGGCCAATTAGCTATGAGGGAATGATAGGATCTAGTGAGTTGTTTTGCTTTTGTTTTTAAGAATAGGGGAAATTCAGGGATATTTGTTGGCAACAGGAAAAGAGAGGGAGAGATTTAAGACTAGAGAGAGGCTAAGTATGATAATGGGGCATTGTTGGTTGGTTGAGGAAGATGGGAAAGAATGGGATTGAAGGTGTATACAGAGTTTGACCTCATCAAGAAGAAGGGCCATCTCTTCTTCAGGGACTGGAGTGAAGGCAGAGGTCATCAGTGATGATGCCAAGGGGTTGTGATATAAGAAGGAGAGGAGAAGAGGGAAATCTATCAGTAAATGGTCTCAGTTTTTTTCAGTGAAGCATGAGGTCCTCAGCTGGAAGAGTTCCCCTGCAAACTGGAGGAGACAAGAAGAGGTTGGCAACAACCAATGTGGTGAAGTATAAAGAATCAATTAGAGGGAATGTAGAAGGATTGTCTTGCTCATGGGAAGCCCGGTGGAGATTAGAAAACATAAATTTGGAGTGGACTGAGAAAGAATTGTCAGACAGTTGGCCTATTGGAGTGGAAATGGGTTCAAGTTCGCTGTCAGTCACAACAACCCTGGGAGGTAGGTGCTATTATAGATGAAGAAACTGAGGCAGCTGGAGGTTAAATGACTTGCCCAACAGAATATAGCTCATATGCGTCTGAGGCTGGATTTGAATTCAGGTCTTCCTCATAGCCTAGAATCATGAATGAAGAGCTGGAAGGGACCTCAGAGGACCACCCCCTCTCATTTAACAGATGAGGAAACTGAGGCACAAGGAAGTGAAGTGAATTGCCCAAGGTCTCACCACTGACAATTATCTGACAGTGCTAATCTCTGAGGGAGAGGTAGGAGGCACAGTGGGATAGAGTGCTATGTTGGAGTCAAAAAGACTCATCTTCCCAAGTTTAAATCTGGCTTCAGACACTTACTAGTTATGTGACCCTGGGTAAGTCACTTAACCCTGTCTGCCTGACTTTACTCATATGTAAAATGAGCTGGAGAAGGAAATCACAAACCACTCCAGTATCTTTGCCAAGGAAATCTCAAATGGAGTCGAGAGGAGTGAGACATAACTGCAAAATGACTGAACAATAACCTGTGAGCTGAGACTTGAGGGAAACTGGGAATTCCCAGAGGTAGGAGATGAGGAGGGAGAACTTGCTAGGCATTGAAGAAAATCCTCGTGTGTAGCTTAACCAACCCTGCTTCCTCACTCAGCCAGGGACCCCTCCCCAGCACTAACTGAGATCTCCCCTCACTGCCCTGGTCTCCCCTCACTGACAGGTTGTGCTGCCTCATCTTAGCCTAAGCAACTTTCATCAGGACGTTGAAGGGACTGGTGGAAGAAAATGAGATTACTCACCATGAGAAAGAGGATAACATGGTAGCTGTCTTCAGGAATTTCAAGGGCTATGGTGCGAAAGTAATATACTTTATTTGCTTGGCCCCATAGGAGCAGTGCATAGAAATAGTAGAGGTTAATTTTGAGATGTTGGAGGGAGTAGAGTATCAAACTTGGGGTCAAGAAGACATGAGTTCAAATCCTGCCTCAAACCAAAAGCTTATGACCCCTGGGTGAGTCACTTAATTTTTCTCTGCCTCATCTACAAAGTAATAGCACCTACCTTACAGAGTTGTTGACAGAATCAAGTGAGATAACACATCCAGGTGCTTTTCAAACTTCAAGGTGCTATATAAATGGCAGCTATCTCTACGATAGTTATTCCTTCAAATCATTTTGGACCAAGGATGTCATCTTTGTCACTAGGAAATAACTAAACAAATTGTAGTGTATGAATAGAATAGAATGTCATGGCATCTGAGGGACTGATTAATATTAGGAATTCAGAGAGAGCTAAGTGCAGTACACAGGACAAGAACAATATTGACCATCACTAAAATGATGTAATTCCAAATTCCAAACAATTGCAATGACCAATGTTGACCCTGGAGAAGAGAGGAGGAAATAGTCTTTCCTACTTTTGAGAAAGCACGGGGGAACTATGGGTGTAGAATGCTATATGCACTGCCACATGTCAGTTATTGCAAGGGAACACAGGTGGGGGTTATTGGAAAATGACTGTGATGTTATAATAAAAATGCATTAATGAAACCAATTATTTAAAAAATAAAATGAATGAGGCCTCCTCCTTGGGAATTCGTGCCCTGAGTAGTAGATGAGCATTGGGAAGGAAGACTGCCCTTCCTGCAGTCTTGCTAAGCAAGTCTCCCAAGGTGATTTGCTTAGAGTCGCATAGCAATGAGTTAGTCAGTCAACAAGCATGCCCCAATTAGAACAGGGAGGCACATTCGGCCTTAAAACTATTTGTCATCCCTGATAATCAAGGGGACAGAATTGCCTCATTCTCTGCTCAAGCTCAGAAGATGATGGTTATAAGTGCTATAGAAGAGAGGAGAAAATATTCCTTGGGTCTTTTCATCCATCCCTTTCCTGATTTGACCTCTCTTCTTCCAACCAAATGGCACATTCTCTGTATCCTAAGTATGCCTCAAGTGGTGTATGGATGTTTAAGGATGACTAGCATTTCTGGGGTGAGGGCTTACTGAGTCCTTTCCAGAGCTACTTGTCCACCTTTGGTGTCCACTTTCATCCAATTGTCACCTGCAGCTCTAAGGAACTATTGTATGCACAGTGGTTGCACCCTGGTAAACTATCTCAGCAGATGGGCTAAACCAAGTTAAGGGTAACCAATAGGCCTCAAACCTATCAGTGAGTTAGGGGGATGTACACCCCAAGCATGTGAAGACTTTTCCCAACAGAATGAGCAGATCACAACAATTTGTTCCAATGGCCACAAAGGTGGCTGAAGCAGGTACTGTGGAGCCCCTAGAGCTTGGCATCTTTTGGGGCATATTTTCGGAATATATTTTTATAAGTATTGATCTCAGCTTGTAGAAAATAAAAGCACAATTTGTGGTGATTTGGATCTAATTTATAAGAACAAATGCAGGAATTCATGTCAATATATAATTTCATTTCATCAATACATTATGAAAAATATGGACATTTCAGATGGTGCTTTTAGAAACTGGGTCTTATATATATTAACTAAGTCAAAAAAATAATGTACTGTGTGAATTTACTTCGATGCCAGGCATTGAAGAAGCCAAGTTCATTTACTGTATCCTGCACCATTTCCATTTGTCTTGACTTTTGTCCTGCCACGGGACCTCAGTGACTCAGGAAGAGAGCACTTGATGACGCTGGTGCAACTCTGTCTCACTTAAATCCATTCACAGGCAAGTCAAGACATCACTAGTGATGTCACTGGTCTTCTTCAAAAACAAAGAACAAACAACCGTAATTTATTACTCATCTACTATATGCCAAGCAGTGTTCTAAGCACAGATACAAGTAAAAAGAAAGCTCCTGACATCAACGAGCTTTCATTCTAACAGGGGAAACAACACACAAAAGGGAATGCAAAAGCAACTGGAGTAGGGGAGAAGGCACAGGGGCCTGATGGAGAAGTCCAGAGGAATGTCACCTGGTGGGAAATTAAGAGATATCTGGACTGGGTGCCTTTCATACATGGAAATTCTGGAAGGAGTTATTCAATAAAAGGGAGGGGCTTCTGGGTAGAGGGAACTTTAGAGGTGTGAGTTCCAAGGCTGAAGTGATCTTCTAAGATGAAAAGATCTCTCTGGGACATGGTAGAGAAATTCAGAGGAGTGCAGTCTTGTAGGAAATGAAAAGATGACTGTCCAGTGGCAGCATGGGAAATAGGTGGAAGAAAAGCAGTTTAAAAGACAGATTAAATGCCTAAATATTCTCTGATTGGCTGAGTGACTGGGTCTGACACACAAAAGAGGTGAGATAACCCCTGTGACTAGAAGCTGAAAATACTATGGAGAAAAAGCAACTGCAATTCAGGAAATAACCAGAAGATGGCAGCAATGTATCCCAAAGAGAATCGAGCAACAGAGACATTAGAAAATGGCATAGGATAGAATAAACCAGCAGAGGGCACCCCTAGCAGTGTGTAGCTTCCTGCAGAGGCAGCAATTTATAGCCTGTTGACTTCTCCATATTAACAGATGACATTGGCAGCTCTTGGGGGAATTAAGCATCAGCAACAGAGACAGAGAGATAATCCAATGGGGACACCAACCTAGATGCCTGAGTGGCCCTGGCTAGATGTGCTCCCTAACCACATGTGTTCCTTATATGTCTACTTTTTCCCACCCATTTCACTCTAACAATGCATGTTTCCTCCCCCTCCATGTGCTTCTTTAGCCAGGGGTAAGGTAATATGGAAGACAGTGTATAGCTATATGCATGCAAAAGGGACAGAGATTCCATTGCTATTTACCTTGCTGTATATCATTAGATGTCTTTTGCTTTTAGCTGTAGTTATGAAGTGATGCTGACCCAAATCATGTCTGGCTCTCTCTCTATATATATATGTGTGTGTGTGTGTGTGTGTGTGTGTGTGTGTGTGTGTGTGTGTATGTATGTATGTATATGTATATACGATAGCAGTGTAGGGAGAAAGGAATGGGTAGATGGAGAATGGATCCACTTTAAGTGAAAAAGAGCCCAGAAAGGAAAGTCTGGGAATACTCCCCCCCCACCCCTCCCCCTCAAAAAAAAGCTCATTTACCTTATTATTTTGCTCAGTTTAAGCTCTGCCAATAGTACAGAAATTGGTATAAAATAGAAGGACAGTAAAGTCATGATAATAGTACCACCTTATATTTTTGTAACATTTTTAGATTTCCAAGACATTTTCATGTATCTTTCTAATTTGGTCCTCTGAAGAACCATACACAGTCTGTATAATTTTAACCATTTGGAGGGTGAGAAAACCGAGTCTGGGAAAGATTGAGTACTTTGACTTAGGAAGACGTTATCTCCTCCTAAATAGGAGGAGATACACACACACATACACACACACACATACATACATACATACATACATGTAATTTAAGGGAGGGTTTCCTGTTATAAGTTCTAGGTTTAAAGGGGCAACTGACCTAAAAGACCATCTTGTTCATTTTTAAAAATACAGAAACTGGGTCCCCAAAGGGGAGGTGATTTATAGAAAGTCACACAGTTAGTGACAGAGCTTCTTCCTTAATATTTCCTATGTTAAGATCTTTCAGTGGTTAATTAAGTGAGAGCCAATGTGATTGAAGTCCCTTTCAAGGGGCTATGAAGGACCAGAATACTAAATCAGGATGGATCATGGTCGCCAGACACTGCCAGTGAGTTCTGCTGGCACTGATGAATGTGTTACCAGGTGCTGAGAATGATTAGAGAGAAACATCCCCAAAAGCTGCATCTGTGAAGGCTAGAGGGAACAACCACGAACATGAGATGAATCATGAGTTTCACTGTTCCAATGGCTCTCAATCCATTGAAGGAAACCTGCCAGTCACCAGCTATGTAAACTTGGGGAAATCTCATGACTTCTCTGGGCAGCAATTTCCTCATTTGCAAAATAGGGATTAAAATGCCAATCGTGATGATGTCACAGATATGTTATAAATATGAAAATGACCTCATGTGTGTGAAATGCCTTGAGAAAAGAAAACTCTATGTAGAGACATGGGGCTCCAATTTGGGGTTTTCTATTTTTAAAAAGAAGTCGGTATTATACTGGCTTCTTAAGTTTTGGGTGAGGGTAACAGGTTGGTTTTTGTATAAAGATGTGCTGATGAACCAGCCAGAGTAGGCAGCTGACTCAAGGGTAGAGGTGCTGCCAGTCTGATTCAGGTAAAAGACAAAAGGCTTCACTGCCTCAGGTGTTTTGTACAGGTCTGCTATGTTCTTCTCCTAACAGAGTAAAGAAAAATCCTGTTAGTAGGTCAGTGAACAGATTAGATAAGAAACCATTGACCTTATTGATTCAGTGTTTGATTCTCATGAAGTGCTTGAAGAACCCTCTATATGACAAAAACTGCTAGGAAAAGTTTGGTGGAAATTAAATTTAGACCACCATCTTACACCATATATCATAGTAAGCTCAAAATGAATATGCAACCTAAATATTGAAGATTATACAAAAAAAACCTAGAAGATAACCAAATCAGTCACTTTTTACAGCTGTGACTGGGGAAAATTCTTAGGGAAACATGGAATAGAGGCAATCAAATGGAAAAAAAATAATTTCAATTGCATGAAATTGAAAAACTTTCTTACTAACAAAATCAGGTTTGAATATGTTCCAGTTTAACTACGTACTTCCTAAAATGTAGCACCATAAACTGAACATAGTGCTTCAGATGCAGTTTAACTAAGGCACAGGTACATTAGAACTGCTACCTCATTTTTTTTTCTGGGAGTTATGCCTCTCAAGGCAGCCTAAAGTATAATTTGGTTTTCGGCTTCTATTTCACTCTGCTAATTCATATTGATCTTACTATTAGGAGCCTTCCTGTTCAAGAATCCTTGGAAATATCTTGTTAAAATAACAAGTGGCTATACATACATACATACATATATATATGTGTGTGTGTGTGTATATATATATAAAATTTGGAAAAGGGGAAGAAGAAGGAGAATGCTTCTCTCACTCAGCTTTAGCCAGGAATATAGGTCTCAGGGGAAAAAGTAGTCCCCAACAGGTCAAGGACTTAGGACACAGTTTTCTATTACAAATAAAGCAGGACTATTTTAATTTAAAACTAAATACTTCCTTGGGAAAGGCAAACTACCTCCATCATGGCCTCTAACAACTCTTTCATCCTTGAGGTTCTAGGATTCTGTGACCTTTTGGTTTGACAGAGCTTATAACATAGAAGATATGAGGTTACTTCTAACCCTCAAGAAGATAGAGTTGAGGCCTGGATTCAAGCAAAAAAGGAGGTGCCTAGAGGTATGTGACTTGACTGGAGTGGAAGTAGGTGAGACTTCAAGACAAGTCTTCTGAGACTTTCTAATAACCTTCCCCTCTCTTCCCTCCCAGATGGTCATAGCAATAATCTCTTGCCATTTTTTTTTCTTTCTTCTCTATCTGGTATCCAAAAGAGCAGAAACTTCATTCTTCTGCACTCTCTGTCCTGCTTCCATTCTCTTCTAGAGGACATAGCAATAAAGAGCATATTGGCTCCTTGCCCTCTCAATATCAGTTAGATGTTCAACAAGTTTATATTGAGCACTTATTCTGTGCCCAGCACTGTGTTCAACCTTGTGATAAAAAGATGAAAGGCAGAAGAGAAACAACCAACAGTCTCTTTTTTTTCACATTTTTCCCCTTTATTCTAGCAGTTGGGAAATCCACATGGCCTTCTGCAAAGGCAGGTATCCTTTTTTCTGAAATAATTGTGTCATATTTTTAGGATTATTGTTAAAGATTCAATTTTCATTCTATTGAAGACATTGTAAAGGATTCATATGATTACATTGAATAAAGAATTTCCCCTGATGCAGAGAAATAATCTTGACTGGTCTCAAATTCTGCTGGATCTATTTTGGGGTCATTACTGAGCTAAGAATTTCATCTGTAGCTCATGGACTTCATGGTTCCCATTAAATACTTGTCTAATAAGAGAGCAAAATTGTGTCTTTATTTTGTGGGATGAGTTTTCCAGACAGTCTGCTGGCCTGTTCTTAGATCCTGAGACATTTGGAAAGTTCAATAGCATTGCAGTTCATTAAACTTTCAGAT
Source organism: Vombatus ursinus (assembly GCF_900497805.2). Classification (NCBI taxonomy): domain Eukaryota; kingdom Metazoa; phylum Chordata; class Mammalia; order Diprotodontia; family Vombatidae; genus Vombatus; species Vombatus ursinus. Next base: position 1,223,889 of record NW_020954794.1, read on the forward strand.
GTTTTTTACAGGACTTGGATTGCCATCCTACTGCCATATAGTAGCCACATAACCACAGAAAAATCACTTAACCTCCCTTGGCCTTAGGTTCCTTACCTATAAAATAAAGGTATTATACCAGATGGCCACTAAGGTGCCTTCCAGCCCTAATATGTAATACTGTAGTCTTGTGTTATATACATCTATGCCTCCATAATTTTGAACTTAGGAATTTTTTTCACCAGTAAATACATTTGTTAATTCTTTCTAAATTTCATCATATTAGATTTTGTCTGCTTTCTATCTTATCAAGGCAAATTTCTTTAAAAAGTATTCTTTAACAAAACATATACATAAAAATTATAAATGATATGAGGCTTCTGTATTGGCTTTTCTCTGCCAAGTTTTACTCTATTCATTTTCAACAACTCACCACCAACTGCAGTGTGGGCTGCTCTCCACTCATTGCACAACACAGACAAAAGCCTGATGCCTTTATGCCCAGGTAAATAGGCTGCCCTTTGCCTTTAGGAAGGGAGTCATCTCTACATGGTAATACCTCCAGAGTAACTGGAAATACAACAGGAGAAAAGGGTGTCAAATGGCCAGGTCAATCACACAGATGGAAGTACAATTGCTGTAGCAATAGGTCATTTGTGGAAAAGTAGATGAAGGGGGGAGGGTAAAGGACTTCTTAGGGTGCCCTCCATCCCTAGGTTAGTGGTTCACAGATGTAGCCTGGGTCTCTGTGTATCTCCTTCAAGGTCTAGAAAGAAGTCCCAAAATCTTGGGCACCACTGTCCTGGCTCCTGTCTTTGCTCTCACCACAATCCTTGCGGTTAGGTCTCTACCATGCATCATTTATTCCTTCAACAAATATTTTTAAAGCACATTCTATGCACCAGGTACTGTACTAAACACTGGACACATAGTCTCAGCCTTCATATAGCTTGTATTCTATTTAAGAGTGGGTAGAAAATGGGACTTGGAGATGGGAAAACCTGGTTTTGAGTCATGACTCTGACATATACTGGTTGTGTGGCCCTGGAAATATAATTTAGCCTCTTGGGGGGTTCTAGGCAACTTTTTAAGATAATAAATATAAGCAGGCTTCTGACCAAGCCGGGGGCATTTTGCATGCTGTGGCTTATGCAGAGGGAGATGTGACTTTTTTTTGTGAGGCAATTTGGGTTCAGTGATTTGCCCAAGGTCACACAGCTAGGAAGTGTTGAGTGTCTGAGGCTGGATTTGAACTCAGGTCCTCCTGACTCCAGGGCCGGTGCTCTATTCACTATGCCACCTAGCCACCCCGGGGATGTGACTTCCTATTGGCAGAGAAGGCTGAGCATAGTGCCTCATGGCTGCTAAAAGACTTAGACGGTTGGTGTCAGCATTTGGGGGTAGAGAGAGAGATAGTCTAGATTGAGACCCTTTAAGAGAGACACGGGAAGGGAGAAACAGCAGACGTGTAAAGGAAGCCAGTTCTTCGATGTGTTCATGACTTTTATCCTGCCTCCCTAGGAGCTGCTACAATTGATATTCTTGGCTGAAAACAGACACTTTCATGGCTTGAGCTGAGATGTTTATCTTGGTCCCTATTGAAAAGTAAAATACTTCTTTATTGCATATTTTCTGATATATTCTAATTGATGGAAATGCTTCAATTTCTACTTTTTGTTTTTCACATGGATACTATTCCTAGTGATCTATTATATTTGAGGCAGTCAGGTGGCACGGTGGATAGAGGGCCAGGCTGGAGTCAGGAAGACCTGGGTTCAAATCCAGCCTGAGACACTTCCTAGCTATATGATCCTGGGCAAGTCACTTAGTCTCAGTTTCCTCATCTGTAAAATGGGGATAATAATAGCACCTATCTCCCAGGGGTGTTGTGAGGATCATGTGAGATAATAATTTTAAAATGCTTAGCACAGTGCCTGGCACATAGAAGGGGCTATGTTAGCTATTATTATGATGGTCTTTTGTGTAACTAGTATTTTGTTGGAAGGAGTCAAGTTGGAGAGTGAAAGTCAAGAGCTATATCCCCTTAAGGATGACCAAGGAAGCAGTTTTCCATCTGAGCCTAGACTTACACTAGATGAGATCAGAGATGTTTGAAGGGAGAGGAATAGTTAAATATAATTCTATCACGATACCCCTCTCAGAAACTGGAGAAAAGAGTGCAGAGCCTCTGTACCACCCCTGGAGCCTGTCTTCTCATCTTTGCAGACCCCTTACCCCTCACCTCCTCTTTGAGTCAGCATACAGATGTAATGCTTGGCTTTCCTCCTCTACAGAGGTAGGGCAGGCATTAGATCATATCTACCCACGCCCCTCATGAACCACATCTATACATTTACACAACCCATATGGACATGTCTGTCTCACATGTAGGTGCCATTAACTCTACAACATGTAATTTGCAGAGACCTGCCTTGTTAGAAGGCACTTCCTTGTCAAGGAGTTCCTTATACCAATGAAATAAGTGGTCCAGATCCTGTTTCTATCATATGCACACAAAAAATATTCAAAATAGATCCAAAGTAATTCCTGGGAAGAGGGCACTAGTGATTGAGTTGCACAGAATAGATATTCTATGGGAGATGTCTCTTCAGCTAATTTAGAAAAGAAGTTAAGGATTCTATGAGGCTAAAGTTAGTGCAGAAGGCATCCCAGGAAATGTGAGCAACCTTATAAAACCTTGGAGATGAGAGATGGGAATGCTAGATACAGGGAAAAGAAAATAGTCAATATTACTTGTACATGAAGTCCATCAAGTCAGTAAGTTAAGAAACATTTATTTTATTAAGGTCCTACTATTTTCTAGGCATTGTGTTGAGGGGTAGGGTTACAAAGGAAGTTATAAAATAGTCTCTGATATCAAGGAACTCATAGTCTAAATGGGGGAGATAATATTAAAAATATGTACATAGGTGTTTCTAGGCTCATTATGTACATATGTACATAATAAGCTTAGAAAAGTGGGCAAGAGCTAGATTGTGAATGACTTTAAAAACCAATTAGAAGAGTTCTTATTTGATCATAAAGATAAGAGGGAAAGATATGAATTAGAAAAAAGAGAGTTATGGAAAAGAGGCTTGGAAAGAGAATTAACAGCAAACCCATATCTAAGGAACATATCGTCCCAAATTTTGCATAGACCAAATAGAAGTTAATAACTTCAAGAGAAAAAAAGAAAGACTAAGTCAAAGTCCAAAAACTCACAAAACAGAAGAAAATGTAAAGTATCTTAAAGCAAAAATAACTGACCCAGAAAACAGATCGAGGAAGGATCATTTAACAATCATTGGACTTCAACCATTCTGGAGAACAAAATGGAATTATGCCCAAAGAGCTGTAAAACTGTGCAAACCCTTTGACCTAGCAATATCACTACTAGGTCTATATTCCAAAGAGATAAAAAAGAGGAAAGGACTCAAATGTACAAAAATATTTATAGCAGTTCTTTTTGTGGTGGCAAAAAATTGGGCACAAAGAGATGCCTATCAATTGGGGAATGGCTGAACAAGTCGTGATATATTATTGTGATGGAATACTATTATGCTATAAGAAATGATGAGCACAATGGTTTCAGAAAAAAAAACTGGGGAAATGTGTATAAAGTGATGCAAAGTGAAGTGAGCAGAATTGGAACATTATACACAGTAACAACAATATGGTAATGGGGATCAAATGTGAAAGACTTAGATGCTCTGATGAAGATAATGAATGATCCAAGGCAATTCTAAAGGACTCATGATGAATAATGCCATCCACCTCCAGAGAGAGAACTGGTGAACCCTGGGTGCAAACTGAAGTGTACGTTTTTCCCACTTTCTTTTTTGTTTCTTGCTTTTTGCTGTTTTGGGTTTTTTTTTTTTTTGTAGCATAGCTAATATGTAAATGTGGTTTGCATGAAAAAAATAAGGTACTAACACTGAAAAAAAATCAATGGACTTTCTGAAAACCATGACCAAAAGAGAGAGAGAAAGACAGAGAGAGTAAATATCCTGTTTCCATAAATATGAAAATCATAAAAGAAAATTGCTCTATCTTTTTTTTAATTTTTTAAACATTTTTATTTAAAGTTTTGAGTTCCAAACTCCATCCCTTCCTCCTTCCCCCCTCACTCTCTGAAACAGTAAGCAATAATATATAGGCTATGCACATGCAATTATGTAAAATATTTCCATATTAGTCATTTTATGCAAGAAGACTCAAATAAAAGAAAAATAAGAAAGAAATAAAATGTAAAAACAGCCTTATTGAATCAATATCAGTTTTTTCTCTGGAGGCAGATAGTATGCTTCATCATTAGTTCTTTGGGATTCTCTTGGATCATTGCATTGTTGAGAATAGCTAATTCTTCATTCAATTCTTCATTGAACAATATTGCTGCTACTATGTATGTCACTCTCCTGGTTCTGTCCACTTCACTATGCATCAGTTCATGTAAGTCTTTCCAGGTTTTTCCAAAAGCATCCTGCTTGTCATTTCTTACATCACAATAATATTCCATTACAATCATATATCACAGCTTGTTTAACCATTCCCCAATTGATGGACATCCCTTTAATTTCCAATTCTTATCCACTGCAAAAAGAGCTGCTATAAATATTTTCATACAACTAGGTCCTTTTCACTTTTGCTCTATCTCTTAGAGCTATAGAACAAAGTAAAAATAAAAATAATCCATCAGTTCCTTCCTGAAAGAAATCTTAAAGTGAATGTGCTAGGATTCCTAGTATTTCTAGAAATGTCATGGCCAAAACCTAGAGCTTCCAGGGCAAAGAAAAATATGAAAAGCAGCAAGAAAGAAATAATTCAAGTACCAAGGAGTCACAGTCAGGATCACACAAGATTTAGCAACTACCACTACAAAGAAACAGAACATGGAACACAACATTACAAAAGGCAAAAGATACAGGCCTTAAATTTACCCAGCAAAATGGAATATAACCCTAAAGGTGAAAAAAATTGGACCTTTAATGAAATAAAGGAGTTCCAAGGATTCTTAATGAAAAGACCAGAGCTTTGTAGAAACTTTGAAATACAAACATAGGAGAAACACAAAAAGGTGAATGTAAACAAGCAATTGGAAAAATCTTTTTAAAGGATGACATGTTTGCATTCTAATGGAAGGGGGAAGGATCATACAAGTATCCCTTAGGAACTTTGATGTCAACAGGAAGGAATAATTAGAAGGTACAAGTAAAAGTCTATACAAACAAGGAAAGGATGAGGGGAGTGGGCATCACTTAAATTTCACTTTGACCTGATAGAAAGGAAAGTGAGCAGAATTAGGAGAATAATTTATACTATAACAACAATAGTGTAAAAGCAAATAATTCTGAAAGACTTAAGAATTCTTACCAACAAAATGATCAACCACTATTCCAGATGACCTAAGATGTAGAATGCTGCCCATTTCTTGATAGAAAGAAGATGTACTAGATATACAGAGTGAGATATATTTTGGGATGTGGCCAATGTGGGAATGTGTTTTGCTTGACATATTTGTTGCAGGGCTTTCTTCTTTTTTCCAGGATGGGGGATGCAGAGGAAAAGAAAGCAGATCTTTGTTAATTGATAAAAATAAAATTTAATTTGAAAAAAGATAAGAGGGAGTCATTGAGACTTTCTGAGTAAAAGAGTGACATCATCAGATCTGTGCATAAGGAATAATATTTTGGCAGTTGTATATAAATTGCAGAGAAGAGAGACTTGAGTCATGGAGTCTGGTTAGGACAGGAGTTCTTAACCTGATGTCCATATATAGAATTTAGGGAGTTCATGAACTTGTATAGAAAAAATAGCAGTTTTTATTTTACTGAACCGTAACTGAAATTTGGCATTTTCTTCAATTATTTAAAATAACTTTTTTTCTGATAAAGGGTCCATAGACTTAATGATATCACCAAAAACATCCATTATGCAAAAATGGCTAAGAATTTGTGAGTTAGGAGATTACTATAATATTCCCAGTGAGAGGTGATGAGAGTCTGAACAAGGGTGATGGCTGTGGGATTGAAGAAATAAGGATAGAAGACAGAAATGTTGTGGAGTTGGAATCCACAAAATGTGGCAATTGAATGTGGAATGATGGGTACTGAGAATCCTTATAGATTATGAACTCAGGTGACTGGAAGGATAGAGATTTCCTCAACAGAAATACAGAAGTTGGGAGGAGTAGGTGGCTGTCCAGTGCTTAAGTCTCCTGACTCCCAAAGCTATATACTTACTTAATTACATTGGGCAACAATCATATTACACCACAAAGGGTTTATAGGGGGTCTCTGGTGAGTCCATGGCAGATTTTAGTGAAGTCTCTCTGGAAGCAGAGAGAGAGAGAGATTGAGAATATAACACTGACCAAGCAGCTATGAATGGCTCCAAAGTGGAAGGCCAGTTCAATGAGAAAGCATGGGGCCAGAAAGCAGGAGACCCAAGTACTAGTCCTGACCTTGCCCTGCTAGCTTTAAGCTTGAGCAGTTACATAGCTGCTTTTGGGCTTCAGTCTGCTCATGTATAAAAAAAGTGGAGGTGGGGTGACAGTTCATGTTTTATCTACCTCACCAAATTCTTGTAAAACTTACAGGAGCTCATGGGAGCATGCTTCTCAAACATTACAGTGCTATGCAAATGGAAGGATATTAAAATCACTGGACACAAGGTCTAGAACCTGGAATCTAGAGAAATGGCCTCCCAGGAAACATCCCAGGGGAAGAGATTGCATAGGACAGTGAGCTCAGGGCCTGCGACTGGGGCCACTCCTAAACTTTGCTTTCCCTTATTCTCCTTCTCCACCTTTCTCTTTCTACATTCTCCCTCTTCCTCTCTTTTTTCCTCTGGAATGAGAGTCCTACCTAGGTACTGTCTTATTGGTGTTCTCTTTAGCTCAACCCATCTGAGCATCCTCTCATCCTGTACATCTATCTGTGTCTTACTCCTCATTTCTATCTCCATTGAAAAAGCATACTTTAACTACAAAAAAGGGACAACCCCACCTTTCCTTCCCATTTTTCACTGATATATGTGGGACTTTCCCCATGTCCATTAAGCACAATAAATTACACATTACTAGAAATGAGAATGACATTTCCATTCCAAGGAGGCACTGTGAACAGAAGACAAGGTTACCTCATAAAAAGAAGCAATAGGACAAAGATTTTGACTCACCTGGGTTCACATTATCTTCATAGGGAGTTGTTCTAAGTGTCCCATCCAGAAGAATCCAGACTTGTTGATGGATGTCATGAATTTTCACAAGAGGAGGTTGTTCTATGGATTGTGACTCCTGAGAATTCCACAGTAAATTTCCCCAGATTCTTGGGTTAGGGAATGCTGGAACAGAAGGTGAGGATACTAAGAAATCTTACTATAACTGATGAATTCCCCCAGTGCTCCCAAGTCCATAGACAGGATGGTGTGATGATCTCTCCTCTTTTCCAGGCCAAGGCCCAGGGGAGAAGGGAGGGGGAAATGTGCTATTTGGCCCATTCTGGCCTCTATCTACTTGGATGTTTTCCTACAAATTCCCCAGGTAGAGCTCCCTCTGAAACTCTTTGCTACAGTTCCCTCATAGAGATGGGCAACAGAGGCCAAGGAGGGGAGAATTCCTATGTTAATCACTTAATGATGGCTTTAAAAGCCTCACTTAGCACCCATCTAGTCCTGTTATGGAAGCAGAACATGGCTGCTAGAACCAAACAGAACAAGCCAAAAATCTTCCACGTGACAGCCCTTAGAATAGGGATTGTGCCTTTGCTCCTTCCCCCTTCCCCCTAGCTTTCTCTTCTCCAGGTTAAAAACCTTCCACTGTTCTGTAGGATGGAGCCTCAAGTCTCTTCATTATCTTAGTTGTCTTGGTTTAGACATTTTCCAACTTATCAATGAACTACGTATATCCAGCATCCCTTTCCTCCGGCTGCATTCAGGGAGTATCGTAAACTTTGGGGTTGCTGTACTCACCTATTTTAGAGAGAATTCTATCAAACCCCTGAGTTGATTTGTAATCCATTTCTGCAGAGGAAAATTTCATGAAGTCCCTGGTGTTTTCCCTGCCTGAAGGCCCATCATTCATTTCCATGGCTAAATGGATCCTTGCGGTACCTATAGAGGTAAGAGTCAGTGGTCTAAAGAATTGAACTTAAGGAAGTAGCCAGGGACACCCCCAAACAACCCCATCCTCGCTGCTGAGTGATGAGTGTTCACCATTAGGACAATCAGAATGGGAGGTATGCACCTTATTCTGGAACATCCTAAAACCCAGTATAGTTCCATGAAGGCTCTGCCTTCTTGCAGCTTTCTTTGGAACAGGTAATGAACAACATCTCAAAAATAAATACCCATGCGAGATCCCTCCACTATTGTAATTTGTCCCCTGAAAAGCACATTCTGTGTGTCTGTGCCTAGAGATCTCAAAGCTGAGACAATGTTAACTAGCCTCCCCCCATTTCAAGTTTCAGAAAACTCCAAAGTCTTCAGGAATCTTAGCTTGTCCCTGTGCTGCATGCAGCAGAAATGCAGAAAAAGAGAGTACCCTCTTGCCCTCCACAATGAGACTGATGAATGGAAAATCTCATATTCAAACCCTGCACAGAGGTAGGTCAAGATCCACACCAGCATCTAGAGCCAGAGGAACAGCAGAGAGAGAAAGATCCCGAAACAGATGTTTCCATTTACAGGTTGAACTTGAGAAGAGGGTACCTGAACTAACCACCAATTCTTATGTTCCTGAGGACTTGAGCTGTGTTTCCTTCAGTCTCAGAGGCCCAGATAGGTTCTTCTGGGATTTCTCAACCTTATATCCATACAAGCCAAGAGGATGACACTGTGTCTCAGTAGCTGTACCTGATACCAAAGGGAGAGTTATTTCCTGGTGTCATGGAATCCTGCAGAACAAGAATCTTTTGTAAAGAGAATTCCTGTTTTGCTAGTGGCTGGGCCAGATGGCCCCTGAGATCCTTTCCAACTCTCAGTATGTATTCTTTGATTCCTTGGAGCCTGGGCTTCCAAGGGGAGGTGGGAAGGATATGAGCAACAAAGAAATGAAAGCAGCTGAGTGTCCTGAAAGAAGTCATTGTGTTTTGCTGGGGTTTTTTTCTGGGGTTGGAATGGATTCAAGTTGAATAATGATAGAAAGTCCTTCATAAAAGAACAAGATAGAAACCGCAAAAGTGAATACTATGTAATTTTAACGACCAAATTTGCCCCCAGAGAAGAGATGAAAAAATAATTTTTTTCCCTTCTTTGCAGGGGTGAGGGAATATGGGTATAGAATCTATGTCAAACAAGTATGAGAGTATATGTCATATATACAAACAATATGTACATGCATATACAGTTGATTTATTGCTTTTTAAAAACTTATTTCTTCTTTGTTCTTTATTCTTTTATTTATATTTTATTCTTTTATTTTTCTTTATTATGTTCAATGAGTGTGGAAGGGAGACAAATGTATTAAGAAGTGAATGTGATATAAAAGCAAATTATCCCTTTAAAACACAGAAGAAGTTTGTTAGGCCTCAAAGGGAAGCTCACTAGAAAATAGTTTGCAGGCTCCACTATTCTCTTTTTTGGAAAATTGGAACATTTGCCTTTCTCCCAACCTATATTACCTCTATTATTGTCTAAGATCTTTCAAAGACTAGTAATAGAGACTCAGAGATAACAACTTCAGTTTTTTTCATTACCCCATCATGGCCTTCATTGAGATCTGGTAATTAGAACTCATCAAGCACAGCTATGTATGTTTCTACCACCTCCTTACTCTGTGAATTTCATCTTCATGTTATTCATTCTTATTCTTTCCTCTCCAGGACAAAGATCATCCTACTTAACAAAGAAAAAATATATAAAGTAGGAGTTGAGTAGTTCTGCATTCTCTTCACTAACCATTATCATCATTCCTTCTATTTGCAGTACTCTAGATCTTTCTTTGATTTTTCTTTTTTTTCCCAATTTAGTTTAGAAGTCTTTTTTTCTTCTTTAGCTCTTATCTTTTTCTGGACTTTGGTGGTCCTGAAACTATTCTAATTGCTATACTTTGGTCTTCATCCTCACATACCTGACCTTGTTTCCATTTTCTAAACAGCTTGAAAAATCTAAGTTTTAAAAAAAGAAAAGCATAGGCAAAGTATTTTAAGAACACACAAATGTGAGAAGAAGGAAGTTCAGAAGGAGACAGAGACAAACAGAAAAGTTTTATTACCATCATGTTAAATTTAATATACATTTTAAAATACTCTATGTAATAGAAGTTCGCAGTTTCATCTACAATTGTCTTTTTCTGTTTCTTTTTCCATGAAAATGTTCATTTTATGTTTAGTTAATATTTTTTAAAAAAGAAAATTTAAATTAAATAATAAAGAGTCAATAGAATGTAAGGAAAAACAGACCAACAGGGCAATTTTGGTCCTACCATGTTAATTTTAACATTTAAACTTTTAAAAAACTGTAAATACCTAAACTTATAATTTCTTATAAAACTTTTGGTTCTTTTTGCATGTTGAATTATTCATGGTTTTAGTGATCATTGCATTCACAATAATTTTTTTCAAAATTCAAATGATTTTCTCATAAACACTCCCAATTTGAAGTAACTTTAAAAAGTAAATATTGTACTTTTCTAGTTTTGACTCTATTGAGGATTTCTTTTTTTCAATTGGGAAAATAAAAAAACTCTCTAGTATCTTCATGAAATTTGAAAATAAAGAAAATCTAGATTAAAATGCATTTCTTGGGCATCCAGAAATTCTCTTTACGTAACATTTTCCCCTTTTCCTTTTCGTTGAGATTGTTTCTATTTGAATCTTCAGAACCTTATTTCTGAGAGCATCTCATCATTCTCTTACAGCCTCCACCTGGAGCACAGTCTTCTCTATACCATTCAAATGTACTGACTTCAAACTAATTGCTCTTCTTCCAAATAGCTTGGAGAGATATGAACTAGGCCTACAATTAGGTGGATTGAATGGCTAGCACTCAATAGTAGTTTTTAGTGGTTTCATCTTAATTTGGAAAGAGGTCTGTTTAATGTTGTACTAGTTTAATATTTTTATCCTTGACTTGAGTGAAGGCACAGTTGCTTGCCTATCAGATTTAAGGAAGGACAACAGTGGGGGTGGACAGCTTAGCTAACATATTAGATGATGGAGTCAGGATCCAAAAAAGATCTCAACAAGATATCAACTCTAATAACATAATAGTTAATAGGGATTAGATGTTCAGAAATACAAAATGGGGAAGAAATGGCTCAGTAGATATTTACTTGAAAACAGTTTAGTGGTTTTAGTGGGAGTTTTAATAGACTCCAAGATTAATAAGTCAAGATTTTAATATGGCAATCAAAAAAGGTAATGTGACATGACAAGAGGCATGGTGTCCAGGACTAGGGAAGTTATAGTGTGGTTTTACTCTGCCCTCAAGACTGTGCTCTGACATCAAGAGTAGGAGCAACAGTCATGTGATTATTCTTGCAAATTTAATCTTGATTTAAGGGAAAAAAATCCTTAAAGTAGAGTTATCCCAAAGCAGAATGGCATTCCTTTAGAAGTAGGACATCCCCCCTATTGAGAAGTCTTCAAGGAAAGGTTGAATACCTACTTTTCCTGGGACATGGTAAAGGTAAATATCTATTCAAGCAGTTTGACTTCTCTGATCTTTGATGTTCCTTTTGATGCTATGACAGCAAATGGCAGATTCCTGACAAGCCCTGAAGCAAGATAAAATTGTGCCTGGCCTTTCCTTGGTGAAATAGTCCAAAAGATCTGCCAATTATATGCCTCTTATGATGAAACATTTATTTTATAGCCCATCTCTATTTCTAGACTTACCATGTAACTCCATGCTACTTCCTAGAATTATTTTTTTTAACACTTTCAGGCCTTATCTGGTGCAGATAAGATCCTCAATCCAAAGCAATTGGTTATAATTGAGTGTGAGAAGCTATAATTCTGTTACCTGGTTGGCTTCTATTTGCATAATCTAATTTACTTGTTTATAACAAGTGTGGGCATAACAAGTGTATGACAGGTGTGGCCTTTTGACTGAGTCCAAGTTTAACAGAACAAATCCTTTTATTAAGGGAATTTGTTCTGTGAAGTTTGGATTCAGTCCAAGGACCACACTTGAAGACCTAGAGGGTCACATGTGGCTTCCAGGCCACAGGTTCCCCATCCCTGGGCTAGAGTACTACCTTAAGGAGAATTGCTAAAGACAATGTATCTGCCAGCCATCCAATTGAACAAATACCATGCCATTATTTTTTCAGATTGTGTTCTAAAATCTGGCAACCATAGATACCTTTAGGCAAAATGTACATATTTATGTTGCAAATAAACACCCTTGATCAACTGAGTGGTGAGTGTGGACTCTTCCTTAGATCAAAGTTAAATTCAAATGTAAACACTAATTGTGGATGTTTTTTCCAAGGTGTTTAGCTGAGCAGGGAGGAGAGATAAAGGATAATAGCTGGTAAGCATGACAGGATCTACTGAGGGATTTTTTTTAAGTCTGAGAGAGATGTGGGTCTGTCTGTAGGCATCAAGGAACAAATAAGTAGATAGCAAGAAACAGAAGATTAGAGAATGAATATGATTGTGGAGGCGATCTGCTGGATGGGATGAGAGAGAATGAGTTAAAGGTTACATGTAGAGAGATTGGCCTTGGCAAGGAGAAGGAATACTTCATCTAAGAATACAGGGAAGTAGACAATAGTAGGAGAGGTGAGAGGCACACAGGTGGAACAGTGGAGAATACTGGACTTGGAATCAGGAAGATCTGAATTTGAATTGTGCCTCATATAATTTATTAGCTATATGATCCCAGGCAAAATATTTAATCACTCTCCCAGCCAAATACCTGTTATATAAAATGAAGAGGTTAGATTGGATGACTTATAAGGTCCCTTTAAGCTCTGATTCTCTGATTCTTTGAAATGCACATGGAGAGCACAAATGTGGCTAGGGGCCCACACCAGAAATCTGTGCATCCAGGGTACATGCATTAAGGGCATACATGTCAGCAATCAATGTGGCACATGCTTTCTGATGTTCTCTTTGGGTCATCATATTGTTTCTGGTGGATATACTACCCCTGTTCTCCTTTGTGTTGTCACTTCTGGTTTTGGTGTTCCGAACTGCTCTCTGCTACCATTTGCCGAGCTTTGGTTCTTCAGTCATCTACTGCTCACTGTTCCTATCTACTGAAGTGACATGACTAGGAAGCCTCCCCCTAATAAGATCAAGCTGAAAGCTAATAATTGTGTGGGGATATATGTGTATGCATGCATGTATATGTGTGTGCATGCATGTATACATGTATCTTCTGTGTTATATGCTATAGAAAGCAGGCACAAGGGAAGAAAAGAACAGTAGCTGAGATAATTAGAAATTCATAAGAAACAAAATTCAGGAGAAGAGCCAGTAGGAAAATTCATGATCTCAACTATCTATATATAAATGCCAAAGTTCAGTCAACAAACAGGAAGACTTAAGCTCTGCCTTTCTTTGTATCCCTAGTAGTACAGTGTCTGGCACAAATTCACCCTCAATAAATGCTTCTTGACTGGTTGACTGACTGACTGGCTTCTATATCATTCTTCTTTGCCAGGCTTGTGATCTGTTTCCAAAATTCCCTATTTCATCTTCCTATCCAGGTGATCTAGAGTAAAAATATAGCTCTTTATTCAACTCACTTCAGTTCAGCAGTTATTAATACCTATGTACTGGAAGATGTTAGAGATACAAAGGCATAAATGAGTGCTTATTGACTTACAGTGAGTAAGTAAAGGCCCCAACACATGAAAGCAAATTAGACTTCATAGGTATCATTAAGACTCAGTGGGAAGAAACCCATGATCATATCATATTGCTATGTGGGTATACAATGGTCAAGAGGAAATGAGTAAGTAAACTGAGTACTGTAGATTAAGAAGGTATACTCATGCAAGGAAATCCAAGAACCAGAGGGTACAAGCAGGAGTATTTGGTTAAAGAGAGAAATAAGAAGTGACTTTTGTCACTGAAGTATGCTACAGACCACATGGACAGAAAGACAAACTAGATTAGGATTTGAGAAACAGATCACAAGCCTGGAGAAAAGGGCTGGTAGTCAGTCACTGAGTCAGTCAACAAGCATTGAAAGGTTCCTATATACCAGGCTCCGTGCTAAGTGCTGGGGATAAAAGAGGGAAAAAAGCATAAATACAGTCTCTCCTATCAAGGAACTCACAGTCTAATGGGGGCATCAGCATGTAAATAACTATGTATGGACAAGATAAATACAGTGTAAATTGGAGGGAATCTTAGAAGGTGCTAGAAGTGTGGGGGGCTAGGAAAGCCTTCATGGAGAAGGGGGGATTTGAGCTAAATCTTAAAGGAAGCCAGGAAAGCTAAAGACGTAAAGAGGTAGAACATTGCAGTTATGGAGGACAAGGCTAAGATGGACTTGGGAAATGGAGTTTCCTGTATGAAGAACAATAACTAAGCCCATATAGCAGGGTTGTAAAGTGTGTGGAGGGGAACAAAATGTAAGAAGACTGGACTAGTAGGAAGGATCATAAAGATCTTTGAATGACTGAGAACTTTATATTAGATCCTGGAGTTATTGTGGAGCCATAGAGTTTTTTGAATAGAATGATGACATGATTGGACCTGCACTTTAGGAAAATTAATTTGTCAGCTAAAAGGAAAACGGATTGAAATGAAGAGAGACTTGAGGAAGGGAGACCAATTAATAGGCTACTAAAATAATCTAGGCAAGAGATGATTAAGACTTATAAAAGTATAGTGAGTGGAGAGGAGATGTATGAGAGAGGCTGAGAAGGTAGAAATGACAAACTTTGACAATAGATCAGATGTGTGGGATAAGTCTGAGTGAGAAGTTGCAGATGACACCTAAGGTTGTGAGCCCATCTGACCAGGAGAATGATGGTGTCCTTTACAACCATCAGAAAGTTGAGAAGAAAGTGGACTTTGGGTAAAAGATGAAGAGTTCTGTTTTAGACATGTTAAATTTCAGATGCCTTATGGGATATCTAATTCAAAATATATAAAAGGCAACTGGTGCCACTGGAGTACAGCTCACGAGAGGGATTAGAGCTGTACATGCACACACACACATGCACACATGTATATATGTGTGTGTTAGAAATATGTAAGCATATGTGTATACAAATATATGTGTATATTTATATACAAATAAATGCATATATTTATATACACATCTGTGTGTGTGTATATATATGTGTATATATATATATATGTATTCACACACACACACACACACTCAATCATCTTTATAGAGATGATAACTGAACCCAATGGGACCTAATGAGATCACCAAGAGAAATAACATAGAGAAAAGGGAATAGGACTCAAGACTGAGCTTTGGGGGACACCCTCAGTTAGTGGATTGACCTGGATGAAGATATAGCAAAGGATATTGGGAGGGTATGCTTCAAATAAGTAAAGAACTAAGAAGGAAGTCATGAAACCTAGAAAGAAGGAGGAGAGAGTGATCAACGATATAAATGTCAACAGTTATCATGATAGATGAGGATTAAGAAAAGGCCATTGCGGATGGAGGATAGAGATAAGATAGTAAAAATTAAGAAAAACACAAAAAGAGGGTCATTAAGGCATCTGTTTTTACGCAGAGAAAAGAACAGAGGGAAGGCCAGATTGAAGAACAGTCAAGTAAGATAGCTTTGAAAGTTACAGGTTGAAGTTATTATATATTTAAAAAGAAAAACCAACTGCACATAATAGAAATCTGTAGTCTTATTTGTATTTTCTGCTCTACTATGCATGTGTAAACGTCCATTTCATTTGTTGTTAAGTTCAGAATAAAAACAAGTTTTAAAAAAAAAGAATAAAATTTTGAAGACACAAAGAAAAATAATTGTTTTGAAGAAGAAAAATAAGATTTGTCTAAATAGACCAATATGGCTGCACCGGAAACTTGCCAACCAATTTAGATATAAAAAAAAAATTATACAGAAGATGCAGGCAAGGGCAGGAACTAGAGGTGAATTTGTGTTGTAGTTCTAGAAAAATGATGTCAGGAATGCTAAGGCACAGATGAGCCAAGGGCAGCTAAAGACAAAAAAAGGCCATTTCCTTGTATTAGAAGAAAAGTAGGGTCAAAGAAGGGATAGAATCTTTTCCTGGAGCAGATGGGATGATAATAACTGGCCACAGAGACAAGGCAGAGCTGTTTATTATCTATTTTGTTTTTATTTTCTCAGAAAAAGAGAACACATTTACACTGGAATCAGCAAAACAAAAATGAATAACAAAGCATTGACCCAAATGGATGGCATTCTCACATCCTGAAATAATTGGTGAGTGTGATTGATGAGTCACTGCCAGCAATATTTGAAAGATCATGGAAAACAGCAGTAGTACTGCAAGATGAAAAAGGTCAAATGTCCCAATTTTAAAAAAAAAAGGAAGAGAATAGAGTTCGTGAACTACAGGTCGGTGACCTAGACTTGGATTCCTAGGGAAATTCTTGAACATATCATTAAAAGAATGGTAAACATCCTGAACAACAGAAGTGACGACTGCAAAGATGACTGCAAATCTATGCTGGCATAGATTCATTAAGAGAAAATCATGTCTGACTAATTCCATTTCTTTCTTTGAAATGATTACTATATTGGTATATGAGGCAAATTCTGTAGATATAATTTATCTTGATTTGAGCAAGTCTTTTGATAGAGTATCTCATATTATTCATGTAGATAGCCATCCCCAGTATATAGTCAAAGGATATGAACAGGCAGTTTTTAAAGGAAAAAAATAGAAGCTAACAACAGCAATATTAAAACACTCTAGATCATAGGTAACTAAAGAAATGCAAATTAAAACAACTTTGAGGTTCCTCCTCATATCTATAAGGCTGAAAAATATGACAAAAGAGAAAAATTATAGATGTTGGAGGGACTGTGGGAAAGTAGGCTCACTGGTGCATTGTTGGTGAAGCTGTAAATTGGTCTAGCCATTCTGGAAAGCAGCTTGGAACTATGCCTAAAATGTCACCAAACTATGCATATCTTTTGACCCACTTATATTACTACCAGATCAATATACTAAAGAAACCAAAGGAAAAAAGAAGGAAAAGCTACAGAAAAATATTTACAGCATCTCTTTTCATAGTAGATAAAAACTGCAAAATTAAAAAATGGAAACTAAGGAGTATCTTCCTATTGAGGAATGATTAAACAAATTGAAGCATGTAGATGTAGTGGAATATTCTTGTTTCATGTAAAATAATGAAATGGACCATTTCTGAGGAAATAAGGGAGATTTTCATGAACTGAGGCAGAGCAAAGTAAGCTGAAGTGGGAGAAGGTGGAGTAGCAGGGACAAGTTAATTTTTAAAATACTTGTTATTCGAAAAAGTAAACATAATAAAACATTAAAACCAAACAAAGTATTAAAATATTGTTCTTGTGGAGAACATGGAGAAATTTTAATTAGGCAAGTAATACAATCTAATGGTTTCAGAGCTGGTTTGTATGGCTAAACTAAAAAAAATACTTTCTAATGGTTCAATATCGACATAGTAAGAGGTCTCCAGTGAATTACTCCAGTGTGTGGCCTGGTGCTGCTTAACATTTTTATTAACTGTTTAGATCATGGCATAAATAGCATATTCATCAAATTTATGGATGGTACAAAGCTGGGTATGAATACAAACATGCTGGTTGGCAGGCAGGATAAAAACAAAAAAGCATCATAACAGTCTAGACCATTCAGCTGAATTGAATAAATTAAATTCAACAAGTCTTGCATTTGGGTACAAAAAGTCACTTTCACAAGTACCAGAAGGGAAGGCATGGGTTGCAGTTGTTCTGAAAAAGATCTGGAGGTCTTAGTGGAAGGTAAGTTCAATATGAGTCAGCAATGAAACTAAAAAAAAAAAGCTAATGTGGTCTTGTTGCTGTTTTTCTATCATGTCTGATTCTTCATGATCCCATATGTTTTGGGGTTGTTTTATTTTGTTTTGCTTTGTTTTGCTTTGTTCTGTAAAGAGACTGAAACGATTTGCCATTTCTTTCTCCAATGGATTAAGGCAAACAGAGGTTAAGTGACTTACCCAGGATCACACACCTACTGAGTGTCTGAGGCTCGGTTTATACTGAGGTCTTCCTGACTCTAGGCCCAGAGCTCTATCCACTGAGCCACCTAGTTGCCTCCAATGTGGTCTTGGGCTATATTAAAATGAGCATAGTTTCCAAGAATACGGAGATGATAGTCTCACTTTACTCTGTCCTCATCAGACCTCATCTTAAGTATTGCATTCACCAGAATGAAGTTAAGCCCAGGGGATAATATCATTGTTTTCCTCCTGCCTTGATGCATTCCTCCAATTTTTACCTAACCTACAAAATATTCTGCATATCTAAGAAAACTGTCTTTAGTCTTATGATAATGATAACACACAAACTTGCAGCATATATGGGGAAGTGGTTGATTTTTGACTTGTGGTGTATAGACAAACATGTTGACCAGGTGGTTGGTAATGTGGCACCATCTCCTCCTGGTGCAGATACTTATATCCCAGAAAAAATGAGAAATTCATTGTCCCCAATATGTTAAAATTTGGGGTTTTATTTGTCTTGTTTTGTTTTAATTACTACTGCTACCACTTTGTCTAACATTGACCTTGAGGTCCACTAAAATCTCCAGATCTTTTTCACTAAAGTATTATCAGGTCAGATCTCCTCCTACACTCATGGAAGTCATTTTTATTTTTTAATTAATTTATTTTGATTTATTAACAATCACTTCCATATGCTTTTGAGTTTAAAATTTTTCTCCTCCTCCCTCCCTACCACCCTCCCCAAGGAACACAATCTGATATAGGCTATACATATACATTCCTATTAAACATATTTTCACATTAGTGATGTTGTAAGTGAGAATTAGAACCAATAGGAGGAAACAAAACAGAAGAAAAAAAATGGCAAATAGTATGCTTCAATCTGCATTCAAACTCCACAGTTCTTTCTTTGGATATGGATAGCATTTTCCATCATGAGGCCTTTGGAGATGTCTTCTATCCTTGTATTGCTGAGAAGGGCTAAGTCTGTCAATATTAGTCATCACACAACATGGCTGTTACTGTGTACAGCATTCTCCTGGTTCTGCTCACTTCACTCACCTGCAGACCATACAAGCCTTTCCAGGTTTTTCTAAAATCAGCCTGCTCGTCATTTCTTATAGCACAACAGTATTCCATTACATTCATATACCACAACTTGTTCTAGAAGTCATTTTTTAAAAGCTAATGGAAATGCAAGCTTTTGTATTTACCCCTCTTAGATTGCATTTTATCATTCTCAACCCAGCATGTAAGTCACATGAGATACTTTTGAATCCTAACTCAATAATTTTATCTAGCATATGAGCCTTCACTGCTAGCTTGGTGTCATTTGAAATTTTGCTAAGAATGCTTTCTGGATCTGGTTTATGATGTTATCCATGTTGTCATTGTTCTCCTGGTGACTGGCAGGCCTATCAGCTTCCAGAGGGAGGGGAGCTGTCTTCCATTGTACTATATATAGGACTCCTTAATTTGGCCCAGGCATGTCCCAGACAGGCAGAATGAAAGAATTTTCAAGTTGGCAGAAACCTGGGAGATGGGTACTCTAGTTTTTCACTTGACATATGAGAAAACTGACGCTTAAAGACATGAGGTGATTTACCCCATGCTAGGCAACTGCTTCCTGGCAGACTCAGATTAGAGCCCAGGAGTCCTGACTCTCAGTCTGGGGCCTTCCCACTAGACCACAGCTGCCTCCCATCAAGTCCTCGGTGATCACACTAGACTGGATCTCCTTTTAGCCCAAAGCTCCTTCTGGCCGAGAAGGAAATTAACAGGACAGCTAAGGAATCCACTTCTAAGAGGAACAGAGGAAGGAATCCCAGGAAGGAGAATTGAGAGTGGAATATGCTGTTTCTTTTCCTGATTTTAAAGAGAACAGCTTGAGCTGTGACTAAGCTGAGTATTGCTCAGCTCCCAGGCAAAGCTAGGACCTAGTAATGGCAGTGAAGCCAATAGCAGTGAAGAGAAGCAGAAACCAACCGTAAGGACCTGGTGAAAGATCTGGCCCCCCAAGGTTGATGCTGTAAGTAATCTTTCATCTCTGAAAGCTCATTAAAAAAACCAGGCATTGGATGCTATGGTGGAAAGGCACCCCACCGCGTCCTTGGATTAAGAGTGAGGAGACCTGGGTTATGCCATGCTGTGTAACTCAGAGCTAATCATTTCCCCTCTCTGTGCTTCATTCTTCTTACCTGTAAAATGAGAGGGGGTGGAAAAATAAAAATGAAATTGAACCCCTTGTGACCAAGCCTATCCCTGAAGAAGAGATAAGAAAATGCATCTCCCTTCACCCCTTGTAGAGGTACAGGGCTATAGGAGTGAAAACTGCATATACAGTCAGGTTCAATGGGTGTTGGTTATTTTCACTTAACTGCATTTTTTTCTTCTCTTTCTTTTGCATTCTTTGTTATGTGGGATGACTCAGCAGATAGGGCAGGGGAAGAGATAAATTCAGAACTTAAATAAATAAATAAAATTTAAATTTAAAATAAAAAATAATTTTAATTGTAATTAATTATATATTATATTTTTATATAATAAATATAAATTTATATAAAACATAAATATATTTATATAAAAATATAAAAATCCCTGCTGCCTCTCCCCTTCCCCCTGCCAGTACAGATGGCAACCCTTCTATGCCTTAGTAGACAGTCTTTCTGGGTTGCTGCGACTGAAAAAAAAAGCATAATCTGATGAAAACCTGCTTGTTAGGAACTCCTCAAAGGGAACGAGACTGGGGGTGGACACAGCATCTATCACTGAATGAGTCCCCTCAGTCTTTCTAGCTTGGCAGGAACTTCCAGAGCTTGCCCTTCCCTAGCATGGCCTTTAAGAGTTCAACATCACCTTCATACCATGAAGAGGCACTAAAATAGGGCTTGTGTGGAGGAAAGAATGGGGACTAGACTCACGATTTCTTTTGTCTAGAGCAGGGGTGGGGAACCTGCAGCCTCGAGGCCACATGTGGTCTTCTAGGGCCTTGGGTGTGGCCCTTCGACTGAGTCCAAGTTTGACAGAACAAACCCTTTTATTAAGGGAACTTATTCTGTGAAGTTTGGATTCAGTCAAAGGGCCACACTAGAGGACCTAGAAGGCAACATGTGGCCTTGAGGCCAAAGGTTCCCTACCCCTGGGCTAGAGGATACCTAAAAGAGGAAAGTTCCTCTGTTGATGTAGGCTGGCACCTTTTCTACAAAATCAGCCAGTATGTGTCAGAGGTGACATTTGAACCCAGGGCTTCCTGGTATAACCCTAGCTTGAAGGGTCAATTTGGGGGGGCTCTCCTCCTTGATGAAGAGCAATGCCCTGCACCTGAATGAGAAGTGGAATTATAGAGAGCAGAAGAGAAGAGGGATTTGGTCTCTTTAGATTCTTCTGGCTTCCAGCATCAAGGGAGAAAACATGGGAGATTCCTCTCTTCATGAGATTTCTCTCTTTAGCACCTTGAAGGGAGAAAAAGACTGGGAAGAGGCCAATGTGAGAGGAGCTGGCAGTCTCTGCAATGTTGCATATTTGCTACACTAGAGACATCAGGGAATTTCCCCTTTGGACGACATCTGGGACTTTCCCTCTTGGCTGAACTAAATTAACTCATTCATAATGGGAGAGCTGTTTTACTCTGAACTGTCTGGTATATGTTTTCCTATGTACACTTTCCTTGTTATGCATTTTGCTATGAACTTGGATAATTGGAATTATTTGTTATTTATTATACGTGTTCATTGTGGAACTAGTATTTGCTGAGAGGGAAGTCAAGCCATTGATAGAAAGTTTGAGGGCCTCCTTTCCCAATGAGAAACACTAATCAGGAGTTTAGCTTGAGCCTAAAAACCACATCCCCTAAACAGTGGGGAACCTATGGCCTTGAGGCCACATGTGGCCTTCTAGGTCCTTGGGCATGGACTTTTGACTGAATCCAAGTTTTACAGAACAAATTGTTTTATTAAGGGGATTTGTTTTGTGAAGTTTGGGATTTTTTTTCATGAAGTTTGGAGTCAAACTTCAGTCAAAGGGCTGCATTTGAGGACCTAGAGGGTCACTTGTGGCCTTGAGGCTGTAGGTTCCCTACCCTTGCCTTAGACTAATAATATTTAATGGAGCAAATAGCTTTAATTCTAGCCCAGTACCCTTCCTCTCACTCAGGAGGGCAGAGTGGCAAAGCCTCAGGCTCTAGTCTCTTGCCATCCTGCCTTGCAAGAAACTAAGTCTCCCCTGGAGAAGGACAGGATGGAACAAGAGCCCAGGTACCTGCCTCCTAATTCAGTGTTCTTCCATTATGCTGCCATGAAGTCATTTGATAATGACCTACAGATTGTGGAAGTCTAGAGCCTAGTTACCTCGACAAAGCTCACTGAGATGTCAGGTGGAGAGGGCCACTTTGGCTGCCATCCTGCCCTACATGTTATAGAGTGACAGTATTGATTTGCATGTGATAAGTATATCTATGCAGCTTTGGTGGTAGAAAGGAAAGTTCTGGAGAAGAGGAATGGGTATAAAGGCTATTTTCCCTGTCCCCTGGGACATATTCAGAGAGGATGAGGAAAAGAGAGCTAAAATCAACCAGGGATTCACAAGGCAAAATTCCTGATAGCAGAAAGACTCAAGACATGAAGATAAGTGGGGAATAGGACGGTAGTGCCTGAGGGCTGGAAGTCTTTATCTAGGGATCCTTTGAAGGAGATGCCCAGAGAGACAGGTTCTCATTTATCTCTGTCCTGTGGATCCTATGGTGATTAGCAGGAGTTCTGCTCCATCCTCATCCTCTTTCCTAGAAAGAGATTCTGGGTCCACATCTTTATTCATTCGTCTTTGTGACTGACATCCTCACTGATTTTCTCTCCCCTGACTTTATTCCCGATGACTTTGTGTATCACAAAATGCAGAAATGAGTATTCTCTTGGGAAAAATGCTAACCAGAATAAAGGACCACAATTTCTGTCTGTCCTGTGTAGAGTGGAAGGTAGTCTACACTGCAGCTGAATTTCATAGAATTACAGGTTTGGAAAGGCCCTCAAATGTCACCTGGGATCATAGCTTCATTCTTGGGTATCACAATGAGATTATGATCCCAAAGGATCATAGTTGAGTGTCCTGAATTTTCCCTTTATAAGGGCTTTTGAGGACTATAAGAACTACGTAAAATGGCAATCTAGTTAATCTAGGAAGACTTGGCTTCTTGGACTGATGTCCAAGAAACTCGCCAACTTGAAGCTAGGGACTTGGGGAAGGATGAGTTGAGATGTACAGAACTAAGCTGGGTCAACCTGTCTCCATTTCCTGGACCTATTTCCACATTGTGTACTGGTGGTCTTCCACTTTCCCCAAGCACCAGACAAAGAAAGTTACACTGTTCTGCTTGTCCCCCTGAAGCAGTAGAATAATCAGGCTAGGAGAAGGGGAAGATTGAAGAATCTGTGAAATGTCCAGGAAGAGATCAATGTGAATGGGATCTTGTTGGTGATGATACCCTGGAGTGGAGCACTGTCAGTCTGAGAAATGGGGATGGACAAGGGAGCTCATATCCCCAAGAAACTCTATCCCCAAAACACATGAAGGTTGAAGGATAAAACTGGAACAAAAGGTGAAAACATTGGGGAATCCCCAAGCAGATCCTGAATCGAGGGACTGAGGAGATGGCATGATGCAAGTGACATAATAGATGGAGCACTGGACTTGAGGTCAGGTTCAAATCCTGTCCCATTCACTATGTAACAGTTGTGTGGCTCTGGGCAAGTCAGTAGCCTCTCTTGGTCTCAGATTCCACATCTGTAAAATGAGAGTATTGATTTCAATAACCTGGTCCTTTCCAGCCCTAAATCTGAGCCTAAGACCTTCTGATTTCCTCTCCCCCAGGTTGGGTTCCAGAGGCAGAAAAGGCATCCCAGTTCTCATCTCTGACTTGGCCCATATTCTTCTGGGCATTTTCCCTATAAATTTCCCAAGGAAAATTGTCTCAGAACCCTGTTCTACTATCTCCATTTAGCTTTGAGCAGTTGAAGTCAGGGAAGAAAAGGGACCTGATATAAACATAGTTCCTATGTACTCCACTTTCCCCATTTAATCCTGTTACAGTGGCCCTAAAAAACCACTTGGACTTCTTACCCAGAATTCCTCAGTCCTCTGTCCTCACCAGTCAGGTCCCTCTCAATCTGGGACTCCTCTGACAAGGAGAACTGAATTTTCCTGAAGCTTCTTAGAGCACAACCCAGTTCCTCCAACAAGATCCTCAAATCCACCCCACCTCCCCAGCAGTAGTATACCATATCTCAAGAATACACTGCCCTCCAGAAAAGAGATCCCCAGACAGATCCTTTAGGTATACCCACAGTTAATGGATGAAGATACAACAAAGAAGACTGAGACAGAGAAGTGAGGCAGGTAGAAGAGGAGCCAAGAGAGAACAATGTCGTGAAAAATTCAGAAAGAAGAGAGTATTGAGGAGAAGAAGATGAGCAATGCTGTCCAATAATTCAGCAAGTTCAAGAAGAATGAGGGCCGACAAAAGGCCATGAGATTCAACAATTACGAAATCATTGTCAGCTTTGGAGAGAATGATTTCAATTGAAGGATGAAGTTGGAAGCCAGATTCAAGAGAGTTTAGGAGGGAGGGAGGAGAGAGGAAATGGAAGCAACTAATATCGATAGCATTCTCAAGGAATTCAGCTGAGAAGGGGAGGAGAGAGATATAACAATAGCTATCAGAGATGGTAGGATCTAATGAGAGGGTTTTTTTTAAAGGATAACATGGACATGGGGGGAGTGGATAAGAGGCTGAAAGAAGTGACTTGATAAGAGAAGTTTGGAACTGCCATTGTGATGAATGGGATAGGTTTGGTTAACCATTAGGAGAAAAATTGCCTTGCTTCAGTGAGGGCCCAGTTGAGGTTAAGTATAGACTCAGTCAACAAGGTTTTTTGACTTCCTTGAGATCTGTTCAGTAGCATGTGAGTAGGAGCAAAGAAGGTAGTTTGTGGCAGTATTCCAAGATTATTTGTCAAGGTGTAGTAGATGTTGTGACAAAGGGGCAAAGGATTTGAAAGTAAAGACAGTATAGAGTTGAACTAGTTCACCAAGGGGCCAAGATTTAGAAGAGAGAAGAGTATAGCCAGTTCGAGGATGATGGCCTGGTAAAATATTGAGGGGGTGGGTGAACTGGAGGCCAAAATAGGGACAAAGAACAAGTGGGGAGTTGTAAAGCTTAAAGAGAAGTGGCGTGATAAAATATGACCATATGAAGAAATTCTGGAATTCATGAGCTTGAAAGAGGAACACTTGTGGGTGATGGCAACATCAAGGGTATGATTATCTCTGCATGTATCTCAGGTAGGACAGAGGACTAGGTGGTGGGAGTCGAATACAATCAGGAACTGAGAAATTTGGGTACTTGACTAAATGTTAACACATATATTGAAGTCCCCAAGTATGAGAGAAGATACTGAGATAGAGAAGAGATTGTGAGCCACTGAATTCATTGAGGAGGGTGGTTGAATGTCAGGGTCTGGGTAAAAAATAACTTTACCAAGATCTGAGCTGAATGATAAATTTAGATAGCACAAACTTCAAAAAAGGAGAGGGGTTGAGTGATGGCCTTAGGGGGAAGAATCTGGAAGTGGCAACATGAACAAGAAGTATTCCCCCTGAGGCCAGTAAGGCAGGAGCAGGGATAGAGACTATTGTAAGAAAGAAATTGCAACTAGTAGTGGAAAGGGTAGCCAGGCATGTGGTATCTTCTGGACAGAGCCAGGTCTCAGTGAGTGCCAGAAAATGGAAGGAGAGAGAAAGAGAGCGAGCGAGCGAGTGAGAGAGAGAGAGAGAGAGAGAGAAGGAGGGAGAGAGGGGGAGATGGGGAGAGAGAGGGAGGGAGAGAAAGAGAGGAATTTAAGTCGAGGAAGTTTGTCAATTATGGAGCAGGTGTTAACAGAAGGCATGATGGAAGAGGAAGGCAGATCTGGAATGGGACTTTTGTAGACTAGGGTTGAATGGGATGAAAATGAGGCATGAGTGATAGGGGTAATGTCCTTCAGCAGAAGTTAAGAAGGGTGAGGATTGAGAAAAGGACATGAGATTTGTCCATTGAGACCATTAGTAACTGGAGAGAGCAGCTTCAATGAAACGATATGGTCAAAAACCTGAGTGCAAAGAGTTGAGCGAATGAGAGAAAAGAAAGGGAAACAATAAGTATAGAGAGCTTTTTTTCTAGGAGTTTGCCTAAGAAACAGAGGCAATATCTACAGTAGTAGTTTGAGGATGTTTTTAAAGAATTATACATAGCTTTTCCCAAATAGCTCGGATTTCTTGCTCTAGATATCTATATTTTGAAAGATTTTCAATCAACATCGTTTGGAGAGGGGGAACATTCAGTATAATGACATCTATTAAAAAAGGTTTTTCTTAATTTTTTATGGATCAATGTTAGGATTGACAATTGTGGGCAACAGTTTTGTCTATTATGATGCTCCAGTTCCATTAAAGCTCATTATTGATTTATTGAAGATGTTTTAAGGTGTGTATTTATAATAAGGAAATTTCTCATCTCTTTGTTTAAAAAGGTTAATGTGATTATGGTTTATAATTCTGACCACCTTATCAAGTCTTTCTATTGTAGCACCTAATTCACTAGGGTCTCCAACAGTAACTACAGATACTTTCATTATATCTTTAAGCATTCATTGGAATATTTGTCAGTTTGATTGACAGTTTGGAGAATTTGGGGCAGCTAGATGGCACAATGGTTAAAGTGCCAAGCCTCATCGTCCTGAGTTCAAATTCAGCCTTAGACACTTACTAGCAGTGTGACACCGGACGAGTTACTTAACCCTGTTTGCCTCAGTTCCCTCATCTCTCTGTCTCTGTCTCTGTCTCTCTCTCTCTCTGTCTGTCTCTCTGTCTCTCTCTGTCTTTCTCTCTGTCTCTCCCTCTCCCTCCCTCCCTCTCTCTCTCCTTCCCTCCCTCTCTCTCCTTCCCTCCCTCTCTCTCTCTCTCCCTGTCTCCCTGTCTGTCTGTCTGTCTGTCTGTCTGTCTGTCTCTCTCTCTCTATCTATCTATCTATCTATCTATCTATCTATCTATCTATCTATCTTTCTCTCTCCCCCCTTCCATTTTCTGGCACTCACTGAGACCTGGCTCTGTCCAGAAGACATCCCTGGCTGGAAAAGGAAATAGCAAACATTCCAGTACCTTTGACAAGAAAATCCCAAATTGGATCGTGAAGAGTTGGACGTGACTAAACAACAACAAATTGGGGAGTCTTAATTGTTATCATGAAGTGTTACCTATCTTTCTATGAGGAGTCAGTTTGAAGAGAATGTTGAGAATAATAACCTAACAGAATCTGAAGAGATTGTTTTCCTGTCATGGTTAGAAAGAAGATGAGAAAGACAGAAATTCTCTCTTGATCTCTTAACCTTTATTTTGTGGAACAGGTGAAAAGAATTCTTGAGAGGAGACTTTGCTTGGTATCTTGAATAAAATGAATGATGGAACTATGTTTCCAGAAGTAAGGAAAAATGCTTAGCGTCACTGTGATGATTTGAGGTGATTCTGGCTATGTTCTTGCTGTCCACTAAACTATTATAATTTTCACATCTTTGTGTTGTTATAAATTATATTGTTAATAAATTATGTAGCCAGTATTTTTAATACTGAGCTAGTCCTAGAAAATAAGAGATTTTGATGTAAGAAGTAAGAACACCTTCTTCTTTAAAAACTGGTGTGCGATTCTGAACTAATTGACTAATTAGTGAGAGATGTTTCAACTTGCTAATTAATGAGGAAAGATTCAAAATGGGATTGTCCTAGAATTTGAGATGAGAAAAACGAACATGGCAACAAATCAAGTAGCAGACCATGACGGGACCAGCAAGTGAGGTTTGTTCACGCTTGCTATACTAGGTATTCATTAGGTGCTAAATTTTTGTAACTTGTAGTGATGGTTGTATTTTCTACCATTTCTTTGTGTACTATGTATCAATCAATAGTCTAGGCTAACAATCATAACAATAATAGTTGCTGTTATTCCACAGTTCAATATAGTAAGGATTTTGTTAAGAAGTAAGGTATATTTAATATCAAAAGTTTGATTTGTTTAAAAGAATATTGAGGTTTCCTCCAAGAAAGTATAGAGCAAGCATAATCCAAACCATGATCTCTGCTGGCAATCTGTCCTCCACCCCTGCCTCCCAAAGCTTCATTCCTTACCCATCTTCCCATGCCCAATGACCAAGATGAATTAGAGGAACAGATAAAACACAGCCCCTGAAGTCAGAGGGCCAAAGTACAATACCCACCTCTGATGCTTACTACTTGTGAGACCTTAGGCAAGTCACTTAACTTTGTGGGCCTCAGTTGGGTGAGATGGTGGACCAGATGACTCTAAGGTCCCTTCCAGCTGTAATTCTATAATCCCATGATTCCACATGGGTTCTAATTTCACTTCTGAATTGAATAGTTGCATCAAGAGGTTCTTTCTTCTCCTCTGTGTCTTTTCCAGACAGGCTTTCAAAGGACAGCTCATTTTTCCCCCTTAAAATGTTCTAAGTTCTCCATGGCTGCATTAGGGATAAAAGTTTACAAAACACCATGTACCACCACAGCTAAACCTCCAGTAACTCCAGTAACTCCAAGTTAATTCATTCTCCACTCCATCCCACAGTCAGTGAAAAAAACAGTGGTCCCTGCTAATTAAATCCAATATCCCATCTCAGGGTCTCACCCAGATTACATTATTGCATTACATAACCTTACACTTGACTCTCCTCCCTCCATGAAGGGTGTGCCCAAATGAAGTTGTCAGGTAGGTTTTTGCCTGGGATGCCAGTCTGCACCAGGACACCACCCCAAATACGTCATAGCATTCAAAATATATTTATGAAGACTTTACTACATCAGACACTGCCCATGTGCTAGGGATACAAAGACTAAAAGGAACTGATCCCTGCTTTCAGGGAAGTTACACTGTATCAGAGGATACAAGGAGGCATGTAAGTATCTAGAAAATGTGCACAAAAAGCCTCCACGAGACAATGGGAGAAGGAGGGTTCTCTCCCTGGGCACAGGGGTTCTCAACTTGGGGACAACAAGCTTCTTTTCCTTTTTTAATATGTTGATAACAATATTTCAATATAATTGCTCCCCTTTGTACTTTTATACATTTCCATATTTTTATGAAATTTTATGCATTTCTTAATTCCCATGTCTTCTCTCTACTAATTGTTTCCTATTTATCTTCTATATAGCTTGCTTTGTATATATCTATTTGCTTGTTGTCTCCCTTGTTACATTATAACCTCCTTGAGGGCAGGGACTGTCTTTTGCCTCTTTTTGTATCCTCAGAACTTAGCACAGTGCCTGACACATGGTAGGTGCTTAATAAATGTTTATTGATTGATGGATTATACTTCATGCATTTAAAAGCATGATTGTGAGGAGTCCATAGGCTTTGCCAGACTGCCAGAGGGAATCATGACACATGCAAAAAGTGCTTGTGCTGGAGAATCACATGGGAGGTGATGCTTCACCTGAACTTTGAAGGAAACCAAGGCTTCTTAGAGGCAGAGATCCTAGAAAGGATCATAGGTTGAGAATTAGAGGGGATTTTTCATTGGAGATCAGAAAGACTTCCTGAAATTTGGAGCAATCAAGGTTTTCAAATAGAGGCTGGATAACCACTTGTCAGGGGTGTTACAGTGGAAATCCTTTTGGAATATGGATTATATCCCACCAAGGACTTTCCAACTCTCTTATTATGATTACATGAACTCTGTAATTTTACAAATGGAAGGTACTAGTATCTCTCTGAAGGTTTAAGGTTTGGATCTGACCTAGGTTAAAGTTGACAAGTCTCTCTCTTCATTGCTCTCCCTTCCTCCCTCTCCCTTCCTCTATCCACTCCCTCTCACCCTCCTTCCTTCTCCCTCCCTTCTATATCTCTCTCTGCCCCCCTCTTCTCTCTCCTCCTTCTCCCTGACTTTGTGCTGCCTTATTTGCCTATGCAGCTGTGACTGAGGCCTGGGTTCAAATGTTGCATCTGACATCACTATGACAAGTTACTTAACCTTTCACTTCTAAGTGACTTTCCCACAATCATACAGCTAGCAAAAGGCAGACCTGGTCACAAGCCCAGGGTTTTCTATCTCCATTGCTCTTCCCACTGTGCCATGTAATCAGATCTCTCTCCCTCTCCCTCCTCCCTTCTTCCTCTTCTCTCTCTCTCTCACTGAAGGTCTTCTGTCCCTTATGTACACTCTCTTTAAGCTCCTTGAAGGGGAAAAAATATTCAATTTTGTCTTTCTATTCCTAGAACAGGGCTTTGCACATAGTAGGTGGATAATAAATGCTTATTGTCCTTGAAACAGTCTAGGTCTCAGTCCCACTGCACAGGCACAAGGGAGCTTTATGGTAAAATAATGAACCTTATATTGGAGACTCTCCCATAACTATGGCAGGATGAAAGGGGAGAAAATGTATTTTAATCTACAAGACAGTCTTTGCCTAGAGAGGGTTGGGGCTGAGAAAATTTTGGAATGGTGAATTCTATAGTACATGTGTATAATGCTTCTTGATTTTTACTAATTCAATGAAATGACTGCTTAACTATGTACTTAACATCAAAGTGAATATTAATAGCCTGAATCCCTGGATGCACCAGTTTGAGATGCAAAGGATGGAGACATGTTTCAATGCTTGATAGGTGAGAGTTGACTGGTAATTCCTGGTCAGAGCCCAGGAGGTAAGAGCAGGGCAGAGTGCTGTGCAATTGATAGCCTGCTCATAGTATGTATCCCTTTTGTCAACTTGGGAGGCTAGGTGGAATTGTGGATAGAGTGCTGGGCCTGGAGTCAAGAAGACCTGAGTTCAAATCTGGCTTCAAATACTCACTAGTTGTGTGACCCTTGACAACTCACCTAACCTCTGTTTGCCTTAATTCACTGGAGAAGAAAATGGAAAATCACTCCAGTATCTGTGCCAAGAAAACCCCATACAGATGCATGAAGAGTTAGACACAACTGAACAACAACAGTATTTACAGTAATGACATAATTTTGCACAAAGAACTAAATATCTCTTATACACCCACCCATCCATTCATTCATACCCATGGCTTCACAGAGATTGTTAGATGGTGAATATTAGTTCTCACACCCAGGTAACAATATGCACTGAGATCTACCCAGACATGCACTTGGCTCAGGGCTAATGATCGCTCTGATTATGATACTTAGATAGAAATGCGGATGTGAGTTGGGTGCCTCTCCAATACCTTTCTCATCAGACTCTGGACAATTTTTAATGATCTGTGGAATTGTGTTTTGAAATACTCATAACTCAAGGAGGCAGGGAAGTGCCGGGTTGGAGGTGGAGGGAATTTGGAGTCAGCATGTCTGGATTCTCATCCTAGCTCTTTCACAACAAACTGTGTGAGCTAAGAGGAGATACAACATCTCTGTATCTTCATCTCCAAAGTGAGAGGTGCCTCCCAGTTCTCCCTTTCTGTGGGTCTGAACAGCGATCACTCCACCTATTTCCTATGAGACACTGCCAACTTTAATTTGGCCTTAGAATGATAGAACCCTGGATTTAGAGCTAGAAGGGACCTGGGAGGCCACTGAGACCAATGCTCTCATTTCACAGTTGAGGAGACTGAGGCATGGGGAGGTTGAGTGACTTGGCCACAGTCACACAGGTAATAAGAAGCACAGTTAGAATTTGAATCCAAGTCCTCTGAATCTCATTCAATGTCTTTATCAACTATACTCTGCAACCTGGTCAAGCTATGCATACGTTCTTGGGTACATGTGTATGTGAGTGTGTCTCTGTGTATGTTGTGTAATCCATTAAATACATATTTTATATAAAACATAAGTATAAAATATATCACATACTCATATATAATGATGTATTAAATGTACAAATATGAATTTATATATGTATATATTTAATCAAGTCCTTTCATGCTGGAATATATGCCCACCCATCTTCTTGTAATAATCCTAACATTATGACAAACTCACTCAGTTCATATTCATAGACCACTGGGGACAGCATCTTTAATATTTTTTTTTAGAAAATTCCCCATGAACCTTTGTGCTAATGCTTTAGGTTTGAGAAACAGCAGCAAAACTTCAGCACCTGGGACAGTTCTGGTCTGGAAAGCATCCTCCTCAGAGCAATTCCAGAAGATAAAAATTCCCAAGTTCCACCTGGTCAAGTCACCCGTGTCTGTTGTCAGCCTTCCCCCCATCATTAGAAACTGCTCAAATAGGTGGCTGCTCCCTTGGGGAATGGGAAGGAAAATGGCTGGATGGGGAGTTCAGAAGTTGAGATACTAAAAGCCTCAGTCACCCAGGACTTCTATCTCAATGACATATACGGTTGACATATATGTTTATTTAACTCAGTGGTATTAAATCTAAGCCCCTAGAAGGCAGGAACACAGCCTACTTATATTTCATGTCTCTCAACACAGGCATAAGAATAATATATATATATATGATAATATATATAATATATAATAATTATATATATATAATAAATGATAATATATATGAAAGTGTTTTGGAACATGTGGTGTACCATGTAAACAGGACAGCCTTTTGTTGAACTGAGGCTACTTGGCCCAGACCAGGCTCAATTAATTGAAATAGAAGGCTATATGATCTTTTCCCACATCCTTGGTCATTTTGATGGGTTTCCCTATCTCCATTGAACTAGAGATGAACCAGCCAGGATAAGCAGCTGATTGAAAGTTAGAAATGTTGACATCTAGTCTTTGGAAAAATACGAAAGGCTTCTCTGCTTCTTGGTTATGATATAATTCCATTATGTCCCTCTCCTGAAAAGCAAGAAGAAAAAACCCATCAGATGGGATTATCGAATTTCATAATATGAGAACTGGAAGGGATCTCAACAGCCACCTGGTCCAACCCATACACAAAAAAATCCCTGCTATAACCTCCAAGGACTGGGAGCCCATTTCCTCCTGAGGCTGTCCATCTCACTCTGAGATAACTTTAATTGTTCGGATAGGTTTGCTGATATTAAGCCCAAATTTGCCTTTTTACAATTTCCACTGCTTGAGTTCTGCCCACCAAGGCCAAATGGAATGTCAAGTCCCTCTTCCATGAGATAGCCCTTCAACTACAAGAAGATAGATATTGTGTCACCCTCCAACATCCCCAAGTCTCTTCTCCAGGCTGAGCATGCCAGGGTCCATCAACAAATCCTCAAATGACAAGGAATCAAGACCCTCCACCATCTTGGTTGCCTTCCTCTGAATATGCTCCATTTTATTAATGTCCTTTTTAAGCTGTGGTGCCCAAAATTGAATACAATACTCCAGATGAAGTGGGACAAGAGCAGAGTACAAATGGACTGTCTATCAGCTCTTCCTGGAAACCATCCCTTTTAATGAAGCCAAAAATTGCATTTTTTTTTGGCTGCTTCTTCCCCTGAGGATTTTAAGCAAATTAACCCTCCCACTAGCAGCTAAATTCTGTGGAAGCTGAATCAAGAAAGCCTGAATTCAAATCCTGCCTCAGATACTTATTAGTTATGTAAGTCTAAGAAGTCACTTAACCTCTGGTTGCCTCAATTTCCACATCTTTAATGTGGGGGCGATAAGAGCACCTACCTCACAGAGTTGTTGTCAGGATCAGATGAAATACCATCCATAAAGTGCTTTGCAAACATTAAAGTGCTATGTCAATGATAGTTATTATTATCCATCACCATTGCCTCTCAAAGAGAATGTCAGTTGACTGCCCTATTGTTGAACTCATACCTGGGACTTCCCAGACCATAACTCATTTTGCTGGCCACCACTCCCTTATGTGTGGCATCTTCCCCATTAGAAGGTAAGCTCCTTAAGGGCAGGGACTTTTCTCAGTGCTTAGAACAGTATTAGCTCATAGCAAATACTCAATGTTTTTAATTCATTCAGTTCTGAGCACCACATTTCAGTAAGAACTTTAAAAGTGCAGAGTATCCAGGGAAGGAGAGCAGGATGATGAAAGATATAGAGATCATGCCACATAAGAATGAGATTAAGGAACTACTGGTGTTTAGCTTGAAGGAGAACAGCTCTGTGGAGGACATGATATCTTTTTTCAAGAGTCAGATGGTCTTTCATATAGAAGAAGGATTTAAATATTCTCTGCTTGGTCCCACAGAAGCAGAACTAGGAAGAAAGTGTGAATATTGCAGCAAAGATTCAGGATTAATATAAGGCAAAACAACCCAATGATTAAAGATTAATTCTTAATAATTAAAGATTAAAGAACTTGCTACTTTGAAAATCAATGACAAGAAGGAAGGAAGAAGAAAAAGAAAAAAGAAAGAAGGAAAGAAGTAAAAATAATGGAAGAAATGGAAAAGGAAGAAAGGTAAAAATGCATTTATTAAGAGATTAGCACATGACAGACACTGTGCAAAGTATTGGGGTTACAAATATCAGCAAGTAAGGCAGTCCCTGCCCTCAAGGAGCTTACATTTAAATTGTGGAAGACAACATGTGTAACAAAGCTAGAAAGCATATGGAGAGTAGGTGTGGTTTGGAAATGGCCAAGACATGGCATGACAGCCTGATTTTGAGCAAGATGAGGCAAAAGCACATTTATCACAACCCAAGAGCTTTCACTGGAACCTAAATGACCCCTACTTGGTCATACTTTCTAGAAGATTCTGATTCAGCTATTGTTGGTGACCTTGGAAATTCCTTCCCATTCTAAAATTCTGTGAGATGCTATGACACTCACCTTGAGCTTCAGTATGGGCTGCCCTCCACTCTCTTCACAGCACAGACACAGTTTAGGGTCTGCTATGCCCAGGTAAATAGGATTGCCTTGTCTTTTTCAAGAGACTGATCTTGGCATGGTGTGCTCACCAGTATGGCTGGGAATACAAGAATCAGTGACCACACAGGGTGAAAAAAATGTGAGAATCAAGAATCCATTTCTGAGAAAGAGGAGGGTGATGGGAGAGGGCACCATCCATTTAAAGAGAAGAGCAAGGGAATGCCACAGTTGGACTTGAGCTTTAGGGATTTTGAGTTGGAAGTGCTTAGGGAAGCGAAGGGAAGGGAAGGAAAGTGCCTAGGTCTATAGGAATCTTCCATTCATTCCTAGTTGGAGAGATCATCTGCTCAATGGCCTAGTCATATTGATTCCATTTGTCCTTTGGACTTTGGAATCCTTGATAGGAATTCTAGCTCCTGAATTTGAGCACAGTCCTCCCAGGAAGCATCCCAGGGGGAGGGACTTCTGACCTCACAAAAGAGCAATCTCCCAGACTGTTGCTTCAGCCATGCCTGCAATTTGCCTTCTCTGATTTCCCTTCAGGTAACACCTTAACCAGGCAGGCTTGGCAGTCTCCTGAAAGATAGTCCTGTTATGTTGTGTATAGTAGATATGAGGGAGAGAAGCAGAGAAAGAGAGAAACAAAGAAGGCAAATGAGAGAGAAAGGATTGGTTTTTGGCAAACAGGAGATGCCCAGGAGGAGCTAACACTCCAACATGTGTGTTCATTGATTCCCAGAACCTGCACTCCCAAAGGCTACAAAGAACAGACCTCTGGAGTGAGACTGTTCCTTCCTTGGTGGAGCTGTGATTTCACCTCCCTTCCAAATCCCAGACACACCTGACTCATATGTATTCTTCTGCCCAAACTAATTGGTATAACTTCCCTAATTACTGCTTT
Source organism: Vombatus ursinus (assembly GCF_900497805.2). Classification (NCBI taxonomy): domain Eukaryota; kingdom Metazoa; phylum Chordata; class Mammalia; order Diprotodontia; family Vombatidae; genus Vombatus; species Vombatus ursinus. Next base: position 1,259,679 of record NW_020954794.1, read on the forward strand.
ACTGTTTGCTCTGATAGTTTTATTTGTTCATTATATATGTTTGTCTTTGATGTAATCAGCATTTTGTGGAATGGGATATAAGCTGACTGAGATTACATTGACCGTTACTCTCTTGTTCTAGGGGAGGACTACTTATTCCCAGAGTGACTAGCAAAAGTGGCTTTTACCCTAAATGCCAAGAAAGCATTGTACTTGTAGAGGGCAAATATCTAATGTGCAATAGCTATATATAATTGTGGTCCTGTACGCCTGGGGAAGATTGGAGAGCTAGGGAGTAATCATACAATCACAGTTAACCCCCTACTTTCCACAAAGGCAAAAGTGACATTATTCCTGGGAGGTGTGGAGTGGGGCACTCCATATCCCAGATCCATTCACTGACATAAACTCTGGGACTTTGAGTCCTGTTCAACTTGCTACAATAAAGTTATAGACTTGGACAAAGAAAAGACCTTATGGGTCATCAAATTCAACCCCCTTATTTTACAGATGAGGAAAATGTGGCTCAGACAGCCTCACTTGTGTCTAATGACTGCCTAAGGTGACAAAACTACTAAGTGTCTTAGGGAGGAGTCCACATGAATCTCCCTAATGCCAAGTTCATTGCTCTATCCACTGTGCCACCCTGGTTTGCCAATAAAGAAATGTCACATGAAGGAAGCTCCCTACCTCTGTCAGCAACCCAGGTCAAATGCATTTGTTCCATCCCTGTGCTCCATTCTGTTCCTCTCCTCCCATTACCCTTCCTCCCAGCCCCATTCTTCTTATAATTCCCTGGCATTAGAATCCTCCCAGGTTAGATTACAAAAGATAAATCTACCTGAATTTCTCTTCCCTCCTCCATCCTCCCTAAGCATTGTTCTACTGTCCTTTTCTCCCTGTCTTCATGGAACGGCACAGTTTATCTCTAACAAAGGCCAGTCTGACCCTTAACTTTACCATCTTTCAGTGCCTGGTATAGGACTTAATCCTTTTCCCACCATTTATATCTAATAACTGCCCAAGTCATCCCTGGAATTTTTGAGCTACAGGCATCTGTCCTAGGGGACACTGTAAAGAGAGGGTCCAAAGCATGAGACTGCCTTAAAGAAAGAGAAAATAGGGTCAGGTTTACTACTCACTTGGGTGCACCACTCCATCATCAGGAATTGCTATGAGGGTCTTCCCTTGAAGGATCAAGACATGCTGATAGATGTCACAAATTCCCAGGAAGTAAGGCTCCTCTAATACTTGCAAATGAAACTTGTTAAAATGCAAGTGTCATTGGTTGATGAGGATTAAAGCTGATTTAATGGGTTGGTTTCCAGTAGACTGCTGATTCTCATCAAGCACATGGAGAAGAGTGGACTGATGTTGATGGAATATAGCCCCCAACAGACTCCACACACCACCACTTTCTCTCTATACATAAATCCCTACTGTGATGACCAAAGAGCTGTGATCCTGAAGGAGGAAACTGCAGAATTTCAGAAGTGGAAGGGAATTCCGAGTCCATCTAACCAACTCACACCCAACACTGAGTACATCCAGCAAACATCCATTCTTTTTTTTTTCAAGAGAACCTTTAATGCAGAGGACCCCACCACATCAGGAGACAGCCCAGTTCTGCTTTGGGACAGCTCTAATTTTTGGAAGGTTTTTTCTGACACTGAGTCTAAATTTACCTCTTTGTAAACTATGCCTTTTACTCTTCTTGTTGTCTTCATGGGTCTAATCTTTCTCCCCAGGGATGGCTTTATATACTTAAAGACAGTGATCATCTCCCCACTGAGTCTTCTTTTCTCCAAGCTGAACCTCCCCAGTCTCTGTAAACCGTCCTCATGTGGCATGGACTTGAGGCCTGTCCCTCATCAAGCTACCCCCATCTGGCTGCCTCCAGCTTCTCAACATCCTCCCTCATGCCTTAAAAGGAACACAACCTTCCAGGTGGGAGAACAGAGTCATAATTGCCTCCTTATTCCTGGAAGCTGTGATTGATTCTCTCAAAGCATCCTTATATCCCATCAGGAGTATGTATGTGTGTGGGTGTGAGTATGGGTGTGAATGGGTGTTTGCCTGTCATAATCTCAGTGCTGTCGATATCAAGACACTGAATTGGGCCTCCCTTCTCTGAGTACTCTCCAATTTATTGATGTCCTTACTGAATGAAAACCCCAGGTCTTTTTTAGGCAAACTTGATTTATCCATATCATCTAGTGCTGGTTATGACCATTTTTTAAACCTAAATGTAGGACTTGACATTTATCCCTGTTATATTGATTATTATTAGCATGAAACCAATGTTCTATCCTGCCAGTATCTATTTGAAACCTGATTTTATACTTCTGTGTATTGACTACCTCCCCTGGCTCTGTTATCACCTGCAAGCTTGAGAAGCATCCCATCTGTCATTGATAAAATTGTTTAACAGCCCAGGGTCAAGAACAGATCCGTGGAGTACTCCACTAGAGAACTCCTTCCAAGTCCACTTCAAAAAAATTTGGATTTGTTGTTGCTCAAGTCATGTCTGACGACCCCATTTGGGGTTTTCTTGGCAAAGATACTGGAGTGGTTTGCCATTTCCTTCTCCAGCTAATTTTACAAATGGGGAAACTGAAGCAAATAAGGTTAAGTAACTTGCTTAGGGTCATACATCTAGTAAATGTCTGACATTGAATTTGAACTCAGGTCTTCCTGACTCCAGGACTGAGCTATCCACCTAACCATTAATAAATCCTCTTTTCAGTCCAGCCATCCAAACAATTCTCAATCCATCTGGATTCTAATTGTCCTGTAATAAAGGCAGAATCTATCTCTCCCCACAAGAATAGCATGAGAGCTTTTATTGGCTTTACCAAATTCAGCTGAATTCTAACTGTGGCATCTCCCCGATCTTCCAGTCCAGTTACTCCACTAAACAAGGAAACAAATTTAGAATCACATGACTCGTTTTCGTTAAAGCCGTGCTAACAATCTGTGATCACCTCTTCTTTCTCTAGTTGTTCATCCAGCATCGCTTGAATGGTTCTCTCTACAATTTTGTAGAAATCCAAGACACTGGCCTATAGTTGGCAGAAAAGATCCTATTCTCCACCCTTTTGAAGGAAATCAGGATGCTTGCCTTTCCCTGGGCCCTCTGCATCATGGCCATTCTCCAGGATCTTTCAGATTTCACTGCCAGTGCCTTCCCCACATCTGCCAAGAGGTAGCTTACTTGGACCAAGTAACTTAAATTCAAGAGTAGCTCTCTTAATATCTTTTTGCTTACCTTGGCTACCCACTCCTAATTAACCATTAATGTAGAAATGTACAATTGAACCTAGAATGTCTCCATTCCTGGAGGGCTTGGTGTCAGCAGGGAACTGCATGAGCCTAGGACAGGCTTTCCCCTACCCCACCCTGGGATCCCAGACAAGCATGCTTGGGGGAGGGAAGGTGGCATAGCCATATCTCACCTTTTGGTTCTAGTGGTTTTCCTTCACCTGAAAAATAGTGAAAGCAGAAACACAAAATTCTAGGCACTGTGTTATTTCCAGGTTAAACAGGACATGATATCCTTCAATCAATCAATCAATAAGCAGTTCTGCTATACGATAGATCCCATGCCTGCCCGTAAATTCTAACAGAGGAGACAACATGCACACATATAGACAGTTCTCTTTATGTGAGTGGATTGGTTGGCAGTCATGTGAATTTGCCTCGGACTTGGGGAAAGGGAGGGATGGAGGCAGAAAAGTGGCTGCAAATGGGGCTCCCTCCCATGGAAGGAATTGGCCAGCACCCAGTTCAAGGACTGGGACAGAGAAGCAAGAACAAGAGCCAGAACATTCAGGGAGCAGGGCCAGAACCTAGAGGAAGAACAGGGAGTGAGAGACATGTGAGGGTCAGATGGACACAGACAGGAGAGGACAGACATGCTCTTCTGGAGGGAAGTCAAACAGGAGGCAGATGGGCAAGACAGGCCAAGGTCTTCTCTCTCAGCACAGGAGGTCTCAAGCCAAGCCCTCCATCCCAACACAGCACTGGAGGAGGGAGTGGGGGGGGGGGGTCTCTCCTACCTCCGACCTTCTGCTTTCTCTAGGAGGGTTTTATTTTTAGGGGGCTTTTTGTTTTTGGTGGGGGAGGGAGGGAGAGAGGCCACAGAGCACCCACAGCAACAGGCAGAAGGGGGGAGAGGGAGCAGAGTCCTGCACGGTAAAGGTAATAAAGGGACTTTTTATGAAATGTGGATTTCTTTCAGAATTCTTTAAGAAAAGTCAAATTTGAGTAAATTTATGTAAAGTGATAACTCTCTGTATAGGAAGATACAGAATATATACAAACTTAGTTTAAGGTAGTTTGGGGAGGGAGAGATACCAGCAGCCTGGGGCAATGAGAAAGCCTCTGCCACAGGCACAGGTGAAAATAAAATGTAATGGGACACACAAGTGTCTTCCATACAATGGGTAGAATTTAGGGGGCTCTCATGTGTTCCTTTATGCGTGACTTCTGGATTCTCTAAAACTGGTCTGGGCAAACTTCTCACCCCACAGTGACCTTTAGCCTTCTCCTCTCCAGGGTGGACACAGATCATGGATACAAAGCTAGAAAAGATCATAGTAACCATCAAGTCCCACCCACCTGGCAAAATCCAGCCTCAGACACTTATCAGCTCTGTGACCCTGGGCAAGTCACTTAACCTTAATTTGTCTTAGTTTCCTCAATTATAAAATAGGGTTAATAATAACATCTACCTCCCAGAGTTGTTGTGAGGATCAAATAAGAAAATATTTGTAAAGCACTTAGCACAGTGCCTGACACATAGTAGGTGCTATATAAATGCAAGTTGTTATATATCATTATTATATGAGGAAACTAAGGTCCAGGGATATTAAATGATTTCTCCAAGAGCACATGGGCAATAAGCACCACAGGGAGAATCTAAACCCAGGCTCACTAACTTCAGAACCCGTGAGGGCTCTTGGCATTGCCCCATAGCTAACTAGACTGAGAGCCAATGTTGTCCGCCATATTGTTGCTTACCTTGGGTATGTGAATTGGGGTCAGTTCTACTCATGATAAGATTCTCTCTGCTCCTGTAAGGATAGATTAAAGGTAATTGATTTGGAGGACTTTCTTCAGGGCTAGACCCAGGTATAGCCCCATACTGAACTTTACCTCAGCACCTCTATCCAGAGAGGTGTGGGTAAGGAAGAAAGGAAACAAGCATTTATTAGGAACCTTAATAAATAGAGCTAATAAATGCTTATTCCTCACCTACTATGGGCCAGGCAAATGTCTCAAGTCTTTTATAAATATTATCTCATTTTATCCTTTTAATAACCTTTGAAAGAAAGTGCTCTTATCCCCACTTTTCAGCTGAGAAAACTGAGGCAGATAGAGATTTTTTTTTTAAAGTGACTTACTTAAGACCAAATAGCTAATAGTGTTTGAAGTCAGATTTGAACTTGGGTCTTCTTGACTCCAGGCACAGCACTCCAGAGTGTCATTTAGCTCTTCTAGGATGAGGAAGCCCCCTGGGCCATGGTTTGGTAGGTCATGGCTACTGGGCTAAAGAGATTCACAGATGGCTCGTCTTCCCTGGCACTCCAGGGCACTCCACTCAGCTTTCTTTTTTTTCCACTCAGCTTTCTCAGCAGGGATCTCTCCATGACCACAGGTATCACCTCCAATGTCCCTCAGAGCAACAGGTGGGACAGCAGACCAGCCCTCAAGAATATGCTCCCATTCAAAGATCCCACCAATGTTGCAGTTTTTCCACCATAGGCAAACATGTCACTAAGAATTTCCATACTGAACCTTTTCTCATCAACCGTCAGTACCCACTTACAGTGAGCAGGGAAAGGATCTGCTACAACCCCCCCGCCATGGGACATAATGGGCCCTATAAACAAAAACCAAAGCATCCTGACAATAGAGATATTTGGGCTCAGACCTACACCCACTCTTGGAACCCAAGGGACAGCAGTGAGAGAAAGATCCAGAGACAAATGATTTTCAGCTGCAGGAAGAATCAAAGGATACCTGGTCCAACCACTCTGTCCAATTTTCCTGAGCTCCTGGGCTGTGATGGTTTCTTTAAGCTCCGATGAGGTCTTCTGGGGCTGCTTGGCCTTTTATCCAATTGAAGAACTGGGTGGTTCTGTAGCTTGGGTAGGAACAGCTCTTCCCTTGAAACTTAAGAAGTCTCTGAGGCTGTTCCCAAGGATGCCAGGGAATGTTGAAGAGGTGTCTGGGTGGGGAGGGTGAGGACAGCAGCAGTGGGAGGAACTAGGCTGGGCCCTGAAGGTTCCACCTTAGGTTTACTTTGAAAAATTACTAGAGATTTTACCTGTGTTTTTGTCAAGGAGCTCTTTTCCTTACAGGAATGTAGGGGGAAAAATTACAGCAATTTCATTGATAAAGGCCTCATTTCTCAAATACACAGAGAACTGGGTCAAATTTATAAGAACATGAGTAATTTCCCAATTGATAAATGGTCAAAGGATATAAACAGGCAGTTTTCAGATGAAGAACTCAAAGCTATCTAGAGTTATGTGAAACAATGCTCTAAATCACTATTGATTAGAAAAAATGCGAATTAAAACAACCCTGAGGTATCATCTCACACCTATCAGGTTGGCTAAAATGACAGAAAAGGAAAATGATAAACATTGGAGGGAGAAAATCAGGTCATTAATGCACTATTGGTGGTGTTGTGAACTGATCCAATCATTTTGGAGAACAATTTTGAATTATGCCCATATGTATACCCTTTGATCCAGCAATACCACTGCTAGAACTGTATCCCAAAGAGAAGAAAAGGAAAAAAAGGAAAGAAGAGGAAAAGAAAAGAGTCCTATATGAACAAAAATATTTATAGCAGCTCTTTATGTAGTAGCAAGGAATTGGAAATTGAGGGGATGTCCATCAATTGAGGAATAGCTGGATGAGTTATGGTGTATGATTGTGATGAAATACTATTGTGGTATAAGAAATGGCAAGTAGAGTGATTTCAGAAAAACCTGGAAAAACTTACATGAACTGATGCAGAGTAAATTGAGCGGAGTTTTTGTACACCATAACTGTACACAGTTGTAGCAATATTGTACAATGATCAACTGTGAATGACTTAGCTATTCTTAACAATACATTGATTGATCTAAGACAGTTCTTGATGAAAAATGCTGTCCACCTCCAGAGAAAGAACTGATGGAGTCTGAATGCAGATTGAAGTCTATTTTTTAACTTTATTTTTCTTGGTTTATTTTTCAGTTCTGTGTTCTCTTTTGCACCATGGCTAATATGGAAACATATTTTGCATGACTGTAAATTTATAATCTATATCAAAGTGCTTGCCTTGTCAATGATGGGGGAGGGAAAGGATATAGGGGCCTTAGAACTCAAAAATTGTAAAACAAAATGTTAAAAATTGTTTTCTGTAATTAAAAAAAATAAACCACTTTGGAAGCAAAAAGGAATGAATTAATTATTGAATGAATGAAATGAATGAATGATGTGTGTTGTGTTATTCATATGGACACCCTGAACAAGGATAGATGATGTGAACTAACAACCACTTTGAGGGGTTTGGGGAAGGAGGGACAGAATCTTACATAAACTGGTGCCAAGAAAGGAAAGGGAGCTCTTCAGACTTGAGAAACTGCTGAATCTCTTGTGAGCTGATATCTTTGACCTGAGTGTCTCACCACCTCAAGAGATGCCCTTATACAAGATACCCCCAAAATATGCTAAATATTAAATTTATACTGAGACTTTTGAGACAGCCTCTGAATTCTTGCTGAGTGTTTCTATGACTTTGTTTAGTGTTATTACTATTTAGTGAAAGGGTGCATAGGGAGGAGGTGAGTAGGAGGGCTATTTGTTTGATTGATAAAACTTATTCAGATCCAGAACTTTCATTTGGATCTTGTCTATACCTGCTCTAAAAAAGACTGGAAATTTAAATTAGGCCAGGATAGGAAGGGCTTTAAAAGCCAAATAGAAAGCCAGGTGTTATAGTACATGCCTATAACCCCAGCTACCTGGGAGGCTCAGGAGTTCTGAACTGCAATGGCCTGGGCCAGTTGGAGTCCATGCTAATTATGGCATTAAAATTATGAGTCCCTGCATACAGGGGCTGCCTAAGGATTGGTGAACCAGCCAAGGTCAAGAAAAGTAACAAGTGGAAGTTCCTATGTCCATTAAGGTGAAATCTGGTGAATTGCTCCTTTACTTCCATTGTGGGAGAAATAGGAAGGTACAGACTTTAAGAAAATAAAGCTATGCAAAGGTGTGTGAAAGAGGTAAGGCTCCACAGCGCTTGTGTGCCTCTACATCAGGACTTGGCAAAACTATCTAATACACTTGACCTCAAGTCTGGGCCCTGGCAGAAGGGCATGCCACAATTGGGGTGGGGTCTCCTAGCTTTCTACCCTTCCATATCTCTCTGGGCCTCACTCCTTCCAAACCTCCTGAACCTTGCCAAGACCTCCACTCCCTCCATCCTTCAGTTCCCTCTCCCAGGAATCCCTCCCATGTATTTATCTCTCCCCTGCCAAAGCCCTCCCTGAGCAAAGTTGTGACTAGGAGTTTCCACATAGAACCCAGCTCATAATCTTTAAATGCCTATACCCTGTGGCAGGCAAGGGATTGACTATGCCATGAGTCCAGCTGGATCTCGTACCAAGAAACACCATCTTCCCAGCCTTCCCAGAGTCTGGCTGTGATTCATTCCCATCGGCAGGGGATGGGAGTACGAGAGAGTGCATAGATAGAATGGTTTCCAGTCATAGAGAAGAAAAAAAGATGGAAGGATTCCTGAACCTGTCATTGGTTCCTTTGATCCTGAAGGCGTAGGCTGAGCATTATCTTCAGCCTTCCTCAGCTCCCTGGCCATTTTTCCAATGGGAAGGGGAAGGAAAGAAGTATTTATTTATTAAGTATTTTACAATGCACCAGGAACTGTAACAAGCACTTTACAAATACTAACTCATTAGACCCTCATAACAATCGTAGGAGGTAGCTGTTATTATCCCCATTTTGCACTTGAGTAGATCGAGGGAGACAGAGGTTAAGTGACTTCTCCAGGGTTACGTGGATAGTAAGTATCTGAGGATGGATTTGAACCCAGGTCTTCCTGATTCCAGGTCCAATGTTTTATCCACTGAGTCACCTAGCTGTCTGAATAAGTGAGTGCTGAAAGCTCCTTACTCTGAGCTTAAGGAGAAAGACCTTTTCTGGAGGCACAAGATACTTTGAAGTCTTCTTTGGGAAAGGGGGAGCAGCCAATGGGGATGGCCTGGGCTTGGGGATGGGAATCCCCAAGATGGAAATGGAAATCAAGGAAGGACTCATCTTCCTTTCATTCACAGGAATCTTGTGGAATCCCCAGATGCTTGGGTGGTTGTGAAGGATCAGTTTCCCTAATTCCCCTGGTAAGCACAGGTGGACCAAGCTCCCAGTGATATACGTGGAGTGTGGAGGGAAAATCGGCAAGTGAGCTTGCCATGAAGGGGCAGTACCTTCTAGTCTTATGCTTTCCTGCCTCATAGTTTTGTCCATGCCATCTCCCCTCCACTATACACTGTAACCCTGAATTCCTGGGCACCCAGTTTAGGAAAGCACTGATCTAGAGATGAGAAATACAAGCAGATGCTAGCCATTCTAGAGTTAATCAGATAATGATATGTTTTGAATTTGTCTTTACAGACCTGATTTTCTTAGAGCATCCCAGAAGAAAGGACCCAGGAAAGTTCATTCTCTATCTCATCACATCACCAATAACGGCTGATTACACACCTACTCTGTGCCAGGTACTGTGGCTAACTCTGGGGATACAAAGAAAGGCACAAATAGCCCTTGTTCTGCAGGAGCTCAAGATCAAATGTATATGGTGGGTGGGCAGAGCTTCTAATCTCTGGATGCCTTTGCCCTGTCCCCACCTTCTAAACTTGGTGAGCTACAGATGCAATGATCAGAGCTTTGAGGTACCAGAGAGAGCACTGAGACCTGGGAAGGATGGGGGATGAGACAATTTAAGCTCTGCACCAGGTCATCCCTATCTCCAATCCAGGAAAGAGCCTCATCTAGGTTCTGTCTCTCCTCTCTTTTCATGAAGGGGAAAAATCCAAGTGGGAGGCAGCTGGTTTAGGACAAGCCACCAGCTTCTTATCGAATGAACTTCACAGTCTGGCTCCAATTCGTCTTTCTATAGTGATGTTGCTCCTGGGCTACCTGTGACCCATTTGCTGTAGTTAAACACATGTTGTTCCCTTCAAGAGAAGGTAAACACCTGGAGACAGAGTCTGTTTCACCTTTTGTCTCTGCACCTCCAGCACCAAGCACAGTGCCTGGAACACAGTAGGAGCCTACTAGATGCTGGTGGAAGTGAGCTGGGTGAAGCTGACACCTCTCTGACAAATACAACTATTTGTTTCCCCACCTCTGATGTTATTTTGAAAAAAAAAAAAGGAGAAATCAATTGCAATTAGCTAGGGGGCATGGGAGATGGGAATTTGGAACATAGAAGTTCCAGAAAATGGAAGGGCTGCCAGTCAGGAAGAAGGAGGATGTGTATAGCAGAAATATCCATTCACCAAAACACTAACTTTGCCCCCTCCCCCCAATCCCCAAAAAAGGTTTTTTTTTTAAACTTATATAGCACAGCAGCTAGATAACACAGTGAATTGAGCTCTGAGCTTGGACACAGGACAACCTTAAGTTAGGAAGACCTGAGTTCAACTCCAGCCTTGGATATTTAAAGATGGTGAGACCCTGGGCAAGTTATTCAACCTCCGTTTTCCTGAGTTTCCCCAGCTGTAAAATGAGGATAATAGCACCTACCTCGTAGCATTATTTTGAGGATGAAATGAGATATTTGTAAAACACCTAGTACAATGCCACATACATAGTAGGTGCTTCATAAATGCTTGCTACTTTCTTTCCAGAGAATAGTAGAAAATGCTCCCTTTCTCATCCCTCTGCCTGTGTCTCTCCATGATGTATGGTTCTCAGAGCTGTCTCCCTGGATACCCTTAAACAGTATCATTTCCTCTATCCATCAGCCTGAATCACTCTCTCCATTTCCGTCTCTGTCTCTCTCTGTCTCTGTCTCTCTCTGTCTCTGTCTCTCTGTCTCTCTGCTCTCTCTCTCGGCAACCGAGGTTAAGTGACTTTCCAAAGGTCACACAGATAGTAAGTGTCAGAGGCACATTTGAACTCAGGTCATCCTGGATTCAGGGCCAGTGTTCTATCCACTGCACCACCTGGCTCCCTAATCACTGTCATAGGGGAGGTAACAGGGGATAGCAGATAGAGAATTGGACTTGGCAGTCAGGAAGCCTGGGATCCAAATCCCACAACTGAGGCTTAGAGGTGCAGAGTAGAGATATCTTTTCATAGAAACATTAACCCCTCACCCAAAAAAGGGGGTTTTTTTAGACCTTTACAAAATGTCAGTTAGGTACCACAGTGAATTGAGCTCTGGGCCTGGACACAGGACAACCATAAGTCAGGAAGACCTGAGTTCA
>NW_020954794.1:1271303-1276294 GCF_900497805.2 Vombatus ursinus
TTCCTCTACATGAGTCTCTACTTAATGTGACTCCCTGGATACCTTTAAATTGGGGCATTTCCTTTATTCTTCAGCTCAATCTCTCTCTCCCTCTGTCTCTCTCTCTTTCTCACTCTCTGTCTCTCCCTCACCCCTGACTCTCTCTTAGCAGTTGATATTAAGTGACTTTCCCAGGGTCACACAGCTAGTAAGTATCTAAAGTAGATTTCACCTCAGGTCCTCCTTACTCCAGGGTCAGTACTCTAACTGCCTAGGTGCCCCAATCACTCTCACAGAGGAGTCAACAGGGGATAGCAGATAGAGAATTGGACTTGGGAGTCAGGAAGACCTGCATTCAAATCCCACCTTTGACACATCCCACAACGGGATTGCCATATGCTGGGACTGATATCATGGAAACAGACAGAAACTAGAAGGTATGAATGGGATCAGGGTGGGAGGGTTGGTGACAAAGCTGCCTGATATCCATAGAATGTTCTTTAACTTTTCAAAGCACATTTAGAATATTTCATTGGAACCTTCTACCAACCCTGTGAGGTTAGCAAAGCTAGTTACCAGTCCCCATTGAACTGATGAGAAAATCAAAGCTGAGGAAGGTTGACCTTGCTAGGATCAGAGGTCTACAACTGAAAGGTTCCTGAGAGGTCATCTAGTCCAACCGTATCATTTTACAAATGAGGAAACTGAGGTCCACTGAGAGGAAATGACTGACCTAAATTCACACAGCAGTAAATGTCAGAGATGGGATTTGAACCCAAGTTCTCTGTCTTTAGAAGATGTGCTGTTTCCCCCACCCCCACTCTACTTGCTGAAGGTCACAAAGCCCAGGGATGACCAAGTCCCTCCTTCCCAAATGGATTCCCTCGACTCTTGCTATCATCCACCAGATTTCTGAAGTCCACTTTCTGAAAGAGTTTGAGTTGTGGACTGAACTTTTGATTTCATTGGTACAGGGAACTCCCAGGGATAAAACACTTTCTTTCTGCACAGATCAGCAGCTACTCTGCCATGTTTAGTCTTAGAGCACTTATTTGTTTGCCCAAAGCCACATTGCCCATACTCCACAGAGGCAGAATTGTGGGAGATTCAGGTGAGTAAAAATTTGGAGGTTTGCTTCACCCATGATACCTGCCCTTTCCTAGGCCCAGGAAGAACCTGCCTGAATCACAAGCTGAGATACCAGGAACAAATATTCAGATGAGTTTGAGGGAAGATAAAGGACACTGCCCTCTTTCTAAGTCTATTGGAACTGGGACAGGAGCCCTTACATGCTAATGATCACAGCATCCTTTGTTAGCTTGTAAATAAAAACTACATCCTTTGTTAGCTTGTAAATAAAAACTACAGAGCATCAAATTAAAAAATACTATTTCAGACATTGAGTAATGTTGATATTAGGTAATTCATTTATAGACAACTCTTCAGAGGCAGCTAGGTTGCTCAATGGTTAGAGCACTGAGCCAGAAGTTAGGAAGACCTGAGTTCACATCTGGCCTCAAACACTCACTAACTGTGTGACCCTGGACAACTCACTTAACCTCTGTTTGCCTCAATCCAATGGAAAAGCAAATGGAAAGCCGTTCCAGTATCTGTGCCAAGAAAACCCCATACAGATTCACGAAGTCACACATAACTGAACAACAACAACTTTTATAGCAGCAAAATAATTTTGCACAAAGAGCTAAATATCTCTTAAACACTTACTCATGCATTCCTTTATACACACGACTTCACAGAGATGGCAGATGGTGAATATTAGTTCTCACATCCAGGTAACAACATGCACTGAGATCTACCCAATCATTCTCTTGGGTCAGAGCTAATGATTGCTCTGATTATACCACTTAGAAATGCTGACATGAGCTGGGTGCCTCACCAATATCTTGGTCATCAGACTCTGCACAATCATTCATGATCTGTTGAATCATACTTCAAAACACTCATAATTCAGGGAGGCAGTGAAGTGCTGGGGTGGAAGTGGGGGGAAATTTGGAGTCAGCAGGTCTGGATTCTATTTCTAACTCTTTCACAACTGTGTGAGCTAAGAGGAGACACAAGATCTCTGCATCTTCATCTCTCAAGTAAGGGGTCTCTCCCAGTTCTCCCTTTCTATGAGTCTGAACAACAATCACTCCACTTATTTCCTATGAGCCACTGCCAACATTTATTTGGCCTAAGGAAGATAGGACCCTGGATTTATAGGTGGAAGGGACCTGGGAGGCCATCGAGAGCAATCCTCTCATTTTACAGGTGAGGAAACTGAGGCCTGGGGACGTTGAGTGACTTTGCCATAATCACACAGGTAATAAATGGTACCATTAGGATTTGAACCCAGGTCCTCTGAATCCCATTTCAGTGTCTTTATCAACTATACTATGCAACCTGTTGAGGGTATGCTCTATAAAATGTATTACATATATATTTAATAATGTATTAAATGTATAAATATGTATTATATATTTAACCAAGTTCTTTCATGTTGGAATATATGCCCACCCATCTTCTAATAATCCTAACATTCTGAGGAATTCATTCAGTTCATATTCATAGACCACTGGGGACAGCATCTTTAATATTTTTTTAGAGAATTCTTCATGAACCTTGGTGCTAATGCTTTAGGTCTGAGAAACAGTCACAAAACTTCAGCACCTGGAACAGGTCTGGTCTGAAAGGGATCCTCCTCAAAGCAATTCCTGAAGATAAACATTCCCAAGTTCCACCTGGCCAAGGCTGCTAGGTCCATGTCAGCCTTCCCTCCTGTCATTAGAAACTGCTCAAATAGGTGACTGCTCCCTTGGGGAATGGGAAGGAAAATGACTGGATGGGGAGTTCAGGAGTTGAGATACTGAAAGTCTCAGTTACCCAGGATCTCTATATCAATGACTACAATGGTAGGCATATAGGTCAATTTAACTCAGTGGTATTAAATGTAAGCCCCTAGAAGGCAGGAACACAGCCTACTTATATTTCATGTCTCCCAACACAGGTACAAGATTATTATCCACGAAACTGTTTTGGAACATGTGGTATACTGTGCAAGCAGGTTTTTATTGAACTGAATCTACTTGGCCCAGTCCAATGTCAATCCCTGGGGTCAAAATAGAAGGCTATATTATTTTTTCCCACATCCTTGGTAATTGTGATGGGTTTCCCCTTCTCCACTGAACTACAGATGAACCAGCCAGGATAGGCAGCTGACTCAAAGGTAGAAATGTTGCCAGTTGCATTTCGGTAAAATACAAAAGACTTCTCTGCTTTCTGGTTACGATATAATTCCATTATGTCCCTCTCCTGAAAAGTAAGAAGAAAAAGCCCATCAGATGGGGTTATAGAATTTCTGAATTTGAGAACTGGAAAGGATCTCAATGGCCATCCAGTCCAACTGATACACAAAAGATGTCCCCACTATAATATGTGTATGTGAGTATGTATGTATGTATGTATGTATGTATGTATGTATGTGTGTGTATATATAGTATGTATGTATATATGCATGTATGTATGTATAGTCAACCTCTACTTGAAAACCTCCAAGGATTGGGAATCCATCTCCCCCTGAGGTTGTCCATCCCACTCCCAGACAACTCTAATTGTTAGGATGGGTTTGCTGATATTAAGCCTATATCTGCCTCTTTGCATCTTCTACTGGTACATCCCAGTTCTGCCCACTGAGGCCAAATGGAATGTCAAATTCTTCTTCCATGAGATACCCCTTCAAATTCTTGAAGACTGATAATGTTTCCCCCTCTGACAGGCCCAAATCTTTTTCTATCCAGGCTGAGCATGCCAGGTTCCTTCAACGAATCCTCGATGGGCAAGAATCAAGATCCTCCACCATCTTGACTGACTTCCTCTTGACATTCTTCATTTTATCAATGTTCTTTTTAAACCATAGTGCCCAAAATTGAAAACAATACTCTAGATGAGGTGAGGCAAAAGCTGAGTACAATTGGGCTTTCATCCATCTCTTCCTAGAAAGCATCCTTTTAATGTAGCCAAAGGTTGTGTTAATTGTCTCAGGATTTTTTTGTCTTTTTTGTTTGTTTTGCTGCTTTTCTCCCTGAAAATATTAATCAAATTAATCCTACCATAGGCATCTAAATTCTGTTAAACTCGGATCAGGAAGACCTGAATTCAAATCCTGCCTCAAATACTTGATAGCTAGGGGACACTAGACAAGTCACATAATCTCTGGTTGCCTCAATTTCCACATATATAAAATGTGAAAGATAATAGCTCCTACCTCACAGGGTTGTTGTCAGGATCTAATGAGATAATATTCATAAAGTGCTTTGCAAATCTTAAAGTGCTATATCAATGATAGTTATTATTATCCATCACCATTGCCTCTCAAAGGGAATGTCAGTTGACTACCCTGTTGTTGAACTCATACCTGGGACTTCCCAGACCATTACTCCCATTGCTGGCCACAATTCCCTTATGTGTGGCATCTTCCCCATTAGAAGGTAAGCTCCTTAAAGGCAAGAATTTTTCTGTTTGCAGTCTCAGTGCTGAGAACAGTGTTAGCTCATAGCAAATACTCAATGTTTTTAATTCATTCAGTTCTGAGCACCACATTTCAGTAAGAACTTTAAAAGTACAGAGTATCCAGAGAAGGGACCCCAGGATGATGAAAGATGCTAAGATCATGCCACATAAGAATAAGATGAAGTAAGTGGTGGTGTTAGCTTGAAGGAGAACAGCTCTGTGGAGGACATGATACTTTTTTTCTTATTTTTTTTCATGATATCTTTTTTCAAGAGTTAGATGGTCTTTCATGTAGAAGAAGGATTTAAATATTCTCTGCTTCATCCCAAAGGGCAGAACTAGAAGAAAGTGTGAATACAACAGCAAAGATTCGGGATTAATATAAGACAAAATAACCTAATGATTAAAGCTCTCCAAAGTGGAATCAGCTACTTTGAAAGGCAATGACAGGAAGGAAAGAAGGAAGGAAGGAAGGAAGGAAGGAAGGAAGGAAGGAAGGAAGG
>NW_020954794.1:1276326-1283978 GCF_900497805.2 Vombatus ursinus
AGTGGAGGGAAGAAAAAAGGAAAATGCATTTATAAAGGATTTATCACGTAAGACACTGTGCAAAGTATTGGCTTTACAAATATGAGTAAGTCAGGCAATCCCTTCCCTCAAGGAGCTTACATTCCAATAGGGGAAGACAACATATAAAACAAAGTTAGAAATCATATGGAGGGTAGGTGAGGTTTGGAAATGGCCCAGACATGGCATGATGGCCTGGTTTTGAGCATGATAAGGCAAAAGTTCTTTTACTACAACCCAAGAGCTTTCACTGGAACCTAAATGATCCCTACTTGGTCATACTTTCTAGGAGATTCTAATTCAGCTATTGTTGGTGAACTCAGAAATCCCTTCCCATGCTGAAATTCAGTGAGATGCTATAACACTCACCTTAAGCTTCAATATGGGCTGCTCTCCACTCTCTTCACAGCACAGGCACAGTTCAGTCTCTGCTATTCCCAGGTAAATAGGATTGCCTTTGTCTTTTTCAAGAGACTGATCTCGGCATGGTATGCTCATCATTGAGACTGGGAATAAAAGAATCAGTGACCACACAGGGTGAAAAAAATGTGAGGATCAAGAATCCATTTCTGAGAAAGAGGAGGGTGATGGAAGAGGGCACCATCCATTTAAAGAGAAGAGCAAGGGAATGCCACAGTTGGACTTGAACTTTAAGGATATTGAGCTGGAAGTGCCCAGGGAAGGAAAGGGAAATGAAAAGCCTAGGTCTATGGGAATCTCCCATACATGCCTGGGTGGAGAGGTCATCTGTTCAATGACCTAGTCCTCATATTGATTCCATTTTTCCTTTGGACTTTGGGATCCCTGATAGGAATCCTAGCTCCTGAATTTGAGCACAGTCCTCCCAGGAAGCATCCCAGGGGAGGGACTTCTGACCTCACAAAAGAGCAATCTCCCACACTGTTGCTTCAGCCATGCTTGCAATTTGCTTCATCTGATTTCCCTTCAGGTAACACCCCTGACTAGGCAGGCTTGGCAGTCTCTTGAAAGATAGTTTTGTGTTGCTGGTATGGTACACATGATGAAGATATGACTCCTGATTAGCTGAAAAACTTCTGGTAGAGAAGCAGAGAAACAGAGAAACAGAGGTGGAATGAGAGAGAAAGGATTGATTTTTGGCTAACAGGAGATGCCCAGGAGGAGCTAGCACTCCAATATGTTTGTTCATTGATTCCCAGAACCTGCACTCCCAAAGGCTACAAAGAGCAGACCTCTGGGGTAAGATTGTTCCTTCCTTGGTAGAGCTGAGATTTCCCTTCCCTTCCAAATCCCAGATACACCTCACTCATATGTANTTCCCAAAGGCTACAAAGAGCAGACCTCTGGGGTAAGATTGTTCCTCCCTTGGTAGAGCTGAGATTTCCCTTCCCTTCCAAATCCCAGATACACCTCACTCATATGTATTCTTCTGCCCAAACTAATTGGTATAACTTCCCTAATTACTGTTTTACTGTTTGCTTTGCTAGTTATGTTTGTTCATTATACATGATCATTTTTTATGTAATTAGCATTTTGTGGAATGGGATACAAGCTGGCTGAGATGTGATTAACTGTTACCCTTTTGTTCTAGGAGAGGACTACTTAATCCCAGAGTGACTAGCAAAAGTGGCTTTTACCCTAAACACCAAGAAAGCATTGTACTTCCAGATGGCACATATCTGATGTGCAATAGATAGATATAATTCTGGCCCTATAGCCCTTTTGAAGATTGGAGAGCTAGGGAGTTATCACCCAATCACAGTCATCCTCTTACTTGCCACAAAGGTAGAAGTGGCATTATGAGATGCGAAGTGTGGAATTCCATATCCCAGATCCATTTATGGGTCACTCTACATACTACCTGGGGCCTTGGGTCCAGTTCAACTTGCTACAATAAAGTTATAAATTTGAACCTAAAAAGACCTTATGGGTCATCAAATGCAACCCCCTCATTTTACAAATGAGGAAAATGTGACTCAGAGAGCCTCTCATGCCTAATAACTGCCCAAGGTGACAAAAACTCTTAGGGAGGAGTCTAACACAGATCTCCCTTATGCCAACTTCATTGCTCTATCCAAAGTGCCACCTTAGTTTGCCTGTAAAAAAATGTCATATGAAGAAAGCTCCCCACCTCTTTCCTGGATCTCAGCAACCTAGGCCAAATTCATTTACTCCACCTTGGTGCTCATTCTGTTCCTCTCCTCCCATTATCTCTCCTCCCAGCCCCATTCTTCCCATAATTCCTTGGCATTAGAATCCTCCCAAGTTGGATTGCAAAAGATTAGTCAACCTGAATTTTTTCTCCCACCTCCATCCTCCCCAAGCATTATTCTACTGCTCTTTTGTCTCTGACTCCATGGAATAGCACAATTTAACTCTGACAAAGGCCAGCCTGCCCATTCCCCTACCATCTTTCGCTACCTGGTATAAGACTTTCAGGGCAACTGGGTGGCACAGTGGATAGAGCTCTGGCTTATAGTCAACAGGACCTGAGTTCAAATCCAGCCTCAGACACTTGACACTTACTAGCTGTGTGACTCCGGGCAAGTCACTTAACCCTGATTGTCTCACCAAAAGAGCAAAACAAAACAAAAAAAAAATATTTTCCTTTTCTCCCAAACTTTATGCCCAATAACTGCCCAAGTCATCCCTGGAATTTTTGAGCTACAGGTATCTGTCCTAGGGGACACTGTAAAGAGAAGGTCACCCAAAGCATGAGACTGCCTCAAAGAAAGAGAAAATAGGGCCAGGTTTCCTACTCACTTGGGTGCACGTCTACATCCTGAGGAACTGCTATGAGGGTCTTCTCTTGAAGGACCAAGACTTGCTGATGGATGTCACGAATTCCCCTGAAGTTAGGCTGTTCTGCTGCTTCTAAATGACAGTTGTTACAATGTAAACGTCATTGACCGATGAGGTTTAAAACTGACTTAATGGGTTGGTTTCCAGGAAATTTCAAATTCTGTGTCAGCCTATGGAGAAGGATGGACTGATATTGATGGAATACAGTCACCCAACAGAATCCACACATGGCCACTTTCTCTCTATATATAAATCCCTACTGTGATGACCAAAGAGCTGTGATCGTGAAGGAGGAAACTGCAGAATTTCAGAAGTGGAAGGGAACTTAGAGCCCATCTAACCAACCCACACCCAAACACTGAGTATGTCCAGCAAATATCCATTCTTTTTTTTTTTAAGAAAACCTTTAATGTGGAGAACCCCATCACATCAAGAGACAGCTCAGTTCCACTTTGGAACAGCTCTAATTGTTAGAAGGTTTTTCCTAACATTGAGTCTAAATTTACCTCTTTGTAAACTGTAGTCTTTACCGTTTTAGTCTTCCGGAGCAAACAAGATGGGCCAAATCTCTCTCCCCAGGATTGACCTTTAAATCCTTAAAGATGGTGATCATTTCCCCATTGAGTCTTCTTTTCTCCAAGCTGACCCTCCCCACCGTGTGACCTGAGCCAATAAATTAGCCTCTATTTGCCTCACTTTCCTCAATTATAAAATAAGGATAATAAAAGCACCTATTTCCCAAAGTTGTTGCGAGGATCAAATGAAATAATATTAGTAAAGCTCCTAGTACAGTTCCTGGCACATAGTATTTGTTATATAAATGCTAGTTGTTGTATTATATTATTATTATTATTATTATTATTATTATTATTATTGTATGAGGAAACCGAGGCCCAAGGATATTAAATGATTTACCCAAGAACACACATGCAGTAAGCATCAGAGGAAGAATCTGAACCCAGGATGTCTAACTTCAGAACAAGTGGTTTTTCCATTGCCCCACAGCTAAATTTTCTCATTCTTACTAGCCTGAGAGCCAATGTTGTCCACCAAATTGTCTGCTTACCTTGAGCTTGTGAATTGCAGTTGCCTGTCTTCATGATATGATTCTCTCTTCTCCTGTAAGAATAGATTAAAGGTCATTGATTTGTAGGACTTTCTTCAGGTCTAGATCCAGTTATAGCCCCATACTTAACTTTACCTCAGCTCCTCTATCCAGAAAGGTGTGGCTGAGGAAGGAAGGAAACAAGAATTTATTGGGAGCCTTAATAAATTACAATGGGCCAAGATAAGCACTTTACAAATGTTAGTGTACTAAGCCTTTTATAAATATTATATCATTCAATCCTTATAACAACCCTTGGAGTTAAGTACTGTTATCACCCCCATTTTATAGTTGAAGAAACTGAGGCAGAGATTAAGTGACATCCTCAAGGTCAAATAGCTAATAGTGTTTGAAGTCAGATTTGAGCTTGGGTCTTCTTGAATCCAGGCAGAGCACTTCAGTATATCACTTAGCTCTGCTAGGTGAAGAAGCCCCGTGGGCCATGGTTCAGCAGGACTTGGCTACTGGACTAAATAAATTCACGATGGTTCATCTTCCCTGGCACCCCTGGGCACTCCGCTCAGTTTTCTTAGCAGAGATCTCCCCTTAACCACAGGCATCATCTCCTATATCCCTCAGAACAACAAGTGGGAACAGCAAACCAGCCTTCAAACCATACTGCCATTCAAAGATCCCACCAATGTTGTAGTTTCCACTCTTAGGTAAATATATCCCTAAGAGTTTCCACACTGAACCCAGCTCATCAGCCATTAGTGCCCACTCCCAGTGAGCAAAGGAGGAATCTGCTAGCCCCATGGGACATAATGGACCCTATGGCAAAAACAAAAACATCTTGATCATAGAAATACTTGGGCTCAGACCCACACCTATTTCTGGAACCCAAGGGACAGCAGTGATAGAAAGATCCAGAGACAGACAGTTTTCAGTTACAAGAAGGATTAAAAGTACCTGTTGTAACTGTTCTCTCCAATTTTCCTGAGCTATTGGGTTGTGATGGTTTCTTTAAGCTCCAGTGAAATTTTCTGGGGCTGCTTGGCCTGTTATCCAGTTGAAGAACTGAGTCATTCTGTAACTTGGGTGGGGACAGCTCCTACCTTGGAACTTAAGGAGCAGTGTCTGAGGTTGCTCCCAAGGTTGCCAGAGACTATTGAAAAGGTGACTAAGTGGGGAGGGTGGGGTCAGCAGCAGTGGGAGGAGGCTGGGCTGGGCCCTAAAGGTTCCACAGTAGTTTGACTTTAAAAAAATCTCAAGATCCCTGTGTTTCTGTCAAGGAGCTATTTACATAGCAGAAAAGTAGGGAAAAATTTTTTACAGCAATTTCTCTAATAAAGAGCTCTTTTCTCAAGTATATAGAGAACTGGGTCAAATTTACAACAATATGACTAATTTCCCAATTGACAAATGGTCAAAGAAGATGAACAGGCGGTTTTTACAATGAAGAAATCAAAGCTATCTATTGTCATATGAAAAAAAATAGTCTAAATCATTATTGATTAGAGAAATGCACATTAGAACAACTTTGAGGTAACACCTCACATCTGGTTGGCTAAAATGACAGAAAAGGAAAACAATAAATGTTAAAGTGGATATGGAAAAATCAATTACTAATGCATTGTTGGTGGAGTAGTGAACTAATCCAATGACTTTGGAGAGCAATTTGGAACTATAACCATGTGTATACCCTTTGATCCAGCAATACCGCTATTTGGTCTGTACTCCAAAAAGAAGAAAGAAAAGAAAGGAAAGGAAAGAAGAGGAAAAAAGAAAAGTGTCCTTTATGTAGAAAAATATATAGCAGCTCTTTTTGTGGTGACAAGAATTGAAAACTGAGGGGATGTCCATCAATGGGGAATGACTGACCAAGTTATGATGTGTGATTGTGATGGAATCCTACTATGCTATAAAAAAAATGACAAGTAGGATGATTTCAGAAAAACCTGGAAAAACTTACACAAATAAATTCAGAGTGAAGTGAGCAGAGCCAGAAGAACATTGTACAGAATAACAGCAATATTGTACTGTGAATCAACTGTGAACAACTTAGCTATTCTTAACAATACAGTGATCCAAGGCAATTCTTGATAAAAAATGCTATCCACTTCCAGAGAAAGAACTGATAGAATCTGAATGCAGATTGCAATATACTTTTTAACTTCTTTTTTCCTGTTACATTTTTTGGTCTGTGTTCTTTTTTGCAACATGGCTAGTATGGAAACATGTTTTTGTGTGACTGTAAATGTATAATCTATATCAAAGTGCTTGCCTTCTCCAGGAGGGGGGAGGGAAGGGAGAGAAGGGAGGGTGGGAACTCAGAACTCAAAATTGTAAAAAATGAACACTAAAAATTTTTTCTGCAATCAAAAATAACATAAAATAAAGCTCTTTGGAAGCAAAAATGAAGGAATGAGTGAAAAGAATGGAGGACATGAGTTGTGTTAATCACATGGAGACCCAGAACAGGGATAGATGAAGTGCACTACCATCCACTTTGGGGGTTTGAGTGGGGAGAGAATCTTATATAAACTGGTATCAAGAAGGGAGGAGAGCTCTTCAGACCTGACAAACTGTTGAATCTCCTATGGATTAATGTCATTGACCTGGTTGCCCCACTACCTCAAGAGCTACCCTTATACAAGATACCCTAAAAGTCTATTAAAGCTTAAAATTACACTAAGACTTTTGAACCATCTGATTAGAGTGGAACCTGGTGAATAGCCCCTTCACTTCCATTGTAGGAGAGATAGGGAAACCCAGTTTTTAAGAAAAGAAAAGAAAGCTATACAAATGCTTGATCCTGCAGGCAATAGGAAACAAGTGCCATTTATTGAGTAAAGGAGTTGCATGGTCAGACCTCCCCTTTAGGGCAATCATTTTGGCCACTCTGTGGAAGATAGAGAGAGACCTGGGGCAGGAAGATCATTTAGGAGGCTGTTCCTATACAAATGGATGAGAGGTGATGAGGACCTGAAGTTGATCAATGAGAGTAGAGGCAGAAAAGGAAAAAAAAATGTGAGTGATGACATGGAGTCAGAAACTAGCTTTATTCTGAATGTTGAATGACCATTTAAGAACTCAAAGCAGTCTAACTGA
Organism: Vombatus ursinus; assembly: GCF_900497805.2. Classification (NCBI taxonomy): domain Eukaryota; kingdom Metazoa; phylum Chordata; class Mammalia; order Diprotodontia; family Vombatidae; genus Vombatus; species Vombatus ursinus. The sequence goes on from NW_020954794.1 coordinate 1,283,282, forward strand.
TCTCACCAAAACCTCCTGAGGTAGGTTATGTATGATCCTGTTTAACAGGTGAGGAAAATGAGGTAGACATTAATTATGACTTACCCAATGGTCGGCCAGTGACTGAAAAGGGAGTGGATGGAAGAGGTTTTGTGGACATGGAAGTGGCAAGATGCAGAGTGGCTAATAGTGAGGAGTCAGGGATAATATCACTATTGCAAACTGGGGTGACCGGAAACACAGTGGAGCCCTCAACAGAAAGAGGACAGTTCAGAGGAGTGCATCTGCTGGGAAAGATAATGAGCTCTGTTTTGGACCTGTTAAGTTTGAAATGCCCACAGAACATCCATTTGAAATGTACTTGGGAGTTGGTAATATTTGTCTTAAGTTCAGGAGAATGACTAGGTCTCTATATATAGACCTGGGTATTATCTGCATAGAGATGATAATCAAATGATATGAGCTGATGGGGTTCCTGAGCAAGACTATAGAAGGAAGGCAGAAGAGGAGAGGAGAGGAGAAGAAGGGAGAGGACAGGAGAGGACAGGACAGGATCTTGGGATATGACCATGGTTTGGAGTTTAGGAAATGAATGATGATACAACAAAGAAGACTGAGGAGTGATCAGATAAGTGGATGATAACCAATAGATCAATTTCTACCAATACAAATATTCTTTTTGCTAATGGAAAGAAAGAAGTAAACAAATATTTCTTTT
>NW_020954794.1:1284074-1284568 GCF_900497805.2 Vombatus ursinus
GAGTCATGTTATAAAAAAGAATTAGAACCAAAAGGGAAAACCATGAGAAAGAAAAAAAAACAAAGAAAAAAAGNTAAAAAAAGAATTAGAACCAAAAGGGAAAACCATGAGAAAGAAAAAAAAACAAAGAAAAAAAGACAGAAAATAGTATGCTTCAATCTGCATTCAGACTCCATAGTTCTTTCTCTGGATGTGGATAGCATTTCCATCATGAGTCTTTTGGAACTGTCTTACTTCATCGCATTGCTGAGAAGATCTAAGTCTATCATTATTGGTCATCACACAATGTTGCTGTTACTGTGTACAATGTTTTCCTGGTTCTGCTCACTTCACTCAACATCAGTTCTTGCAAATATTTCCAGTTTTTTTCTGAAGTCTGCCATATCATCATTTCTTACAGCACAGTAGTATTCCATTACATTCATATGCCATGACTTGTTCAGCCATTCCCCAATTGATGGGCATCCCCTCAATTTCCAATTCTTGGCCATCAC
>NW_020954794.1:1284778-1288392 GCF_900497805.2 Vombatus ursinus
CATATGACTAGATAGTTTTAATTTATTCATCTGAAAACTGCCTGTTTATATTCTTTGACCATTTTTCAATTGGGGAATGACTTGTATTCTTATAAAATGTACTCAGTTCTCTATATATTTTAGAAATGAGGCCCTTATCAGAGACACTGCCTGTCAAAATTGTTTCCCAGTTTTCTGCTTCCCTTCTAATCTTGGCTGCATTGGCTTTGTTTGTGCAAAAACTTTTCAATTTAATATAATCAAAATCATCCATTTTGCATTTTATGATGTTCTCCATCTCTTGTTTGGTCATACATTCTTCTGTTCTCCATAAATCTGACAGGTAAACTATTCTTTGCTCTCCTAATTTGTTTGTAACATCATCATTTATGTCTAAATCGTGCACCTATTTTGTCTTTATCTTGGTATACAGTATAAGATGTTGGTCTATGCCTAGTTTCTGTCATACTATTTTTCAGTTTTCCCAGAAGTTTTTGTCAAATAGTGAGTTCATATACCAGAACCTGGAGTCTTTGGGTTTATCAAACAATGGATTTCTATAGTCACTGACTACTGTGTCTTGTGTACCTAACCTGTTCCACTGATCCACCATTCTATTTCTTAGCCATTACCAAGTAGTTTTGAGGACTGATGCTTTATAATACAATTTCAGATCTGAAACAGCTAAGCCACATTCCCTTGCATTTATTATCATTAATTCCCTTGATAGAAACAAGTATTTCTTAAATCCCTGTTAGGGACTGTGCTAAGTGCTTTCTAAACATTACCTTCCTAGATCTCCACAACCCTGGGAGGCATGTGCTAACATGATGTTAATTTTACAGTTGAGGGATTTGATGCAGACAGGGTCACATAGTAAGTGTCTAAGGCTACATTTGTACTCAAATGGGACCCTCCCCACATTGGAGAAGCTGCCCAAACAGGCCCTGGAATTGAAAAGCCTAGGGTCCCCTGGACTGATGGACAGTGGGAGTAGATGAAACCCCAAGGGAAAAGACTGACTCAGAGGAAGAGAAAATAGGACCAGGTGTGTAACTTACCTGGGATGACACATCTGTTTTCAGGAGTCACTATGAGGCCATTACCCTGAAGAAACCATACCTTCTATTCAGCGTCATGAATTTCCATACCATCAGGGTTTGTTTGTTTTTTTGTTTTTTGTTTTTTTGGGGTTTTTTTTGCCAAAACTGAATGAAATTAGATAAAATGCCAGTGTGGTTGATGAATGAGGAATCAAGCTGCTTTAATGATGGATTAATGAGTCTGGCATTGCCCAACTATGTTGTTCTTTTATTGAATAAGCATTTATTAAACATCTACTACATTCCAGGTGTTGGGAATGAAAAGACTTTTTTAGTCTACAAAAAACAAACCCTATTCCTTCCCTTAAAGACCTTACATTCTACTGAAGTTAAAACAAGTTGTATAGTGAAAAGTGATTACAAAATATATATGTACATATATGTAGGTATACACATATATACAATCATATATAGTAATTATGGGGGGTCACACTAGCAGTTGGAGGGATTAGGAACAGACTTATTTAGGAGGTGGAACTTAAAATGAACCTCAGAAGTTAGGGACATGACCTTACAGGTGTGAGGGGGAGAATAAATTCAAGATACAGAGCATAGACTGGGCAAAGGCACTGTCAGTCAGTTGACAAGCATTTATTGAGTACCTACTATGTGCCAGGCTATGTGCTAAGCATTAGAGATACAAAGAAAGGTAAAAGACAATCCCTGCCCTCAAGGAGCTCCCAGTCTAATGTGAGAGATGACGTGCAAACAGCTATGGACAAACAGGATATAGGCAGGTTAAATGGAGAGGTGATCTAGAGGAAATTCACTAAAATTAAAGAGATGGTGAGTACAATGTTATATACAGGGAATAGCAAGTCAGCCCATTAGTCTGGACCATAAAGTTCTGGGGAGGAATGCATGATATAGGAATTGAGACCCACAAAGAAGGCCTCTAAATGATACCAGAGGCATTTGTATTTTATCGTAAGAGTAATGGAGCTTTTGGAATAAGAAAGTAAGCCATGGGTAAGCCTGTGCTTTAGGAATATCAATTTTGTGACTGTCTGGAGGATATAATGGGGAAAGGAGAGACTGGAGAACAATTAGTAGAATACTGTAATAAGCATGAAAGAGGCAATGAGGCCTGAACTATGGTGGTAGCTGTGTGATTAAAGAGGAGGAAATGAATGCAAGAGATGTTATTGAGGCAAAAATGACAAGGCTCTATTGGATATGGGGGAAAGAGGGAGAAAGAGTCAAGAACTGTGGGTAACTTCAAGACTCCAAACCTGAATGACTGGAAGGATGTTGGAACCTTTAAGGGAACAGAAAAGTTGGAGAATAGTGGGAGTGGTATGGAGGAAAGATAATGAGTTCTGTTTTGGCGATTCTGAGATTGAGATGCCTACAGGTCACCCATATGGAGATATGCAATAGACAGCTGGTGATGTGGAAGTGCCATTTAAGGAGATTGGGGTTGGATATAGAGATCTAAGTGTCATCTGCACAGGAATGAGAATTGAACCCATGGGTGCTGAGGATCTCACCAAAAAAAGAAGGTTGTGACCAAAGAGGAACCACGGGAAAACTCTAGCATGTACACACACACACACACACACACATATAGATGAAAAATAAATGATGATTCAACAAAGGAAACTGGTAGAGCCAGTTGGGACAGTCAGAAGAGATCAAAGTCAGGGTGGAGAGATTGATCTGGTCTGGTCTAGAAGGAGGGAGTGGTCAGAAGTGTCAACTGTTGTAAAGAAGTCAAGAATGATGAAGAAAGAGCTGGATTGTAACAAAACATTTACTGATAGGTTTGGAGAGAGTAGAGTATTATATCAGGTACTGAGGGACTAGGGTTTGTGTAACAAAAATCCTGGGAGGCTCTCTACATGGCCACAGACTCCACCCATATCCCTGATTGCAATGATTAGAAAGCTGTGAGTGTACAGAAAAATGACAGTCACTTTGTACACTCTGCCTGGCCCTTTGATATGTACAGTAATCAACTGAGTTGTAAGTGGGGATTTTGTCTCCTGAGACAAGAATGGGGTTGGGGATGGGATGGGGAGGAGGGAGGCAGAGCTAGGGTGTGTGAGGGTGGTAAGGCTTCATAAAACTTGTGGTCCTCTACTTCAGGATTTGGGGAAATTGTCCAGCAGACCTGGTATCAGACCCCTGGGCCATGTAAAAGGGGCATGCCACAATTGGGGTAGGGACTCCTAGCTTTCTATCCTTCCATCTCTCTCTATCTCTCACTCTTCCGAAACATCGTGAACCTTGCCAAGACCTCCATTCCCTCCACCCTTCAGTGCTCTCTCTCAGGAATTCCTCCCATGTTTTTATTTCCCACCTCCCTCCCCAAAGCCCTCCATGAACAAAGTTGTGTCTAGGAGGTTCCACACAAAATCCAGCTCCTCATCTTTAAATCCCCATATCCCCTGGCAGGTAAGGGATACCCTTCCCCATGGGCCCAGCTGGATCTCACACCAAGAAACACCATCTTCCCAGCCTTCCCAGAATCTGGCTGGGATTCATTCCCATCCCCATGGGACAGCAGTGTCAGAAGGGGACATAGATACA
>NW_020954795.1:0-1215 GCF_900497805.2 Vombatus ursinus
TTTCCACTGATCACTCCTCAGCATTTCCAGACTTCAGGTTTTCTCCTCTCCAGTGGGAGGATTAGGATTCCTTCTCCGCCTTCTCTAATAGTCATCTCTGAAAATCAACAAGGTGATGATTGGGAACCTTTAAGCTAAGCACAGTATATACAAAGGCAAAAGCAAAACCCTCCCTGCCCTCAGGAAGCTTAGATTCTCCCAACCCTAAAGAAACAAAATCTATGGGAAGGAAATGCTCCCAAATTTAGGGATGGGTGCTCACATCCGGGGAAATCATGGGAGAGGTGGCGCGTCAGCATTCCAACAACATTTATTCCTGTTGTGTGTTCTACGTAGACTACGCATGTAAGTGGGCACCGAGGGGAAACAGAACCCGGTCACTGTCCTCCAGGACCTTACGTTCCCTTGGGTCTGGGGGTCTGGAAGCAGGCAGGCTTTCCCGAGGCTCCTGGGACTGATCTTCTGGGCTGGTGCTGCCCAGCGCATCGAGCAGGAACATGTCCTGGGGGTCGTGATTGAGAAGGGGCAACTCTGGAGGCAGACCGAGGAGGATTTGGCCCCTCCAGAGTGGGGGAAGGGAGGATGGAAAGAGCCTGTGCTTTCCATGCTAAGAGCTGGACGCCTCGTCCCGTGCCAAGGGGACCCGCGCTCCTCCACAATTCTATCAGCTGTGGCCTTTGGGAACCAAGAGGAAGTCCCCAGGTCAGCCCTTGCCTCGATGGCGAGCTGCCATTAAGCGCAGGGAGGGTTGTACTTGGAGGCAGGGGCCCCTCCCCCACCAGGCTTGAAGCCCAGCTCTGCCTCGGGCCCCTCCTGGTGCCTCACATGGACTGGGCGGTCCCCAAGGTCCCTTTCAGTTCTGAATCCTGCATGTCCACGAAGGCCTGCGAAGCAGGCGTCAGCGTGCAGGCTTAGAAGGACAGACAGGAGAGGATTAGGGGTAGAAACCTTCACTGAACACTCCTAGGTACCCCAGCCCCCGGCAACCATCATCCAGCAACTGCCTCAGCAGCCCCTCGTCACTCAGATCCCCCCAGCCCAGGCCTACCCTGCCCCAAGGTCAGGGAGCATCAAGGAAGGTAAGCTGCTTCCCATAGATCTCCCCCACCTCTCCCTCTCTCCCTCCCTCCCTCTCTCTCTCTCTCCCTCCCTCTCTCTCCCTCTCTCCCTCCCTCCCTCTCTCTCTCTCTTTCTCCCTCTCTCTCTCTCCCTCCC
>NW_020954795.1:1299-1474 GCF_900497805.2 Vombatus ursinus
TCTCTCTCCGTCTCTCCCTCCCTCCCTCCCTCTCTCTCTCCCTCCCTCTCTCTCTCTCCCTCTCTCCCTCCCTCCCTTTCTCTCTCTGTCTGTCTCTCTCTCTCTGCCTCCCTTTCTCTGTCTCTGTTTCTGTCTCTGTCTCTCTCTGTCCCTTCCTCCCTTCTCTGTCTCTCTC
>NW_020954795.1:1625-2626 GCF_900497805.2 Vombatus ursinus
TCTCTGTCTCTGTTTCTGTCTCTGTCTCTCTCTATCCCTTCCTCCTTTCTCTGTCTCTCTCTCTGTCTCTGTCTCTCTGTCTCTCTCTCTCCCTCCCTTTCTTTCTCTCTGTCTTTCTCTCCCTCTCCCTTTCTCTGTCTCTGTCTCTGTTTCTGTCTCTGTCTCTCTCTGTCCCTTCCTCCCTTCTCTGTCTCTCTCTCTCTCTCTTTCCCACACACACATTCCCTTTCTCTCTCTCTCTCTCTCTCTCTGTTTCTCACACCCCACCGCCACTCCCTTTCTCTCTCTCTCTGGCCCTGACCCCCGAGGGCCTCTCTTCTCTCAGACATGGTAGAGATGATGCTGATGCAGAATGCGCAGATGCACCAGATCGTGATGCAGAACATGATGCTGAAAGTCCTGCCGCCCATGGCCTCTCCTGCCAACGAAGTGAACCCGCCTTGGCTTCGGTCTGCTCAACAGGTGGGCGTGCCTGAGAGGCTCAGCCAAGGTAGATGAAGACAAGAAGGGACAAGTCAGAAGGGACTGGCTTCTGTCTGCATGCTGGGGGCACTAGTGTCTCGAGGATGAGGATGCCCTGGCTGATAAACTGACCACACAAGCACCCATACCCTGCCCAGGCACCGTGATTCCCACACACCCAGCCTCTGGATGAGGGGGCTTCTCCCAGGGGGGCTCTTGCCCTGTGTGGAGATGACTGGACCTAGCAGTCAGTGCTCCCCAAGCCCTGTTCTTGCTCCATGGGGATTAGCCCGGGGAGCCGGGCCTCTCTGGCTGGTTCTGCAGGAGGTAGCCTGCTGACCCCGGCGGAGCCCAAGCCCATGACAGGAGCCAGCCTCTGACGTCCCTGTCGTCTGTGGCTCCACATTGTTGTCCAGGCGCTCATATGGGCTCCCGGAATTCTGTCCGTCTCTTCAAGGCAGTTCCACTGTCTCTCCATACCTGTCCCCTCCTTCTACCACAAATATTCTGGGGGAGCTAAGTCTTGCATAAAATCAAGA
>NW_020954795.1:2665-2732 GCF_900497805.2 Vombatus ursinus
CTGTATAAGATGGACTAGGAACATTCTTTAAAGGGTCTGGGTGGGAGCAGAATTAATGATTGTGGCC
>NW_020954795.1:2764-4383 GCF_900497805.2 Vombatus ursinus
AGCTTTCTGAACACTGCATTCCACCTCCCCTTTTCCCAGCGATGCTCTTGTGTTTTCAGTTAGGGTACTCTCCTAATCCCACCGTGGACACTTGTTAGCTGTGTGACCCTGGGCAAGTCACTAACCGCTGTCAGCCTCAGTTTTCTCAACTGTAAAATAGGGCTACTAAGAGCTCCTACTTAACATAGTATTTGCAAGGTTCAAAGGAGAAGATCTATGTAAGGTGCTTTCCAAATCTTAAAGCGCTGGATCCATTTTTAACCCCACTGAATTCAGGATGTAGTTTTTAAGTATCTGCTTTGTATTGGGAATTTTACTAGACACCAAGCTTTCAAAGACAAAACCAAAATGGCGCTTGCCCTCAGAGGTCTAAGGTCACCTTGAGTCTGCAGAGCAGACCCTTCTCCCCAAGTTGAAGGACGCTGGCTCATGGACAGCCTGCCGCATCACTGGGCCTGCGCTCGGCTGCTCCGGCCTCATCTTCCAGGACCGAGGGTTGGTGACAAGCAGGGTCATTGGCTCATCGGTTTAGAGGTGGACAGATTGAAGTCCCAGCAGGAGCCCCACTATTAACCTGAAATCCCATCTCTTCTGGCCTAGTAGTGGTGCCCTCACATTATAGAGGAGGAAACTGAGGCTCAGACCCAAAGTCACCCAGATAGGTTCAAAGGTTCACTGACCTGGAGCCAGAAGGGATTGTGGGGGCCATCCGAGCCAACCCCCTCCTGCTACAGGTCACCCAGAGATGAAACTGCCTGCCCAGAGTCTCCTGGCAGGAGGTGATAGAATCCGAGAAGGGCATCAGTACAGGGAAAGTCTTCTCCTGCTGGCCAGAGGGCAGCTCCCACCCATCCTGCCCCATCTGGACATTGAGCAGCTCACAAAACCTCCTTCCCCTTCTCGGCCTCCTTCTATACATGGTAACAGTGCTCCCTGGGGTCCCTTGGGCTTATCTGTGTCACCTGGAGTGGTGGGCCACACTGGCCTGGGACCATCACTCCTCTCCTCATGGCTGAGCCTTTTACCTACTGCAAGAGAAAGGGGTTTTATTTATTTATGTTTTCTTTTTTCTTTTTGGTGAGGTAGTCAGGGTTAAGTGACTTGCTCAGGGTCACACAGCTAGTAAGGGTCAAGTGTCTGAGGATGGATTTGAACTCAGGTTTTCCTGAATCCAAGGCCAGAGCTCTATCCGCTGAGCCACGTAGCTGTCCAAGAAAAGGGGGTTTTGAGGACTTCCCTTCGTGGTCACTTTCTGTGCTCAGGATCCACAGCTGGCATTCCGAGCTGAAAAGCCGAGGGCTTCTGCAGTACACCATCATCACCATTACAGCCCCCCAGGCCTACAGGCTCTCCCTGCCTCTCTGCCCCCGATGGGCTACCCCGGATGGCCTCCCCTGCTTCCAGCCCAGGCCCCAGGCTTCCAGCCCGCCATCCGGCACCTGATGGGACCCACGACCACCATGCCTGCCCTCCACACGTGAGTGCTGTGGGAGCCCCCACCGTGAGGCGTTGCCCATCGGGGGAGATCCAGCCCCAGTTCCAGCTCCAGCTCCCCGTCTTAGACTCTCGTGAGGCCGAAGGAGAAGGACACAGGGGGTGGGCTCTTGGCCTAGCATTTC
>NW_020954795.1:4420-4522 GCF_900497805.2 Vombatus ursinus
TGGAGCCCTCCTTCTTGGGGGAAGGGGAGCCAAGGTCGGATGTAGACTCGGGTCTTGGGTTCAGATCCCTGGTTTCCTGCTTGTTACCAGTAGAGAGAGGGC
>NW_020954795.1:4554-7633 GCF_900497805.2 Vombatus ursinus
TTGGCTTGGACACAAGAAGACCCATTTTCACAAATACATTTATTTGGCAAGTCACCGAGCCTCAGTTTGCTCACAACTAAAACATGCGTCAGAATCACAATACACCTGCTTCCCAGGGTGCTTGTGAGCGCCAAAGGCGATCCTGTCAGTACGCACGCACCAAGATTCAGGGCGAGGAAGTGTCCGTTACTGCTAGTGGCACCTGGGGGCCCTAGGACGTGGGTCCTGAACCTCAGTTTCCCCATCAGTCGTAATCATGACTGACATTTTTATCCCAAAGCGATATAGACCTGGTCTCCTTTGAGCTATACCCACCAGTCCTATGAGGTGTGGGGATACCCATTTTACAGAGGATGAAATTGAGGCTCAGAGACACGAGGGCACTTGCCCACAGCTACACAGCTAGTGAGTGGCAGAGGTGGGTCTTACACCCACCTCTCTCCTGTTCAAATCCCTTTACAGCCCATGGCCAGATGAGGGGCTCCAGGGTCCCCAGGGAGGAGGAGAAGGAGGAAGAGAAGGGGGGGAGGGTCTAGTATGTGCCACCTCACGGTCCAGCTGAGTCAGCAAGTAGCCTGGCATGGCCGGCTTAAGTAGTTCACGTGCCAAGCGATGAGACCAGCAAATACAGACGGCTCTTAGACTGTCCACGCTCCTTCGCTAGGCCAAGGTGGAGGTGGGTGGAGGAGCCAGAGACAATGAAGGACGAGGACACTTAGGGGTTTCCTTTCTTTTAAGGGTAGCATCCGACGGAGCCCTCCCCGGTCTGCCCCCCGGCTTGTAAGCCCGGCAGGGCTCTAACACTGGTAAGTGGTTCAGAATTTTCATTTTTGTTCAGTTTTCACAAAAGGCAAAATATAGGCAAAACACCTTCAAGTGAGCATCTAGTGAGCACCTACTGTGTGCCAGGCACTGCGCTGAGGAAACAAAGGCAAAGGGAAATGGCCCTCTCGGAGCTTACAGTCAGTGCTTCCCGTAGAGGGAAGGATGCCGCTCGCACAAGGACGCCTTCACAGAGGCTCTGAGCAGAGGTGGCCAAGCCTAGATCACCAGAGAGGACCTGGCAGCCCTGGGCAGCCACGTGCTCACCACAGCCCTCCTTTGCTGTCATTACTATGCGTCCATCCAGACAAGCTTGACCTGCCTCAACCGTTCCCCTGGGCAGACGCAGCTGCCGTGGCCACCGGGGCCCTGCTCTGAGCTGTGTGTGCCGGGCCCCAGGTCCCTGGCAGACCCTCAGACTGAGGATGGCTTGGCTTTTCCACTGAAGAAGAGGAGGACAGGACAAGACATCCTCAGTGCCTGTCGTCCCACTGTCCAAGAGTGAATGATCTGTGTAATGGGTATCACATTGCTTGCCTTCTCACCGGATGGAGGAGGGGCCGGAGGGAGGCAGAGAACTGGGACCTTCCGAGCTCCTGTTGGTCTGCTGAGCCCCGGTCAGTCCCACTGTCACTGGACCCCAACGTGGTGATGTCCGGAGTCAGGGACAACAGCCAGGGTTCTTTCCTCTGGGCCCATTTCTCAGGGCTATTTCCGTCCCAAAGAAATGCGCTCTGTGGGCTTTTTCCAGCCCCGCACCTGCATTCCTGGGTTCCCCTTCGCTTTGTCTCCTGCGGCTCTTCAGCTGCTGTTTCATATGAAATCAGTCGATGAGCAGCTCTGAGCCGGGCCATGAAGGACCCAGGCAAAATGGAACCGGCCCTGCCTGCCCTGGAGAAGCCTTCCTTCAGCTGGCTCAGACACTCAATCAGTCAGCAAACATTTATTCTTTTATTCAAACTAACATTTTTCTCATTTTCTTCTTTAAATTACATTATATTTTATTTTCACATGAACATTTACCTTTTCTCCCACCCGCCTCCTGTCTTCCTCATTGAGAAAACAAGAAAAAATAACCCATTGTTACGAACATATATAGTCAAACAAAACTAATTCCCGCATTGGCCATGTCCGGAAAAAAATAGAAAGCTTCAGTCTGCATTTCTGCAGGCAGGTAGTGTGTTTCCTCAAGAGTCCTCTGGAATTGTGGTCAGAATTCCTAAATCGTTCAAAGTCGTCCGTCTTTACCATGTTGTTATCATATCCGTTGACCTCCTGGTTCTGTTCATTTCAGTCTGTAGCAGTTCATGCGCGTCTTCTGAGGCTTCTCTGAAACCTTCTTCATCCTTTCTTACAGTACCCCATGGCATTCGTACGCCATAAGTTGTCAGCCATTCCCCAATTCTTTGCCACTACAAAGAGGTGCTATAAATATGTTTATGTGTAGGCATCCTTGTCCTCTTTCTTAGATCTCTTTGGGGTACAGCTCTCCTAACAGATTTGCTGGGTGAAAAGGGTATTTGCACAGTCAAATAGCTTTCTGGGCATCTTTCCAAATTGCTTTCCCAAATGGCTAAGCCAGCGTGCAGCTCCACCAGCAATGCATTGGTGCACCCATTTTCCCACTGCTTGTCTAGCATTTATCATTCTTCATTTCTGTCAACTTTTCCAATCTGATACATTTGAGCTGAAACCTGAGAGTCATTTTATTTTTCATTTCTCTACTTATAGTGATTTGAAGCATTTTTTCATATGATTCAAATTTCTTCCTCTGGAAACTGCTCTTAACAGGCATTTATTATGAGAGTGCTTCCTACTGTGAATACAATATAATAATAATAACTAACATCTATACAGCACCTACTGTGTGCCATGCGCATGCTAAGCACTTTACAGTTTTCATCTCCTTCGATCCTCACAACAGCTCTGGGAGGTAGGGGCTATTATGACCTCTAGTTTGTTCAGTCCTTTCAGTCTTGTCCAACTCTCCATGATTCATTAGGGTTTTCTTAGCAGAGACACTGGAGTGGTTTTGCCCTTTCCTTTTCCAGGTCATTTAACAGATAAAGAAACTGAAGTAAATAGGGTTAAGTGACTTGCCCAGGGTCACCCAGCTAGTAAATGTCTGAGGTCAGATTTGAACTCAGGTCTTCTTGACTCCCGGCCCGGTGCCGCACCTACTGCACCACTCAGCTGCCTCAGCATAGGAAAACGAAACAGTCTTTGCTGTCAAAGTGCTCCCACTCTACTGGGTCAG
>NW_020954795.1:7687-10093 GCF_900497805.2 Vombatus ursinus
GCAACCAATAAATCCACAAACCTTGTGAAGTACCTGCCGTGTGCCACTCATTGACCCAGGTGCTGGGAATAGAAAGAGAAAACTGAGCCCTCAATGTGCCTACATTCTTCACCGCTTTTCTCTTGAAAATTCCCAGAAATTCAGNACAACCAATAAATCCACAAACCTTGTGAAGTACCTGCCGTGTGCCACTCATCGACCCAGGTGCTGGGAATAGAAAGAGAAAATGAGCCCTCAATGTGCCTACATTCTTCACCGCTTTTCTCTTGAAAATTCCCAGAAATTCAGCCAAGAGGATGACTTGGGGAAGCTGGGAGAGTCACTGAGACGTGGGGGAGAGGCTGTCTGCTGGCACCCAGTGAGCCTTAGGAGTGGGCAAGAGGAGAAGGGCTGCCTTCTAACTAAACTCTGCTTTATCTCCTTCCTTTGTTTGGGTGTTGGGCACGTGCCCTTGTCCTCTGAGGGAGGCAGGAGGAGGCAGCCAGCCAACACTGACTGGCCGCTTATTTTACAAGTGGGAGCTTTATCCAGAGATGGAGATGTTTTCTTGAGTTGTCAGAGTAAGTTAGGGGATGAACATGATCTTTTTGGCTACCTCTCCAAACCCGAGGTGCATGTGATGGATGCAAGGGACAGCAGAGCAAAAATCCAGCAACCTCTGGACAGGGGATGTGTGTGGGAGATGTCCAGGATCTGAGCAGATAAAGGGAAGGCCCCAGGGCAGGGGTGGCTGTGGCTGGGAGGCTCCAGCAATGATGAGCGTCTGAAGAATGGCATTTTCATTTCCCTCTGAATTTCATTACAGGTGCATGTGTGTGTATGGTGGGGGGGGGGGGGGTTGGAGTGTGAAGGGAATGGACCCCTGCAGCAGGAAGGGAAGTGAGAGCAGGGAGGTGCAGTGGAATCCCTCCAGAGTGGCCCATCCTGGCACAGTCAAGGTGTGAGCTCACGTCCCCCTGTCTCCAAATGCAGAGCTCTCGCCTCTGTAGCAGGCTGCCTCTTAAAATCCCTCTCAGTCACAGCAGAAGCTGCAGTGTGCTTCTTTGTCCAAGAAGTCCCATTGGCAGGTCCAGAAGGTAAATGAGAAGGGGCTGGTCAGGGTCATGTGCAAAAGCAATGAAAAGGGCTGAGTCTGCAAGAGATACACATTTCCAAGGAATTAACTGGAAACTGAATCGGGCTCATTGACTGGGGATAGAATGAACACATGATGGCCGATGAATATGACAGAAAATGACTGTGCTCTAAGACATGACCGTGGGATGGAGAAGGTTTTGGAGAAGCCGGGGGAGACTCAGATGGCCTGATGCAAGGGAAAAGAGCAGAACCAAGAGAATGTTCGCCCAGGGATAGCGTAAAGACAAGCGACTTGGAGAGACGTGAGAGTGGGGATCGGCAAAATGGCCAGCTGAGTCCCAGCATCCAGCCGATGCACGAGGGAGCATCCTGCCTCCTCTATAGAATGAGACGTCGACGTCTGGACGCGGCCAATGGCGGGGCTCCATTTGGTGACCTCGCACAGTTGTTGCGAAAGGGTTTTTTCTTTGTTTTGGTTTTTTTTTTTTCAATGGCGGAAGGGTGTGAGGGAGAAAAAATAGATTCTTGTTGATTGAGATAATTTAATTTACAAAAGAAAATATTGCTCTAGAAATATCAATAGAAAATTCTGACTAATAATAAACATTGCTTTATAAATGTAAGAAAAGTCTTTTTTTTTTTTTTTGGCTAGGCAATGGGGTTAAGTGACTTGCCCAGGGTCACACAGCTAGTAAGTGTTATGTGTCTGAGGCCGGATTTGAACTCAGGTCCTCCTGAATCCAGGGCCGGTGCTCTATCCACTGCGCCACCTCACTGCCCCAAGAAAAGTTTTAAAAGGGTCTGTATGGCCAGCCTACACCTCAAAGAGTTGAATGGGGCCCCAAGGAGGCGGCTCTGTCCATCCCACTCACTGAGCAAGCTGTGGGTCACGGTGACTTAGCTGGCCCAGTCTGATATGATGGCGACGCAGGGAAGAAAAGAAGCAGCTTTTCCAGCCCAATCGGACCACAGCTGGAGAGCCCCGACCTCTTCCCTGATCCCTGATGAGCCCAGAGAGGGGAGGGGACCTACCCCACAGGCACTGTCTCCAAGCCAAGCCCCCACTGGACCAGGCTGCCTTGGTGGCATCCCCGGCCTTGTTCACATGACCAATGTCCAGAAGCAGAATTTCCAAAGGCCGCTGTATCAGGAACACACCCGCTTCCGTTCTCTGCACCCCGAAATAGAGGGCAAATTAAGGCCGGCGACAAGAGGCCTGACTATGAAATCACAATGTGGCTTCTGGTGTGGAATGGGAGGCCTGCTATGCCCCAGCCTAGAAATAGCTCCTTTCTGGGCAGGCTTCTGGGCAGATGCTGCCAGTGAATG
>NW_020954795.1:10126-10392 GCF_900497805.2 Vombatus ursinus
GGGCGCTCATCAGCAGGATGTCGTTTAGGATGGAGACCAGGACACCTGGAGCTGACTTCGAGGACAGAGTGGCACCTCCCAAGGCAAAAACACTAGACGAAATCTGGCCTCTTCCTCTTCACTTACTGCCTACTTTAGCCAAGTACACTGATAGCGGCCCTGGGAGGTGGGTACTATTGTGATCCCCATTTTACAGATGGGGAAACTGAGGCCCAGAGGAGGCGGTGACTTGCTCAGGGTCACACAACTAGCAAGTGTCTACAGTC
>NW_020954795.1:10595-10842 GCF_900497805.2 Vombatus ursinus
GGATCTGAATGCAGGTCTCCCTGATGACAAGCCCAGGGCTCTGAGGACACTCGGACACCTTGCTGCTGCGTCCATGGGCATTATTAGCCCCACTGTGCAGACAAGACGGCAAAGCTCTGAGTGGGACCACGCAGCCAGCCAGGTTCCTAGCTGAGCAGTAACTGCTCCTGCAGGGTGGGGGCCCTGACTTCATTTGGGGCCCGAGGAGGGGGATGGATCGAGACCCACAGGAGGCAGCAGGAAGGGC
>NW_020954795.1:10912-11110 GCF_900497805.2 Vombatus ursinus
ACAGAGTCGGAGTGGAAGGAGATCTTAGTGGGCCTGGGAGGAATCCCCACTCTCCCCCCCCGAGCCCTGGCCATCTGGCCTCCAATGAGGGGAGCTTACCACTTCCTGCCGNTTTGCCTCTTTGTAAGCCCACACATACGCACAGACACACAGACACACACAGACACACACACTCACACACACACGCACACGCACACA
>NW_020954795.1:11175-11439 GCF_900497805.2 Vombatus ursinus
TTTGCCTCTTTGTAAGCCCACACATACGCACAGACACACAGACACACACAGACACACACACGCACACACACACACGCACACGCACACGCACACTTCCTGATTTTAACCTCTGGGGCTGAGCAGAGCAAGGCTCCCTTCAGGTGGGCTCCTTGACTATGGCTGAGTGAATGACTGTCACCCTAATCAGGGAGCTTGGAGGGCCCTTCTACCTCACCTGGCCAAGGGTTCTCCTCACATCACCTCTGAGCTCACTAAGGCAAGTAC
>NW_020954795.1:11488-12126 GCF_900497805.2 Vombatus ursinus
AGTGATCCCCGTATTCCAGAGCCCAGGCATAGGGCAGTGAACCCCCGGCCCCAGGGTGTCGAGCTAGGATCCGAGGCCAATGCTGAATGGTCTACGTCTGCCAGGGGTGCCCAATACCAGCTAGAGAGGGGCGGTTAGCGCTCCTAGGGTCCCCATCCCCACTTGCTTTTTGGACATCTACCTGCACCTGGCTGGCCTGAACGCCCTTAGACTCTACAGGCAATCCTTTCCTCCAGCCATCCCCTCCCCAAAGGGCCCCTAGTCACAAAGAAGGAGGTGCTGCCATCTTTTCTGGTCCTCCCTGTAGCCCCTGGCCCAGCCCTCACCTCTGCCCCCAGCCCAGTCCATCCAGACACACACTGCTGCCAGGGAAGATCTGACCACATCACTCTACCGGGGGGAACACAGACATCTCCCCCTTAGCTTTGCAAGCCCTTTAAGAACTGGCCCCAGCCCAGCTGTCCAGCTCGGTTGGACATTACTCCCCAGCCAAAGTGGCCTCACTTACCGCCTGTCTCTTTCTGAGTGTATGTCCCTCGCTCTGTGTCTGTCTCTGTGTGTGTGTGTGTGTGTGTGACACACACACACACACCCTCTCCCTCCTTCTCTGTCTCTCTCTCTCTGTCTGTCTCTGCCTC
>NW_020954795.1:12325-12469 GCF_900497805.2 Vombatus ursinus
TCTCTCTCTCACACACACACATACACCCTCTCCCTCCTTCTCGGTCTCTCTCTCTGTCTCTGTCTCTCCCCCTCCCTCTTTCTCTTCTCTCTCTCTCTCACATACACACACACACACACACACACACACACACACACACCCTCC
>NW_020954796.1:0-3173 GCF_900497805.2 Vombatus ursinus
AATGAGTATAAGAATAAATAAGTGATTTGACCAGAGTCACCTAGTTAGTATGATAAAAAGCCAGAATTTGAAGCTGAGTCTTCTGACTCTTTATCTAGAACACATTCTTATAAACCAAAGAGGCCAGTTGCTCTGGGGAAAACTCTCAGGCTCATTTCCAAAATGCTTGGATTTAGAAGAAAAGACCCCTGATATCTGGGAAGAAGGCAAAAAAGGACAACGGAGAGAAGATAATATCTTTCTAGAATAATCTTAAAAGGAGTTTCTTCTTTTTTCAGAAGTCATTGATCTTCCTTTAAACTACATATACTGGAGTTTTTTTTTTTTTTTTTAGGTTAGGCAATGGGGTTAAGTGAATTGCCCAGGGTCACACAGCTAGTTAAATGTTGTGTGTCTGAGGCCGGATTTGAACTCAGGTCCTCCTGAATCCAGGGCCAGTCCTGTATCCACTGTGCCACCTAGCTGCCCCTTAAACTCCAAATTCTGAGAGAAGGCCAAGGAGATGTTGAGAGCTGAAACCTGGGGTCTCAGGCAGGTCCAATGCATGCTGTACCACAGACATTCAGACAAAGAACTATGGAGTTCAGCCCATGTCTTTAGCAAGCACAAGTACCACCATTGTGACTGACAGTAATGGCCATGGAGAAGTCTCACAGACTGCCAACATCAGTTTTCCAAGAGAGAACATGCCATTTGGGCTGATTCTAGACATGTCCATAGAACATAAAAATAATAGATTGACCCAGTTTTTCTAGTCATTTAATAAAAAAAATCCATTTTGGGGAAGGTTTTCCTTCATGAAAATTAAGCCTTTAAAAACTTCGTAATTGAGGTATGCTTGAAAAAAGTAAGGCAACTAGGGGACGCAGTGGATAGAATGCTAGGCCTGAAGTCAGAAGACTCATTTTCCTGAGTTCAAATCTGGTCTCAGATATTTAGTGACTGTATGACCCTTGGGAAGTAAATCAACCTTATTTGCCTCAGTTTCCTTGTCTGTAAAATGAACTGGAGAAGGAAATGGCAAACCATGCCAGTATTTTTGTCAAGAAAACCCTAAGTGGGGGCTTGAGAAGTGGGACATGATTAAAACGACTGAACTACAACAACATGCCCTAATTCCTGACACAGAGACCCAAGATAAAGAATGCTTGAGAACCCCAGCTCTTTGGAAAAATGCACAATGACTTCAGAATTCCTATTTCAGATTTCATCTTTATAAAAAATGAAAACAAAACAACTAAAAAAACAAAATCAACAGCAGTAGCAGTAACAGCAGCAACCAGCCCAGCTTCATCAAAGGGNCGTGTGAGAACCCCAGCTCTTTGGAAAAATGAACAATGACTTCAGAATTCCTATTTCGGATTTCATCTTTATAAAAAATGAAAACAAAACAACTAAAAAACAAAATCAACAGCAGTAGCAGTAACAGCAGCAACCAGCCCAGCTTCATCAAAGGGCAAAGGAAGTGTTTTCAAAGTTTTCTTGACCAAGGGGTAGAAACATACTTTTACAAGGACAGGAAAAAAGGACAGAAGCTGGAATGGGGAAAAAAGACCTATCCTTCCCTCATCCCACCAGAGAAACTGTGTCTAAAACCCCGGGGTCCTAAAGCTCCATAGCCAAGATTCTACCCTAAGAGACCATATCATTCAAGGGATCGTGAACAGAAAATTCACGAATCCTACCTGGAACTCCTCCTAGGTCTACAGAGGGTTAGGAGCTGGGACTAATCGTTAGCCAGAAGTTTCTTCTTTCAGCATTAATACATTTCTGAGTCATATGTCTTTAACTGTCACTGAAATGGCCTGAGACAAGAAAGAACTGTTATCATGGGTCCAAATGATCATCCTTGTGACATGCCAGCTGTTGTGATGTGTTAATATAAAGCATGTGGTTGATTATCTATGGAAATCACCATTAGTCAGCTAACAGAAAGTAAATCATTTTCACTCTCCATCCTCTTCTCTACTCCCTTTATCTTAGAGCAGAGGTGAGAGTGGGGTGGGGTAGTCTATGGAAGTAAGAAAAGTGAAGTGACATAATTGTGGCAAAGCCACAGCCGTGCTTAATATTTGCAAATAATGTCAGCTCACTGCGTTCACTAGGCTTTACTTGGTATGGCTGTTGCTANGGTCTATGGAAGTAAGAAAAGTGAAGTGACATAATTGTGGCAAAGCCACAGCCGTGCTTATTATTTGCAAATAATGTCAGCTCACTGCGTTCACTAGGCTTTACTTGG
The DNA here is from genome assembly GCF_900497805.2 of Vombatus ursinus. Taxonomy (NCBI): domain Eukaryota; kingdom Metazoa; phylum Chordata; class Mammalia; order Diprotodontia; family Vombatidae; genus Vombatus; species Vombatus ursinus. The sequence continues at coordinate 2,240 of NW_020954796.1, forward strand.
TATGGCTGTTGCTACACTTTATACCATTTTCTGATGGCCTAGTGAAGACCAAGAGGAGTCAGAAGTCCTTGATTGCTTCAGCAACCCTTCAGTTTAGGTCAAGAGGGAGTATCGACTTTCCTATTTTTTCAGGGCACAATATATCTATCATTCTACATGTATGTGTAATGACTCCTAACATGAGAATTCAACATTATCTGCCTCTGTAGAGACTTAATGAGTCAGGCATCCTGTGGAACTTTTTTTTTGGCATTATTTTTGCCCTTTATTTGCCCCCAAACATAATGAACTAAACAATTCCAAACTCTACCTTTCTTAGAACTACAGGGTCCAGATTGTTCCTATGTGGAAAGGGGAGAGGAATCTCAGGGTGTAGTTAAATGGTGAGATTTACATATACTTTCTTATATTTCATTTCTTTGTTATGAAGTACTATTCTTTTACTTATTGAGTCTATGCTAAGCAAAAATCAACTCTCTTGATAGTTTATGTCCCTTAATTCCCTCTCCCTGACTCCGTTCAACTTAAATTATGCTCAAAAAGATTTCTTGTAAATCTCTTTGAACACTTTCATCATTGAAGCTATAAAACAAACCAATTCTATCTAAACTTGGTTAGGATACTTTATGAAAAGAAATCTGAACAGAAGTGAAGTAAAAGATGATAAGATGGTTAATTTAGAGCTAGAAGAGATCTTGGAGATTTATCTAGTCCAAACATTTCATCCAAATGTAAAAAATAAGTCCAAGAGACTTCCCCAGGGTCACCTAAGTAGCTATTAGAAAAGCCAGGATCCACACCTGAAATTTCTGATCCTTGATCGAGAGGATGTCTTGGTGAACCAAAGAAACCAGTTGCTCCATGGCAGCTTCATAAACTCATTTCCAAAGGGTACAAAATTGCAACAACAGAAGACAGGTATCTGAAGAGATGA
>NW_020954796.1:3252-18955 GCF_900497805.2 Vombatus ursinus
CAGGAGTTAGTGAACAATATGTTATAGATATTTGGGCAAAGAGCTCTCATTTTGAGCCCATGTCTTCAGTCTCCTAAGCAAATACAGGGAGTAACTGTGAAAGATAGGTGTAGTCAAGGGGAAAGGTGTCTTCTAGCCCAGTTTTCTAAGTTACAACAAAACAATCTGAGCCCTTGGATTCTGGATATAGCTACAGAATAGAAAAAAAAGTGTTGGCCCATTCATTCCATTCATTAAAAAAAAATACAATTGTTGAAAGTTTCTCTCATGATTAGCAATGATGTAAACTCTTCATAAGTGGGATATTCTTGACAAAACATGATTAATAAGATTTATTAATAAAGAGATTTATGGCCATATTTCTGTTATGAAATTCCAGGATGAAGAATGCTCAATGGACTCAACTCTTTTCAGCAATGAAATACGTCTGCAGAATCCTTAAATTAGATTGTCTTTTCTTTCAAAAACAAATCAATCAAACAAAAGCTTAGCTTATCAAGAAGCAAAGATAGAGCTCTCAAACTTCCCCCATCTCCCACAGGGACTGATAAAATGGATTATTCCCAAGGAATTGTTCCTCCATCTTAGTTTCATTCACCAAGACAGACAGATGTGCTTCTTTCCCATAGGCTGGGACAGGATGATGAAGAGGCTCCTTAACGTTAATACCTCCCTCATATCACTGGGAAAAAAGTCTGAATCTTCCCAGCCTAGAATTCACCTCCAAGACATTATTGACAGAAAATTCAAGGACTACAAATAGAAAATTAGACATTCTTATGCAGAACTTTTCTTAGGGCTGCAGAAAATTAGGAGCTGGGAGTTACTGGCACAAATCTCCTCTCTCTTTCCGAATACATTTCTGTATTACTTGTCTTTAACAGTCACTGACTTGTTATGAAATATGATAGAACTTTTATCATGGGCTCACAGGCCTGTCTCTTGACGTGTGTTTCCTCCAGATAGACTGCTATGATGTGGTAAGACATTAGGCATTAATGATTATCTAGAACACCATCATTTATCAATCAACATGATGTAAACACTTTTTAATCTCCATCTTCTCCCCTGCCCCTTACCCTGGGCTAGGAGAGTGTGTGAAATCATGAAGTTGTGGCAACTCACTGTGCCAACAGTGCTCTCATCACAGTGGGGACGTCTGGGCTCCAGAATCTTTTGAGGGCAGGAGCAACTTTGCCAATCTCTAGGTAATCCTATTTGTTACAACTACCACCCACACAACTTCTCCTTTTTCTTCCCACCTCTCCCTACTCACTGCCCCTCTGCCCCTTCCATGCTGTCCTGGTGTGGGAGGAAGAATGAGGCATATTTAGAGATTTTGTCACTTTATCAACTAAGGCTTCACTAGGATCAGTTCTAGATTCACTTTTATATTACCTTATCTGCTTCAGTGCTGCTTCTATTTGGGAAATCTTATGGTCCTGTCAGGGTTAGAAGGATTTGCAATTTGTTTCTTTCTACTCCCCTCCACCTCCCCCCTCCACTTCCAACTCCTACAAGAGATTTTTACGGAACCTCAACCAGAAATTTTTACCCTTCTGATTCTTCTGCACATTTTGCTTTCTATCATGGAACTCTGGGACTCTGATTAGTGTAAACATGTAAACAAATAAAATATAATTTGGAAGGATGACTCTTGTTGCTAATCTTTAAACTTCACTACCAGCCTTTCTTGGCAAAATGTAGGACTAGGAGAATGGGAACTAATTGAAAATATACTTTTGCTTTTTGCCAAAAATAAAAAGGTTGAATTTTTTTTACTGCTTGGGACAGAGAAGGGTGGAGTTAAAACTAGCCATTTTCAATGTTTAGATATTTCAAATAGAGTTTAGTGGATATATTTTTAAAAGTAGGTAAATGTTATTTCCTTGAGTTTGATGAGTAAAAATAAGATGATCCATTTCTTTATTCATTCCTTAAATAGCCCTTTTATGCCAGTATCACAAAATCTACCAAATTATATTTTTCAGTCCCTACTATAGAACATCTCATAAGCATTGAAATGGAAGACAGTGTCATGTAGTGTAAATGTCATGGAGTTGAAATCAGAGGATCAGAGTTCAAGCTCTAGTTCTGGTATTTTCTTTTTTAAAAAAATTTCAACATTAATTCATTTATTTTTAGTTTGCAACATTCACTTCCAGAAGATTGAGTTCCAGATTTTTTCCCACTCCTTACCCTCCCCCTACCCCAAGATGGCATGCAACCTGATATAAGCTCTACATACACATTCATATTAAACATATTTTCACATTATTCATGTTGTAAAGAAGAATTAGAATGAATGAGAGGAACCACAAGAAAAGAAGAAACAAAAAAAGAAAGAGAGAGAAAATAGTAGGCTTCGATCTGCATTCAGACTCTTCAGTTCTTTTTCTGGATGTGGATAGCATTTTCCATCATGAGACTTTTGGGGTTGTCTTAGATCCTTGCATTGCTAAGAAGAAGTAAGTCTATCAAAATTAGTCATTGCACAATGTTGCTGTCACTGTGTACATTGTTCTCCTGGTTCTGCTCACTTCACTCAGCATAAGTTCATGTAAGTCTTTTCAAGTTTTTCTGAAGTCAGCCTGCTCATCATTTCTTTATAGCACAATAGTGTTCCATTACATTCATATACCAGAACTTGTTCAGCCATTCCCCAACGGATGGGCATCCCCTCAGTTTCCAATTCTTGGCCACCACTAAAAGAGCTGCTATCAATATGTTTATACATATGGGTCCTTTCCTGATTTTTATGATCTCTTTGGGATACAGCCTTAGAAGTGGTATTGCTGAGTCAAAGGGTATGGTTCTGATATTTTCTAGGTATGTCATTCAAGGATTGCTGAAATTATATGTCTAAATTGTTTCATCCATTCTCAAGCCTCCCATGATGTCCCCTCACCCTAAACTTCTCAGCTGAGGACTGCCTCTTTCTTTACAGAAACTATTAAGGTAATTTATTAGGATTTAGACAATGAGGGTAAAGGAACTATCTTCTACTTAATTTGATTCCCAGAGTAGGAAAGACCTAGAATTCTACTCTTGAAACTTCAGTAATGAAAAAAAAAATCAAGAAACCAAAAAGGAGAGGGGTTTACAACGCCAAGGATGACCTAGCCACAAACCCCAACAAATCAAATAATTCAAAAACACTTATAATTGAATCCTCAAAAAAATCCAGTTTAATCACAAGAGAAATTATAATTGTTTAAAGAAATGATGCAAGAATTAAAAGGGGTGTTATCAAATAAATTAGAGTTATAAATGAGAGTATTGAGGGGAAAAAGGATTGAAAGGTAAGCAGGAAAGGGAAAAAAAAACTTTACCCTATTTCCAAACTTCTTAAAAATAAGAATGGAGCAAATGGAAATTAATGAATCCAGGAGACAAGAATTCTTTTTTTTGAAAACACTTTTATTTATTTTAAACATTTAAAAATAAGTTCATATCCTTTACTTCCCTCCAACTGCAGCCCCAACAATCAAGAAGGCCATATCAATTACACATGAGCATTCATGCAAAGCATATTTGCATATTGACTATGTTGCAAAAACAAAAGCAAGAAAAAAAAAGAATGTTAAAAATATATACTTCATTTTGCACTCTGGAGCTCTCTGGAGGTAGATAGCACTTTTCATTATGAGTCTTTTAGAATTGCCTTGGATCAAAAAAATTGCCTTGGATCATTGTATTGATCAGAATAGTTAAGTCTTTAACAATTCATCACTGTTAAAAATATTACTGTTAACTATGTACAATGATTTGGTTCTGCTCACTTCTCTCTGCATGAGTTCATATTGGTCTATCCCAGATTTCTCTGAAATGACCTTGCTTATAATTTCTTATAACAAAATAGCATTGCATCAAAATCACACACTACAATTTGTTCAGCCATCCCCAACTAATGGACATCCCCTCAGTTTCCAATTCTTTGCCACCACAAATAGAGTTGGTATAAATATTTGTGTGTATATATATATATATACATATATATATATATATATATATATATAAATTCTACACATTTAGGGTAGAAAAAAATCTATATTCTTGCTGTAGTTTGAAGTAAATATTCCTTTCTAAAAGTTAATATGTCTATTAGGTGGGTAAATGGAATGGTAAGCAGGGGACCCCTCAGATCGGAGAAACAAAATTAGGCCAAGGCTTGAGTCAATGGCAGAGAGATCAGACACTTCCCAACCCCCTTAAGAGTATTTGAGAAGTCTGGGGGAGGGATGAAACGTAACAAACTTGTTCATCAGACAGTGAGGTCCAGGGCAGTAACTTATAAAGGGAATGACACACATTAACGATAAGTAGAATATGTGATACTCCAGATAGGAACCATGGAGAAATGCAAAATCAGATGGGATGTGAATTCTGAAGAGAGAACTTTGAAACAAACCCACCTTTAAGTGTCTAGTATACACCAAGAGCTGTACTGTGCGCTGAGAGAATTCAAAGATATATTAAAAAAAAGTCCTGTTCTCAAGGAGCTTGAAGCTAAATAGGACAGATAAGGCATTCATGCAATAGTTATAGTAGAATAAAAGGATTATGGTAAACATGCAGAAAAAATAAGAATATAAGCTTAATATGAGTGTGGATTTTTACCTCATTCTTTTTATTTGTGTACTCAGCACTTAGCACAAAGTTTAGTCCATTGTAGTTTCATAATAAGTATATAGCTAGATGATGCTGCTGATAGGTCATGTGACTGGGAAGATCTGGTTCAAATCTGACCTTAGGCGCTTATTAGCTGTGTGACCTTGGGCAAGACATTTCACCTCTGTTCACCTCAGTTTCTTCATCTGCAAAGTGGAGATAATTACAGCAATTTCCTTGCAGGTTATTTGGGAGGATCAAATGGGATATTATTATCATTATTATATTGTAAACTGCTTAGCACAGTGACTGTTTTTTTTTAAAATTGTTATTATCATATGCTCATTTATTTATTGTTAAAGGGAATGGAGTTAAAAAATAGTTACAGAAGCGAGTAAGGAAAAATCGAGAGATTGGTGAAGACCATGCAGGATGTGACATCTGAACTGGATTTTAATAAGTAGATTTAACTAGTAATGGGGGAAGGACATTTCAGCCATACCAAAGACTATGAGCATTTAAGTCTGAAGGTCTAGCTCTCTTCCTTACTCCCTGGAAGTCTGGGCAGATTATTTAATTTCTCTGGGTCTCACTTTCTTACCTATGAATTTGGAGGGGTGGACTTGATAACTAAGTTCCAACTCAGACCTAAATCTATGCAAATCTTGTCTTTTAGAGAGATTCACTATTAAATCATTGAGATGATAATTTCTGATGGTGCTGAATTTTTATAGACCATAGGAGTAATTCCAGATTAGTCAATATGGATGCCACCTCTATTACTGTCTTTATATTTTGTGTAGGGACAAGGAAGAGGCAAAGTTGATTCAATAAATTCCATGAAATAATTTTTTTCTTAATATTTATGTTGCTTTGTGTTGTTGTGGTTACCATTGGGGTCATTTTAGAGAAAACAGTCTTTCAATCACTAAGAACCTGTCCCATCAATAAATCACTTATTAAATACCTACCGTGAGCCAGAGTAACCAAGTGGGTATTGGAGACCCAAAGGCAAAAGAAAACAATCCCAGGCCTTAAGGAACTTGCATTTTATTTGGGGAAAGGGGGAAATGACATTTACATAAATAGATACATAAAAAATAAAAAGGTTTTTTTTTTTTTTTTAGGAGACAGCCCTAGCCAATGAGGAAAGAGTTCATGTCATTTGAGCAGAGTTTTGAAGGATCCTAAAATCCAAAATGAGGTAACAAAGTGTCAGACATGACTGAAAAGAAAACCCAACAACAAAAGCATAAATGAAGCATCCTGAGGTCAAGATGATTATGAACTGCATCCAAGCACAAGAGAAAGGTAGTAGGAAGGGCTAGAGTGTAGAGATGGAATGTCCTTTGTGAAGACCCTCAAGAAAGTCAATTTAGCTGGATGTCAGAGGGCGGGGTAGGGAGTGATATGCAATGAACTGTCAACTTCACTTTTCACCTAATTGCAATGCCATTTTTTTTTGTATAGAACACAATCTGTCAATACCTTTCAATATGAAGATTTTTAATAGGAGGGGAGCTGATATGGGACCTAGCAAAGAGGATAGTTAAGTAGGGTGAATAGACTGACAAAACTCTAGTAACCTTCCACAGAGGGGCTCTTGGGCACATTGGAAAAGATGAAAATTTGTAGGAATTATCATCTATAACATAATTATAATATATGGTAATATAAAATAATCTAAAAGACCACTCAGAATAAAGTCAAACATGTACGTGTCAGAGTTAAACATGTCTGATGTTGAGATCCTCAAGTTATTATGTATATCACAGAAAAACTAGTGAACCATACTGGATCCATAGAAATTGGTGGCCTTGGTATTGAGCTCACAGAGCCATGATCAACCTGCTTCCCAGACACGAGGTCGGAGTCACAGTGACCCCATAACATGTGGCTATTCTGGCAATGAAGAAAGAAAATTCTGAGGATTAAAAAAAAAATGAGACCTGAACAGTGCAGCAAAGGAAGGGGGAAGGATTTACCCCCTGTTAGGGAATTTATAATGAATTTGGCATCATAATGAAGATAAAACCAACATCTAAGAGTGGTGAGTTGTAAGGAAGAAAAGTACATTTAATGAAAAAACACACTTAGATGGATTGAATTTTGGAACATCTCAAAGATCTTAACAGTATAATGCATTGGACAATGCATTGAGGGGCATAGTCTTAACAAGTCTAAAAGGAAAACCATTTTTAGTTATTTATAAAAGATACTATTGGCTAACTCATTATTCTCAGAAGAGTGAGAGTCTATAGCAACCAGAAATATTCTATTCACCTGGGCTCCCCTGGGAGTGAAGAGGACACTAGATGGTATTTTTCTATGCTCTGAGAATCACCTGGCCTCCCTAAATAGGTCAGTGAAACCAGTAGTCACAGGTTTTTTAGCTTCTACTCTTATTCTCTGAATCTCTGCAGGAGCAGTCTGAGAAGAAATAAACTTTGGATTGTGGCTAAAACCAAAGAACTGTGAAAATAATTATAACAAGACCACACTAGGGAGAGGAGAAACTTCAGAGTTTATGATCCAGGTATATTATCTTTTTATTATTGACTTATAAGTTCTCGCAGTTGGTTAATGTGTATGACGAAGCCATAACTTTGATAGACAGATGGATAGGTGAAAGATAGATGAAGAAAGGAAGGAAGGAAGGAAAGAATGAAAGAAGGAACGAAGGAAGGAAGGAAGGAAAGTAGGATGGAAAAAAGGAAGGAAGGAAGAGGAAAATGAATTGCCTCAATAAATAAAGAGATTTCAGTCACTAGAAGTGCATTTATTTAGGATGTTGTAGAGGGGATTCCCATTTAGGTTGAGATGCCTTCTGAGATCTCTTCCAGCTATAGGAATCTGTTAATTATCATCATCTAGACTATAGTCTTATAATCTTAATGAGTTTTAAAGTTTGGTTAAAAGTATGGATAGAAAGGCAGATTGTCAATGATGATGATGATGATGATAGACAGTAAACAGATATTTAGATGATAAAAAGATGACAGAATAAAGAGAGGATGGGTAGATAGATAAAAACTAGACATTCAGAATATAGAAAAATAGATGGATGAAGGGATAGACACAGACAGACACAGACAGACACCCAGAGACAGAGACAGACAGAGAGTGGAAGAGAAAGAGCACATTCATGTACATTCTATGTGCCAAATACTATGCTATGAGTCATTAGCTTTCAGATGGGTGTTGTGGCTTAGTGGATGAGATGTTGAACTTCAAGATATGATGTTCTTGGGTTGTGTCCTATTGCCTCCATTTACTGTCTGTGTGAACATGGACTAGTCACTAAAATTCTATGAACCATCAGCTTCTCTTTTGTCAAATGTGAAATTACACTGAATGGATGTCCAAATATGAAAGAGTTTTGAAAAATAATAGGCGTTAGCAACATGAAAACCTAATGCTATTATTATAACAATAATGATAACAATAGCTGGCATTTATATAACTCCTACTATGTGCCAGGAAATGTTCTAAGCACTTTAAAAATATCTTTTTTGATCCTCTGATCAAAACCCTGAAAGGTAGGTACTATTATTATTCTCATTTTACAATTGAGGGAAATTAGACACAAGTTACGTGACTTACCCAGGGTTACACAGCCAGTAAGTGTTTGAGATAAGATTTGAACTCAGGTCTTTGTGATTGTAGTTCCTGTCACCTATATACTATTGTGTATGTTGCCACCTAGTTTCCTATTACTATCGCTATCATCATCATCATCATCATCATCTTATTCACATCTTTTTTATTAGGTTCCCATAGATCTGGTCCAAGGACAAACCATGACCTTGCGATTGTTCTTTCATATTTAATATTTTGCAACCTGTTGTGGAAGTAGAAAAAAAGAATGCTTTTTGCATGAATAAGAATATTGGAGGTATGCTCATCTTCTTAGACTCATCGAAAGCAGCTGTGAAACAATGACAGGAACAGCCAGAATGATTGAGTGTACACCTTTTTCTGTTCCCATAGTTTTAGTTTAATTTCTTCAGTTAAGGCATAGTATTTTCAAAGCTTTTATTCCATTTAGTTTGGAGGTTAAGAACATTTGATGAGACATCTATTTAAAAACCAACTATTTTTCACATATTTTGTAAAGATTAATGTCATGTCCAGGGCATAGACGATCAAGAGTCAGTAATGATGCTCAAGTAATATTAGAGTTTGCATATTGAATTCTCCACATATTTATGGATTTGTATTTGTAGGCTGGGCACTGATGTCTGTTGGTTTATAGAGGACAGCAAGCTTCTCATGGAGATCTCAAGATCATGTTTTTCTGAGTACTTGGCAGAAGAAAAATGTTGAAACCTGAAGTAAAATGTTGTATACTTTTTGTCACTTCATTGCATAATCTTCATGGATCAATAAATCTAGGCCAACCCTTTGATGATAACTCTTCTCTACTTTCTTTCTGAATCACTGTCATAGACCTTTCTATTTCTCTAACTGAAATTTCATGACATTATTATTGTTGTGATTTCCTTTTGCGTTCTTTTCCTTTCTTTTTCTTTCCTTCCTTCCTTCCTTCCTTCCTTCCTTCCTTCCTTCCTTCCTTCCTTCCTTCCTTCCTTCCTTCCTTCCTTCCTTCCTTTTTTTCTTTCTTTCTTTCTTTCTTTCTTTCTTTCTTTCTTTCTTTCTTTCTTATTATCTAAGTCTTTTGAGTGATTTTGATGGAGTTCATATAGAAATGGTCCTCGAATAAATTACTAACCTGTATTGTATGAACTATTGAAAAGGTGAGCAAAATAACTGTTTTTTCTAATTGAATAAAAGTGTTGTTGCTGTAGGATATTGCATGATCACTGAATAATTCTGGGGTGGGGAACCTGTGGCCTCAAGGTCACGTAACCTTGAGGCCACAGGTTCCCCACCCCACCCCTTACTAATGTAAATCATACCCAAAGATGAGATGCTCTATTGTTTATAATGACTTCAAGTTTTTACCCCGTGGATTTGACATGTTCCCATTAACTTACATTTATAAATTCAGAGAAAAGGAGGAAAATTAACCTCATCAATCAAGTGCATAAAGATCTGGTTTCAAAGCCAGGAAGACCTGGGTTTAAAACCCTGAAGACCTGGTCTGATACATAATGACTGCATAAACTTGGGTAAGTCACTTAACCTCTTCTTCCCCTAGGCCGTTTTTTAAGAATCTTAATTGCAGGGAAGGTGCTAAGCAGCATTGATAGAAGGATGAAGTCACATGTCTAGTCCCTCTCTAGTTATAGTACCTCTGCTTTAGGCTATTTTGACAAAAGTTCCAGGATAGTATATGAGGTAGCAGTGTGGACTCAGTCAGGAAGATCTAGGTTTATTTGCTTTACTGTCTATGTGACTATGGGGAAACCTATAGCCTTCCTAAATCTGTTTCCTTATTTGTAAAATGGGAATAATAATACCTGGTATACCAACATCATTGGCATAAATGTGTGAGGCATAAATGGGACAATCTATGCCAAGAGGTTTCTGAACTTTAAAGTACAATGTAAAAGTCAGCTGTTACAACATTACTGTGCATGCAGGTTCGTGAATGTATGGTCATAAATATGAATGTGCACAGGGTGTGTGTGTGTATAGGAATATATATATATATATATATATATAAATACAAAATGTTTTATATGCAATATATAATGTTCTATCTATCTATCTATCCATCCATCCATCCATCATCTATCTATCTATCTATCTTTCTATCTATCCATCCAGAATAGACTTGAAATTGTCCATTATAGTAAGTTCAGTGCAGATGCATTTGGCATGATTGGGAAATTAATTCCATTTCTTAAATTCAGGTGGGAGAATTAGGGTAAGAGAGGTGAGTCTTATCAAGGAGTCTCAGGGTAGGAGGTGGAAGGATGGAGGATTTTCATATAGTGATTGAAAAATTCTTGCTGAATAAATTGATTCAATGACTATAAATATTAACTGATGTGGGAAAACAAATTTAATTGCTAAATTTTTCTTGTCCTAGGCTCATTGTGGTACAAAATGTATTTTGTAAGTAAGCTCAATCAACAAGTTAGCTGAGGTTAGAAAAAACTTAAAACCTAACAATTAATTTAAAATATTTTAATATTAAAATTTAATACTAGAATTTTAATATTTACTTAATTAAATTTTAATGTTTAAATTTGAATACTTAAATTAAAATTTAATATTTAATTTAAAAACCAGTGTCAGTCATCCTCTAGAAGACACAACTTGAGGGAAATCTCTTAATACATTTACTATAATTATCATTATGAACTAATTTAAATCTATTTATAGTTGTATTTTTCAAATAAACACAGTATACATTTATATATATCTCACATATATGTGCATTTATATTTGATATACATATGCATATAAATATAAACATATGTAGGTATAGATATCTACATATTATATACATACATATATATTTACTGTCTCACCCAATTAGAATTTGATCTCCCTGAGGGTAGGTATTATTTTACTTTTCTCCTTGAATCCTCATGCCTATGTGCCTGTAAAATTGTCATCACTTATTGTTTGTTGATTGATTTAACTCTTTGGAATTAGTAGGGTAGTGGAGTGAAGAGAGCTATATGTCAAAGAACTTGAGTGCTATTCCTGGTACTGTCACTAACTTATAAGGCACTCCTTTCTGGTCTCCTTTTACTTACCTGTAATTAAGAAGCATTTATTGTATCTACTATATGTTAAATTAGGGGCTATCCTTGTTTATAGAACATTTTTCAAAACACTTTGCTCAGGACCACCCTGTAAGGTCTACATTAGCAGTATTATGATCCCTATTTTACATTGAGGAAATAGAACTCCAATGAAGTTCAATGACTTACCCAATACAACAAAGACAGGACTTCAATCTCTCTCCTGCCCACAATCTAGTTCTTCATTAGTACTTCATATTGACTTTCAGATATCTAAATTGAACTAGACTATCTCTAATTCTCTCTCCATCTTTAAAACTGCTTCTCTGAACAATTCTTGCTTAACTAACTTGTCTGTATTATTATTATTGGACTTGTCTGTATTTATTGCTTGACAAATTTCTTGCTTAACTTGCTTCTTGATTATTAGTACAATTGATGCTTAATAAGTCTGACTGTCAACAAGACTTAATTACATTCAATTCAATTTTACAAATATTTTCAATGACCTGTTACATGTAAAAAAAGTGTTAGGAATTAGAGAGAGTGTGTAACATGGAAAATAGTCCCGAATAGCTAATCGTGGCTTATATTTCTAGCTCTGCCACTATGAGATTGTGGACCTTTGTGTGAGACCCATCACCAGTCTGGACTTTGTTTTGCTTCCTTAGAAATTGAAGGTCTTAGATGAAGTCATCTTCAAAGTGTCTTCTAGGTTTAAAGTTCTGCATTTTTTGTGAGTTATTTATTGCTAAAAAATAACCAACTTTCTCCATCTGACTAAAGACGATATGTCTCATTTCCAAATTATAAAAATTGACCTGGGACAGAGAGGAAAGAAAAAACTCCTAGACAATTCAACCCTTACAATGAATTATCATAGACAACCCCAGACCTGCCTTAGCATAATTTCTTAATCTCTCTCATGGCTTCCAAATTGTTGTAAATTCTTTTTTTCGTTGTTGTTGTTCAGTTGTTTCTGAATGTTAGTGACTGGAGTGGTTTGCCATCCCTTTCTCTAGCTCATTTTATTTATTTATTTATTTTTATTCTAATACCTTGAATTACAGTGCTTGTTTGTCTAAATGAAAACTGAAAACAAGTATACAAAACCGTCAATTACTATTTGTGTATTGAAAGCAGTAACAGTTTCCAAAACATCAAACCAACCAGTTCTGAGTTTTTCACAAGATAAAGCTTAACAGGTCTAGCTTCTTCAGTGTTTATCAAAATACAAAAGAAAAAAAAGGTAAAGATCTTTTTTTTTAGATGCCAAATCTGACCCTTGTAGTAATGCGGGGTAGTAAAGGACATTTCACACATATACAGATAAGGGGATTGTTCCAAAATGGGACTGAATATTTCTAGAATGGAATGACTCCCCAAGCTCTCATGCTCAATTTATTTCCTTTCAAAACCTAGACACCATAGAGAAATGCCAAACTTTGGGGCTAACGTAGGCTGTACTTACTGTGGAGAGGTTTCAAACAGAAGCACCACACACTTGACCAAAATTAAAAAGCTGTTTTCTTGTTGTCCAAATATGTCAGAAAGCTCTTCTCGGTGTTTATAATCAGCCCTAATTGTATCCTGCCTAAGAGTTATTCAAGTGTGATGGAGAACTAATCACAGGCTGACCAGAACTGCAAGAGGGAAAAAGTCTAGTTATAAATGGTTTATGATTGAAGATCTAATGTTCTCAATGTGCAGCCTGCTCTGAACCACAACCTCAAAGCTTTTTTTTTTTTTTTACTAATAAGTATCCATGTGAGCACAAGTACAAGCACAAACTCTATGAAATACATAAAGATCCAAAGACATAGCACTATATGGATCTCTATTTTAACTATGCAAAATTGATCACTTGTTTGATTTTTATCATCATTTCTCAAGTTTCAAAAGAGAAGCTGCAGACAATTACAATGGTCTGGTATTCAACTTGTTACTGCAAAACCTACACTAAGCATATTTCTCTGTTCTGTGTGTTCAACTGTTTCACTTGTATTTTTTTTTTTATTTTTTTACTATTTAACAAATACACCAAAATGGATCTCAACACAGATCTCATAAGCCAGTAGGAGTAGCATTCGTCTCTGCTGCTGCACATTAACCCCCAGCAAACTAAGTGTCAATGTGCTTAAAATCCCTTCCCAGCACTAAACGGTGAATTGATTTTTTAACAATAAAAAAGCTGAATAATGTTGCATAGCAGTGCCAGAAACTGCCCCATTGGAAACAAAAACTATTTACATTAAATAAGAAACCTGTTTTCAGGCCTGTATTTGCCACATTTAAAGCATGGTGTAATCCATACTGTGACAAAGGGTAGGAAAAAACAGCTTCTGGCACTCAATACCACAAAGTAGCACAGTTTGCCACATGAGAGTAAAGTGAAGGATGAATAGGAGGAAATAAGAGAGAGAGAAGGAAAGAGGGAGGAGGAGCTTTTGTTGATTCATTTCTGGTTTTGGAGCTGATTGGACAACCAATCCAGTCTTTCATAGAGCCCATCCCCACTAGTGGCACAGGTGGCCTGGAAGAGAATGCAGTCCAAGTTTATGGGTGATTTTAGCTGCATTCATGGCATTGGGAAGATCCTGTTTGTTAGCAAACACTAATAAGATGGTATCTCTAAGCTCATCTTCTGCCAACATTCTCATCAGTTATTCTCGGGCCTCATTCACTTGTTCTCTGTCATTACTGTCAACCAAAAATCAGTCCTTGTGTGTTCTGGAAGTAATGGCGCCGCAAGGGTTGGATCTTATCCTGGCCTCCTACCTCCCACACTGTGAAGCTAATGTTTTTGTATTCTACAATTTCTACATTGAAACCTACAGTGGGGATAGTAGTCACTATTTCACCTAGTTTCAGTTCGTACAAAATAGTTGGCTTTCCTGCAGCATCCAGACCAACCATTAGAATCCGCATTTCTTTTTTGCCAAAGAGCCCCTTGAAGAGGTTAGCAAATATTTTCCCCATGGTCCAAGTGTAATGTGTTGAATGTTGGCAAAAGGAGCCTCCCCACTCCTGAACCTCGGGCTTCCCATCTCCTCACTCCCCTCCAGCTCATTTTACAGATGAAGAAACTGAGGCAAACAGGACTAAGTGACTTGCCCAGGGTTACACCATTAGTAAATATCTGAGGCTGCATTTGAACTCAGGTTTCCTGACTCCAAGCCTGGCACTCTATATACTGTGCCACCTAGTTGCCATCCAGGAAAGCCAATTTCTTTGGATGCTCAGCATTTTTTCCACATTTTTTCCTCTGGATTGTCACTGCTCTTAGCTCTGTGCTAGATAAACATGTTTCCATTTGTCACCATCTTCACTATGGCATGTATGATTTACAACGGTAGCTAGCTCATGATACTCCTATAGGCCAGAAGGTGACACATTCATTCTTTGAATTTGTACTCCTCATTCCGCAGACATTGGCTGAATGTTTGTAATATCCGGACCCAATGGAATGGACTTAATGGTCACAATTGTTTTACGTGAATGGGTATTTCAGTTCTCTGCATTGTTTTCTCACTCTCTATCCTCTGCTCACATTGTCCTTTGGTTCTAGACAAATCATAGCACCTCAGAGGCTATGGTCAACCTCACTTTCATCACTGAATTCCTCCTCATGGAGTATTCCAATATACAAAACATACAAGTCTTATATGCTGTGCTGTTCCTGATGATTTACCTGACAACTCTGATGGGGAATCTTCTCACCATTACAGCCATTGCCACTAACCCGTGCCTTCACTCTCCAATGTACTTTTTTCTGAGTAATTTATCCTTGTTGGATGTTGGCTTCATCTCAGTGACTCTCCCTAAGTTCATTGTGAATTCCCTGACTGGAACACGATCCATCTCCCTCTTGGGCTGCATGGCTCAGATTTTTCTCTTTATCTTCTTTGGATGGACAGAGGTTGTTTTACTCGTAACCATGTCTTATGACCGATTTGTTGCCATCTGTCATCCATTACATTATGGGATGACCATGACACCAGCCAGGTGTCTCTGGGCAACAGCAGGCTCATGGCTCAGTGGACTGCTCTATGCTACTATTCACACAGGGAACATGTTCCGGTTACCCTTCTCAGGATCCAATGAAATCCACCAGTATTTCTGTGACATTCCTGATGTCTTAAAGGTTGCATCATCTGAAGTTCTGAATACTGAGTTTATTCTGCTTGTGGCAGGGTCAGGATTTTCTTTATTCTGCTTGGCCTTTTTATTTGTGTCCTATGCTTATATTTTCTCCAGTGTGTTCAAGATCCCCTCTGTCGAAGGTCGATATAAAGCCTTATCTACCTGTGCTCCTCAGTTGATCATCTTCCTCTTATTTCTCCTTTCTGCAATTTTTGCAGTCCTGAAGCCTCCATCAGATTCAACAGTTGAAAACGTTCTTGTTGCAATGTCCTACACAATAGTTCCTC
>NW_020954796.1:18965-21618 GCF_900497805.2 Vombatus ursinus
TCTCTGATGTTCACTTCTCTCTAGATTGTCATGACACTAAGCTCTTTTTGTTCTCCTTCTACATATCTGACCAATCTTCATTCTCTTTTGCTGGATCTTCTCATCTAGGTCACACCCACTAACCATGGACATCTCTTAGGTTTCTGTTCTTGGCTCCCTTTTCTTTTACTTTAATCTATTAATTTGGCAATCCCAGCATCTCCTATGGATTCAATTATCATTTTTTATACTAATGATTCTGAAGTCTACCAACCAGCCTTAGTTTCTCTGCTGACTTCCAGTTCTCCATCTCTATTTGCCTATTTGACATCTCAAATTGGATGTCCTGTAGACATCTTAAACACATGTCCAAAACTGAATTCATTATCTTTTCTTTCAAATCATCCCCCTTGCAACATTTCTTATTACTATGGAAGATGCAACTATCCTCCCAGTCCCAAAACCTATGTATCATCCTCAACCCTTTCTAACTCCTAATATTTGATCTGTTGCGAAGGACCATTGATTACATTTCATAATATTTTTCATATCTTCCTCTTCTCTCCTTTGACACTGTCATCACCCTGGTTCAGGCCCCCATTGCTTCACATGTGGACAATGACAGTTGCCTTCTGGTTGGTCTCTGTGACACAAGTCTTTCTTTTCATTCTAGTCCATCCTCCATTCAGCTGTCAGAGTGATCTTTCTAATGCACACCTCTGATCATATCACCTCCTTACTGTATAAACTCCAATGGTTTCCTGTAAGTTGCAAGATCAAATATAAAACTCTCTGTCATTCAAAGCCTTTACTAACTTGACCTCTTCCTGCCTTTCCAGTCTCCTTACCCCATACTCTACAATCTGGTGAAATTGGTGTCTTTTCTTTTTTTGAACTCTATTTCCAAGCTCTGAGCATTTTCAAAGTTCATCCCCCATGCCTATAATGCTCTCCTTCCTCACATCTATCTCTTAGTTCCCCTGGTTTCCTTCAAGTTTCAGCTAAAATCCCACCTTCTACAGGAAGTCTTTCCTGATCCCACTGAATTCTAATCCCTTCCCTTGGCTCATTGTTTCCAACTTATCGTGTATATGACTTGTTTGTACATAGTTGTTTACATGTTGTCTCCTCCACTAGACTGTGAGCTCCTTGAGAGAAGAGACTGTTTTTCCTGTTGTTTGTATCCTTGGTGTTTAGCCCGGAGCTGGACACATAGTAGACATTAAATAAATTTTTATTGACTAACTGTCCCCAGATCGATTTTATTATGCTTTTTTCTATTTTTTTAGTATTTTAATTCAATTTTGGGGGGGTTAGGCAATTGAGGTTAAGTGACTTGCCCAGAGTCACACAGCTAGTAAGTGTTTTGTGTTTGAGGGTGGATTTGAACTCAGGTCCTCCTGACTCCAGGGCCAGTGCTTTATCTACTGTGCCACCTAGCTGCCCCGTTTTATCCATTTTTCCATCTTTATAAACTAATCCTTTGGTAGTTTGATTGGTATGTGATTGAATAAGTAAAATATTTTGGGTACTATTGTCATTTTAATTGGCTATTGTCATTTTAATGTCTTAACTTGCTCAAGAGTAATTGATAGTTCTCAAGCTTTCAAATCTGTCTTTATTTGTGTAAAGAGTGTTTTGTAATTGTCTTGGTATAGCTTCCATATGTGTCATGACAGGTAGACTTCAAAGTACTTCTCTTTTCTGTATTTATTTTAAATATACATTTTATTTCCATCCTCTCCTGCTGAATTTTTGATTCTATAAAGAAATGTTGATTTATTTTATATCTGTCAACTTTCCTTAAGTTGTTAATTGTTTCATTTAGTTTTTTACTCAAATATCTAGGGTTCTCTATCCAAATCATTATATCATCTACAAAAAGTGATAATGTTGTTTCCTCTTTGCCTATGTTTCTTCTCATATCACTATATTTAGCTATTCTAGTTTTATATTGAACAGTAATAGCACTAATAGGTATCCTTGACTTAGCCCTAATCTTATTGGAAAGGGCATCTAGTATATTGCATTTACATATAATAATGGTTCTTGCTTTTCGATAGATGCTGCTAATCATATTAAGGAAAGATCTATTTCTTGCTATGCTTTCTAGTATTTGTTTTTTTTTTTTAACAGAAATGGGTACCAAATTTTGTCTAAAGCTTTTTCTGCATCTCTTGATATAAACATTTTTGTTACTTATGTTTATAGTTTTGCTAGTGATAAATTAGTTCTCCATTAGTTGTATAAATCCAAACTGATCATAGTGTACAATCATTGTGGTAGCTTTTTGCAGTCTCCTTGCTAATATTTTATTTGAAATTTTTGAAGAAATATTAATTAGTCAGTCAATAAGTACTTATTAAGTGCTTAGTATGTACCATGTACTATTCTAAGCACTGGGAATAGAAAGAAAGGGAAAATTAAGTCTTTGTTCTCAAGATCTGAAAGTCTAATGGAAGAGACAATATCCAAAGAACTCTGTGCATACAAGACATAGAAAGAGGAGAGATAATTGACAGAGAGAAGTCACTAGCATTAAGGGAGAAAAAAGAGAAAAGCTTCTCTTAGAGTAAGTATGAGGTTTTAGCACGGACTACCAAAGAAAACCAAGGAAGCCAGGAGACAGGAAGGAAATTATTCCATGCATGGGGAAGAGCCAGGAAATATGTCC
>NW_020954796.1:21628-150139 GCF_900497805.2 Vombatus ursinus
AGGGTGGGGAATGGCATGATAAGACCTATGCTTTAGGAATATTATTTTGGTAGCTGAATGGAGGATGGATTGGAGTCAGGAGAGACATGTAGCCAGGAGATCAACTAGTGGCCTATTACAATTCAGGCATGATGTGGGCCTACATCAGGGTGGTGGTAGTGTAAGAGAAGAGAAGCAGACACATAACTGAGATCTTGTGAATGTAGAAACCACAGGATATGATGACTGATTGGACATAGGAGGTAAGAGTGAAGAGTTAAGGCTAACACCTAAGTTGTGAGTCTGGGTGACTGAGAGAATTTTGGTACCCTCAAAAGTAATAGAGAGAAGAAGAATCTTTTGGAAAATTGACCTCAGTTTTTATTTTCAGTGAAATGTGAGGCAATGATTCTCATCTGAGGGGCTTCAAGGTGAGAGGGGACCTACGAGAAGTTTTGGAAGGAATGAAAATGTTTAGAAAAATGCTTTGTTGAGTGTGATAGTGAATCACTTAGGGAGATAGAGAAGGATTGCCTTGTTGCAATGAGGGCCCAGTTGAGATCGTGTAACCTAAACTTGTAGTTGGTTCGTTTAGTACTGTTTTTTTTTCCAGATTGGTTCAGTAATATATGAGTTAGGGGTAAAAGCAGTGGATGTTGGGAGTCAGCCAAAGCTGGGGTTTGGCAGCGAAAGATCTTTAATAGTATAGGGGAAAGGGATTCTTAGAGTCCCTCAGGCTCTGGAGAAGAGAATAGCGTAGAGTTGAAAAGGTGCACCAAAGGGTCAAGAGGGAGAAGGGAAGAGAACATAGTCAGTGCAGGGCACTAGGGAAAAGAATTGAAGTGTGGAAAGATTGTCTGCTACGGTGAGACTAAAGAACAGAGTTCTGTTTTGGAAGGCAGAAGGAGAAATAGAATGACAGTAGATCATGCTCAGATAAGATAATTTCAGTGCTCATAAGCATGGAAGTGGAACACTTGCATGGGGTAGGGATTGTATATTTTCTTTTTCTTTAACGGGTAAAATAGTTATAATGATTTTACTTTTAAAAGTCAATTTTTATATTTTTAAAATGTAGATCTAAATCTCTCATGAAAAGCCCATATTAAAAAAAAAGAAAAACTCACATTAAAAAACCAGGAATAATTGACATTCATTGGATAGTGCTGAAGATCACTTGGACACTTTTGGGCTACCTAAGACCCAGTGGACAACGAATTGGCAATCATTGTTTTAATGAGCCTAAAGAGAAAACAACTTTCCCTTGTTATTTATGATGACAATATCCTCCCTATAATCATTCTTTGGGGAAATGTCAGAGAATCTATTGCAATCAAGGATGTGATAATCACAGTGTTATCTGTGGGTCTTCAGGGACCAGTTCCCCAAAGGTCACTGGGCAGTATATTTTACCAAGTACTATAACCCAAGAGTCACCAAATATTCAGTGAATACAGTAGGTTGCCTTGTTGACTTCAACTCTCTCTCCTCTGAATCTCCCAAGGTGAAGTGAATCAGGGCAGAGGAAAGCAACAGTCTTTAGATTCTGTAAAACAAGTCACATTTTGAAAAGGAGAAATGACACCATTCAACACTCAGGTAAATTTCCCCCTTTTCTCTAGGTCAGTTTCTTCAGCTAACATGTGAAGTCAAGGTCAGAGGGTTGATCTCTGTATAAGTGAACAGCTTTTAGCCTCTAGAGAGTATAAAAAGACAATGGGAATGGAGTGGTAGACTTGAATTAGAAAGGCTTGCATTAAAATCCCTCTTCTAATTCTTAATGACATCATTTCTGAGACTCAATTTCCTCATCTGTCAAATGGGGAAAATAATAGTTGTGGCACTTTTAGGATTATTCTGGGGTTCAAATGAGAAAATAAAAGTAAAATACAAAACTTTACAAAATGAAACATTCTTCGTACTTGGGATTCTGTAAAGACAGATCCCAACTTCTAAATCCAGTCAAGTAAAAATGTAAGCCAACTCCAGTGGGTGACGAGGGAAATTGGAAGCATGAGTCTGAACATAACCCTTACAGTAGAATCTTGCAAAGATAAATCAAAATCAGTCAGAGAGACCTGGGTTTCTAGTTCATTTCTATCGTTTTAACTCTCTATGCCTTCGTGTTCTCTTCCACCTAGGGGGATGATAAAAAGCTGCTCTGCCAATCTCCAAAGACATTTTTTTTTAGAATATGATGAAAGGAATTCTATATTTGAAAATGTTTTGAGAAGAAATTAGCTAAGTGGCATAGTGTATAGCACATTGGACTTGGAATGAGAAAGACTTGAGTTCAAATCCCACCTCGTACACTTGCAAACTATGTCTGGAGAAGTTACTGAACCTCTGACTGTCTCAGTTTCCTCATCAGTAAAATAGGAATAGTGTTATCACCTAACTGCCAGGATTGTGGATTAAATGAGATTACATTCGTAAAGTGCTTTGCAAATCTTAAAGCACTAAGTGAATTCAATTATTATCATTATTATTATCATTATCATCGTAATCAAATGAGAAAATAATTGAAAAGTGCTTAAGACCATGCCTGGAATATGGTGAGCATACACACATGTATGCATACATGCATACAAACATACATACATATACACACATATAATTAGCTATCATTAATAATGCTATATAAGCAATAATAATAGTTGTAATATTACAAATTATATTTATATATGCAATTCATATCAATAATAAATAGCATGTTATTTTTAAGGGTCAAGTGAATCTATGCAAATATAAAGAATGATTATTAATTTCTCATATTTTGTAATGCCCTGCAATATTTGATAAAACTAGGAATTTGGGCCCAATGAGTTTTGCTCTGAATCTAAACATTCTTAAAAACTGGCAAACTAATCTAATGAAGGAAAAGTAACAATAATAACAAAAGTAATGATTTAAGTAATGCAAGATGAGAATAATCTTGATAGTACAACCAATTGTCTTTTTGCTGATTTGAACTATTTAGATTAAAAAAAAATCACAATAGAATTAGTGATGAAATGAGAGTTTCTTAACCTTTATTGTGTGATTGAGCCTCTCTGCAGTCTGGTTGGTAAAGGCTGTGGATCACTTCTCAGAATTATATTTTCAAATGCATAAAATAAATTAAATAGAATTTAAAAGAAACCAGTTATTTTGAAATACAGTGAAATATTTTAAAATTAATAAACTCAAAAGTAAAATCCCATTTGGAATTCATTTTGAGAAATTCTTCTGTAATTTTTTCTGGTGGTACTCCATTTTCAATGGAGCAAAATAGTCATTAGATTATCCTATATCTATGTAGCCTAGACAATGGGAAATTTCTGTTCTGTGTTTCTACACTGGAGCAAATATTCTTACTATTTTTTCTTTTTTCTTTTTTGGTTAGACAATTGGGGTTAAGTTACTTACCCAGGGTCACACAGCTAGTAAGTGTCAAATGTCTGAGGCTGAATTTGAACTCAGGTTCCTCTGACTCCAAGGCTGGAGCTCTATCCACTGTGCCACCTAGCTGCCCTTATCCCTACATTTTCAATGCAAATTCAAGTTAAGTGACCTTGCTGATGAGACTTATATTCCTATAATAAGTGACTTATCATCCGATCCCTGAATCTCTAGGTCTGTGACACTTTTCAGATATTGGACTACAGGAGAAAGGAAGTATCAGGAGTATGGCAGTATATGAGTTATGTTTGTATATATGTATGTACATATATGCCTGTGTTTGTTAGATTTGAAAGTCCTGCTGTGTGAGTAGGGCAGGAGATGAGACTGAAAGAGAAATGAGATGTGGCAAGTGAGTACAAATCGTGAGCTGTTTACTGACAGCTGTATGTGCTTGTATGTGGACACATTTGGGTGGGTGAGAAGTGAATTCTAACATCATCCAGCAAGTTCAGGTTTATAAGGAGATTTGGGCAACAAGACTGTGCTCTCACGGGTTGTGTGTGTTTGTGTATTCATTCCATAAGCATATGTATTGTGATGTGTATGTATGTGTATATGGTGAAGGTCTGGGTTGGTTGGCATTCACAGTGTATGGGAAGAAGGTAACATTTTTAACAATGTGCCAATATATTTATTTGGATAACCTACTTTTTTTGTCATTTCCCCAACTTTTTGCCTCCACTGCGTATGCTCCATGCTTGAATGCTACAACCCAGAGACAAAAACAGACATAAGATCAAACAAAAATAATTTGGCCTCAATATTTTCATCTTAGAACTTCTCTCAGTGCCTTGCAAATAATATATAATGAATATTTGTGTACTCCCTTATCAGCAAGGGTCAAGGATCTTATGGGCAGTGAAGCTGCATTTTTTTCCCCAGCTGGAAGAAGGGACTGAAAAATGAGGGGAAGAGGAAGCCAATTACAACAGAGGAATCCACAGAAAATTTGAACTTTTAGGAGAGAAGAGGATGGCCCTGAGTGGACATGCACTAGTCATGAGCTCATAGCAAGTAAGAGCCCTGCTAAATCAAATTCTAATCATGAGTAATTCAAGTCTTGTTTGGCTTACTCACCCAATTGGGGAATGGTGTGCCTCAACAGAATTTGCTGTTTGCTTGGCTCTATCTGCTGTTTGTAATACACTGTGGGACATGGTGAAATACACCCGTTTTGCTTTCTTTCCACCTCCTGGAGACTGGCATTGTGGCTCTTGGGAGTTTATTGCTCTATTTAAATCTTTTTTGTTTTGTTTTTTTAATGTTCTGTCTAGGTTTTTATAAGGGATTTTGTCTCCAAAGATATGTTGATTTTTATTTCACTCTGAGTGAATGTTTGCTATAAAAATGTATGGAGGGAAGACCAAAAGGGAAACTGAGACTTCTTCCTTCATGTTGTTATTAAATTGGTCATGTCTGACTCCTCGCAACCATATTTGGGGTTTTCTTGGCAAAGATACTGGAGTGGCTTGTCATTTTCTTCCCCAGTTCATTTTATAGATAAGGAAGCTGAGGAAAACAGGCTTAAGTGTCACAGGGTTACACGGCTAGTAAGTGTCTAAGGCCAGATTTGAACTCAGGAAGAAGAATCTTCCTTACTCCAAGCCCTGCACTCTATCCACTGCACTACCTAGGTGCCCATTTGCCTCATTTTTAATCTCAAGCCTATGTTGAGTTTCTTTGCTAATTGTACAAAGACGGAGCTTTACTTGGTTAATTAATGAATAGAATAATTGAAGAATTATTTGACATATAGAAAGGACTTTAGCTCTCTAATCCATTCTATGTATTGCTCAAGTCGAACTTGATATGATTCAAGAAAGAATTTATCTTCTTTAAAAGGAGGTAAAATAAGCAAGGGAACTGAGGATGCAATCAGGTAAAGCTAATATTCTAAGTTCTAATATTCTAAGGGTTAAATAACCTTTAGATTGTGACCCATGCAGAATAGACCAAGATAGGAAACACTGTCTTGCCACTGCATGAAGTTCAATAACCAAAGACCATAAGAATAACATGTGTTGTAGCTGGATGGGACCACAGAGATAGTCCATTTTATTCTAATTTTAAAGAAGAGGGGTTTGAGATCTAAAGACATGCAGGGGAGAGAGGTGAGTAGGTAAAGTGATATTCAAGGTTAAAGGGCTAGTCAGTGATATGATTGACTGTAAAACTCAGATCTCCAGTGTCCTGGACTAATCTTCTTTGTCCTATGCCATTATCAGAGCCAACATCATCTGATTAGGGGAAAATGTTCTTCCAAGGATAACTGAGGTGCCACTCCTAGTGTGTAACTTAATACGCAGAAGCTGTGAGGAAGGGAACTTGTGAGCCATGCTAGAAATATCTGGCCCAAGAACATTTCCAAGTACACAGAACAACATAAAAAAGGATTTAATATAACACTATGAATTTCCATTTCAAACTATTTACTTAAAAAATAAACTATGTAATGAATACTACACATAATTTTCAAAGCTACCCTGCTTTTCTATGCTTTCTTCTAAGTTTTCTTTTGTTCTTTGCTGTGCACTTCTTATGATTTTCTTTCTCCCTCCCATATTTATGTATTTACATACACATGTGTACATACATATATTAATATATATACACATACACACACACATATATATATACATATATGTGAAACCATACTATACACACTTCCTATTTATCAATTCTTCCTATGGAGGGGGGTATCATCTTCCTTCATTGGTCTTTTGTAGTTGATGTGAGTATTCATAATGTCAAAAATAAAAATCATTCGAAATTATTCTTGGAATAATATTACTGTTCTCATGTATAGCATTTATATAGTGCTCTAAGTTTTTCAACGTGTTCTAAATATATGCTGTGCTGGAAACGTATAAAAAAAGTATGAAGTGTTTTTGTTTTTGCATTTTGTTCCTTGTGTTTTGATGGAGAAGGGATGAGTAGCAGTATTGCTCATGAAAGGCATCATGTAAAAGGTCGCGCTCAAAATGAACTTGGAAAGAAAGTAATGATCAGAGAGAGAGATGAGATAGGAGGAGGCAAGGTGGGAGTGCCTTCTCTGCATGGATCCAGCTAGTGCTACAGACGGATACAGGAGATTAATTAGGCAGATGAGGAAAATTATGTTTGTCCAAGGAGTGTGTTGACAAGACCTAACAGTTTCATTACGAGAAACAGTTTTTAGGAGGGAGAGTTCATATGCTCAGCCTCAAGTCAGTTCAACTCTCAGCTCTTCCACAGAGTAGCTGTAATCCTCAGATACAGTTTACCTCTATGTTCAAGTCAAATGGAATGGAATTATTGTCCTGGTTCTCTTATGCAAATAGGCATTTTAATTCTTTTCCTTGTCCCTCTATTTCCTCTACTCACTTTTTTTTTTAATTTTAGATAAACTACCTCATATCAGCAGACATGGGAAACTTCACCATCGTCACTGAATTCCTTCTCATGGAATTTTCCAGCATCTGGGAGCTACAGATTATACATGCTCTTCTGTTCCTCTTGATTTACTTGGCAGCCCTGATGGGGAATGTTCTCACCATTGCTGCAATTGTCACTGACCCGCAACTTCACTCTCCAATGTACTTCTTTCTGAGCAACTTATCACTGTTGGATATCTGCACAATTTCGGTCACACTTCCCAAATTCATTTTGAATTCCATGATTGGCAGTCACTCCATTTCACTTCTTGGCTGCATTGCTCAAGTCTTCTTCTTTACACTCTCTATTTCGGCTGAGTTTGCTGTCCTCATTGCCATGTCCTATGACCGCTTTGTGGCCATCTGCCACCCCCTGCACTATGGGGTTACGATGACACCAGCCCGGTGTCTTTGGGTAGCAGGTGGCTCATGGCTCAGTGGACTTCTTTATTCAGCACTGCATACAGGTAATATTTTCCGATTGCCTTTCTCAGGATCCAATGTCATCCACCAGTTTTTCTGTGATGTCTCACAGATCTTGGTGGTTGTATCCCCTGATGTGTTTAAAACAGAGTTTGTATTGCTTTCCATTAGTTCAGGGATTTTTTTGTTTTGCTTTACCTTTTTAATAATATCGTATGCTCATATCTTCTCCAGTGTGTACAAGATGCCCTCTGTGGAAGGCCGCTACAAAGCCTTGTCTACCTGTTCTCCCCAGTTGATTATTCTCATCTTATTTCTCGTTTCTGCAGTGTTTGCAGTCTTGTGCCCCACATCAGACTCATCACCAACCCAGAATGTTCTTGTTGCAATCATCTATGCAATCCTGCCCCCATTCATGAACCCTATCATCTATAGTCTGAGGAACAGGAAAATCAAGATCTCACTGGGTAGAATCGTAAAGTGGACATTTTTTTCAAAGAAGGGAATTGAGAAATGTAAAAATGAGAAGGGCATTTTGATAGGCTTCTGTAGACATAAAATGGTACAACTAGATTAAAAGTAAAATAAACATTTGGGTGTTTTGCTTATAAAATGACTTAGAATAAACATTGATAAGTTAATTCATTAAAAAAAAAAATCCTCAACCACCTACTATTTCCCAGGCACTGTTCTCGGTGATAAGAATACAAATACCAAAAGGAAATAATTCCCCACTCAAGGACATTAAATAATTGCAACAATAGGTTGTCCATTCTCCACCACCATGGAAATATTTGCACCAAAATATATTTTGTAAGAAGTCAAAATAACCTCGGGCAGGATTAAACTGGATTTGTGTGAATAATTCTATAAACCACGGTCAAACTTCCAGCAATGCAATCAGATTAGGAATACATTTACCTTCAATGTCTAAAATTAACTTTAGCAGCTCATTTCAACCAAGTGTTTCCTTCAGAATAGGCGTGTCAAGTCTCTCCACCAAACATATTCCTTAATTTCACACCTTCATGTCTTTACTCACACTCTTCCATATATTTGGAATGCCCTGCACCCCTCCCAACTGTTGGAACCTATTCACCTTTCATACATCATTATAATTACCTATCCCATAATGCCTTCTTTGAACCCTTGAGTTAAGAGATGATTTGTTTACACTTTCTATATTTATAAGTGATCATATTATATACACATATATACATATATGTACATAATTTTGATGTATTTATTGTATTATAGTTTCTGTTATACTAATGTGTATCCATGCCTTACCTGTCCTACTCTATTAATATCTTATTGAACATGTCTTGGTTTTTTTAAAATATATTTTTCCTAGAAATTAATGTAGTCTTTTGTAGGTAGTAAGCTTTTTTTAAATACACTTTTTAATTGATGTTTTCTATTTCTTATATGATCATAATATCCCCTCTATAATTTCTTCTCCCTCTCCCTGAGAGTCATCCAATATAACAAATAACATTTTTAGAGAGGAAAAAAAAGTCAGCACAACTGATCAATATATTGAGAAAGTCCGAAAACATGTGCAACATGTAACACTTGTGTTCCTTTCATCTTCCTAAAGGGGTGTGTTGGGGGTATCTTCTCACCTGTCTTCATTTGAGTCCCATTTGATCCTTATAATAGTGTTACACTTACTTTTGATTTTTTTTGGTGTATTTTTTTCTTCCATTTATGTCGTTGTAGTTATTGTCTATATTGTTTTCTGGGATCTTCTTGCTTCCTTCTGCATCAATTCATGAAGACCTTCTCATCCTTCTCTGTATTCATCACACACATAATTTCTTACAGCACAGTAATATTCTATTACATTTGTATTTGTTCCCCAATTTATTTAGACATTTTCCAGTTGATGGGTATCTACTTTGTTTCTCTTCTTAGCTATTACAAAAAGTCCTGTGATAAATATTTTTTAAGTATATGAGGACTTTTTTCTTATTGATGATTTCCTTGGAGAATAAGCCCACTAATGGAGTTTCTGGTTCAAAGGTTACAGACATTTTAGTCCCTTTATTTACGTGACTACAAATAGATTGTACCAATTCACACTGCCATCAACAATGTATTTGTGTGTCTATCTTTCCCCAAACCCTCCAACATTGACTGTTGGTACTTTTTGGGTCATTTTTGCCGATTTACACGGTATGAAGTAAAACATCAGAGTTGCTTTGCAATTATTTTATTATTAGTGACTTGAAACATTTTTTTTCTCATGGTTGTCAATGCTTGAAGTTCTTTTGAGATCTGTTTATATCTTTTGACCATTTATCTATTGGGGAATGTCTATTAGTTATCTCTCTCTCTGTCTCTCTCTCTCTCTCTCTTGTTTATATATCTTAGATAACAAACCCTTATCAGAGATTTCCCCACTGAACTACTTCCCTTCTTGTTGTAAATGCATTAATGTTGTCTGTATAGAAGCTTTTCAGTTTTAAGTAATCAAACTTATCTGGTAAGAAAAAAAAATCTTACCTATAGATGTGAGAGGTATATAATCTATTTTTCTTCTAATTTTTTATAGTATGATCTTTTATATTATGACCATACATATACAATTTAGAATGTATCGTGGAATGTAGTATAAAATGTTGGTCCCAACATAATTTCTGCCAAATCGTTTCCCTGTTTTCCTAGCAGATTTTATCTAATAAGGCGTTTTTCCCAAGGTTACCTATATTTTCCACTTTATCAGACAGTGATTTATTGACTTCTATTGTTTCTGAATCTCCCTCATCTAGTCTGTTCTAGAAATCTATCTCTATATTCTTTAATCAATACTAGATGACTTTGATGACTGCTGCTTTATAATATAGTTTGGAGTCTCGAACTACTCCCCCTTTCCCCCTTCTTTTCATGATTTCCTTCTCTATTCTTGATCTTTTGTTTTTCCAAATAAATTTTGTTATCATTTTCATCAAGCTTTGTGAAGTATCCTCTTGGCAATTTGATTATATAGCCTTAAAAGTCTAAATTCATTTTGATAGTATTGTCATTTTTTATTTTATTGACATGGCCTAACCATAAGCACTGGATATTCCTCAAGCTATTTAGGTTGTTCTTTAATTCCTTAAGAAGAGTTTTGTAATCGAATCTATACTAGTCAGCTTTGGGAGGATGATCCCCAGGTATTTTATGCATTTTGTAGGCATTTGGAATAGCAATCCTTTATTATTATTTCTTGTGCTTTGTTATTATGATATAGAAATGCTATTGATTTTTTAGGATTTGTATTATAGCCTGCAAATTTTTGAAGATATAAATTGTTTCAGTTTGTATTTTTGCTGATTCCCTGGAGTTTTCCCAAGTATACCATCATATCAGTAAATAGAGATAGTTTTATCTCTTTTTAAACTTATTTTTATTCCTTTAATTCCCTTCTTTTTTCTTATTGATATTGTTAAAATTTCCAGAACTATATCAAATAATAGTGGATAAAGTGGGCATCCTTGCTTCACTCTTTTATTTCTTGGAAAAAAGTGTATCCCTATAGCATATGATGCTTGCTTTTGGTTTTAAGTAGATCTTTTCAATGATATTTTAAAAAATCTCTATATGCCTATAAATTTGTAATTTTTTAACAATAAAAGAGTTGAATATAAAAGACCTTTTATTTTCACTTCTATTGAGATAATTTTATGGTTTTGGATGTTTCAAATTTTAATATAATTAATATATTGAGTATTTTCCTAATGTTGAGCAATCTTTGCATCCCTTGTATTGATTCTACTTGCTCTTAATGAATCATTTCTTGGATAAATTGCTATAATCTGTATAGATTTGTTTTAATACTTTTGAGTCAATGTTCATTAATGATATTAGACTAAAGTTTTGTTTCTGTGTTTTATCCTTCCTTGGTTTAAGTATTATTATATTTGTTCCATAAAAAGGATCCTAGTAGGGTTATTTCTTTCTCAATTTTTGAGAATAATTTATGACATATGGGTAATAACTGTTCTTTAAAATTTGATAGAATTCATCAGGACCAGGAGTTATTTTCTTTGGTAGTTCCTTTATAGCTAATTTTATTTCCTTTTTGAAATCAGGTTATTTAAGATCTCTATTGGATCTTCTGACAGTTTGAGTAATTTGTATTTTTGAAGGTATTCTATTTCTTTGTATTCTCAGTTATGCTAGCATGTAACTATGCATAATATGTTATAATTATTCATTTTATTTCTTCTGGTTTTGCTGTGATTTTTTGCCTTACTCATTTGCTATTTTATTGATTTGATTTTCTACTCTCTTCTTTTTAATTAAATTAAAAGTTTATTGATTTTATTAGTCTTTTCAGAGCACCAGCTTTTTAGTCTTATTGATCATGTCTATGAGATTTTTGTTTCCAATTTATTTATTTTCCCTTTAATTTTCAATATCAGTCCTTTTGTGCTTATTTTAGGCTTATTTTCTAATTTTTAATGCTTATTCAGGTAATTCACCTTCTCTTTCCATTTATTTATTTGTTTGTTTTTGTTAATGTAAGTATCTGAGTCCTGCAACCCGCCCCCCAAGAAATGCTTTAACTCCATGCCAGAAATTTTGGTATATTCCATCATTATAATTTTCTTTTAAATTGTTATCAACCATTGCTATAATTTATTCTTTGATCCACTCGTGATTTTGTTATGTCTCCATTTGGGTATGTATTTGTTTTTTGTGGCCACTGCACCAATTTCTGTTCTTGTTGCTTTATGGTTTGTAAAGGATATATTGACTGCTTCTTTATCTGCAATATCTTTGTGTCCGAGTACAAGATAAATTCTTTTTTTGGGTGAAAGTCCCCGTGGTACAGAGAAAAATATTCTTTTTAAAGTATGTTTTTTTTTTACTTTCCCATTTAGAAGACACCATAAGTCTATTAACTCTAGTTTCGCCAGAATTTTGTTTAATTCCATATTTTCCCTTTTGTTTATTATTCTGTTAGACTTATCCAAAATGGGTAGAGGGATACTGAAGTCTCTTGTCACTATTGTGTTACTGTCTATGTCTTCTCAAAGCTTAGATAATGTTTCCTTTATGAATTTGCATGCTGAGACATTTGGAACATCTAAGGTTATTATTGATACAGGTTTTTCTTTTATTCCTTTCAGCATAATATAAGTTGCTTGTTTATCCCTTTTTATTATTTTAATGTTTGTTTTCACTTTGCCTGATAACTTGATGGTAACTTTTGCTCTTTTGGATGCACTTGATGCCCAGCAACTTTTTTTTCTCCATCTTCTCAGTTTCTTTACTATTTGTATTTTATTTTTAAAATTGGTTCCTTATAAGCTGTGCCGGCCGCACCGTGCACTCTCTTCCTATAAGGAGCAGGCTGCCAGGGTCATACTACTTACCAGTCTTCGGAGCCTACCTGGATAAACACACAGAGAAGAGCCGATCAGGAGGTGCCAACACTGGAGCTTTATTCAGAGGCCATCACAGCAAGGCCAAGCAGGAAGGCCAGAGCAAGAGAGCAGGAGCAAAAGAGAACGAGCTCTGAGCTCTACTGTTCCTTAAGTACCTACTTAGCCCCTCCTCCTCAGTCCCCCTACTACTCATTGATTGTAGGATCAGATACCAGAAGGGGATGTCTGGGTTTAGCTCACCAAGGGAGAGGAAGTGACCCAGGAGGCTAGGACCGGATACAGGAAGGAGGTGTCTGGGTCAGAGCTGTACCTAGGGAGAGGACGTGACCCAGGAAGTCAGGCCCAGATACCGGGAAGAGGCGTCTGGGGTCAGTGCTACACAAAGGGAAAGTACGTGACCCAGGAAGTCAGGAAGGAGACGTCTGGGGCTAACGTTGCACCTAGGGAAGAGGACTAGACAAAGGAACTCGTTCTCTGCCGTCCCACTCCCACGTGGCACAGCCCCCTGCCTCAGGAGCACATGCTCCGGCTACTTCCTTGTATTCTGTTCCTTCCCCAGCTTATCACAGCTCCACATAGCACTGCCCACTGCCTTAGGAGCGTAAGCTCTGGTTATTTCCTAATATCTTGTTCCTACCCCATCTTGCCACAATCCGCACTTGGCAGTAGGCAACATCAGACAGTCCCTCACAATAAGCCCTACATTGTAGGGCTTTGTTCTTTTATCTGTTGTTTCTCTTTTTATCTTATTGAATTGTTTAACCCATTCACATTGAAAGTTATGAAATAGGTTTATATTTTCCTCCATCTATCTCTAAAATTGGGTTTCTTTCAAGTTATGCTTTTTCTCCTCTTCTACTGTAAACACAATATTAGGTTCCTTTGGTTACTTCACCTTAATCTTTTTGTTAAGGTATCCTATCCCCACTGGTTCTCTTCCTCTCAGTCCAATTCCTTTTTCTCACTTATTATCCCTTTTGTTTTAGGGTTGTGTTTATTAGTTCTACCCTGCTTTTACCTGTTTATATATATTCTTCCCACTCTTTTTTCTCTCTCAATTAGTCAGGTAGATTCCCCCTTCCTCCTCTCCCCTTCAGCTAGTCTTATTCATTGTTTTTTTTTTAAATTTCAATTTTTGCACCTCTTTCTAAAAAATGATTTCCCCCCCATTCTCTTCATTATCTATCTTCTCTTTCTTTTTGCTCTAAACCAGGCTGCGCAGCAGAAGTAGAGCTGCTTATGACCACCAAAGGCCGTTAGGCAGCCAGGAGAAATATAGGATTGCCACTGAGCACTCTCTCCAGTTTGTCACGTGACCCATGGCAACCATCATCAGTCTGCCTCTAGTCTAACCTATCTATGGCTGGAAGTTTAGCCTGTTTTATTTTGGCCCTTCCCTACTGCTAAGTTGTGCAGGTCTTCTCTAAACCTTTCTCTGAGTTATGATTCCTTTAATCATATGATCTTTCTTTTTTCTCAGTGTTTGCCATATAATACAAGCTTCCAAGGTCTTCATTCTAGTATCTGCCCCCTAGGTAGTTTCTGCCACTGCCTTGTAGGGCTCATCCCATGGATTCCCCTTTTCCATTGTGCCTCACTCTCAGAATAATGCTTATCATGGAAGATGTCAGAGGGGACATTGCCCTACAGAAGGGCACCCCTACCCCCAACGATCTGTATCTTCCCTTAGTGACCTTTTCCCTCCTACATTTGCTTGGAAATCAGTTCCCTGTGTTTATGCTCTTCCACTCCTCCCACTGCCAGCTGTCTTCAGGGATTTCAACTTCCCCACACCATTTACCAGAACAAGTAGACTTTTCTGGCACCTAATCCCCAGGCGTCATTTAGTGAAAGGTCTTTATTTCTCTTTACCCATGGGAACATTCATTACTGGAACCTTTCCTATTTCTAAAGTAAGGCCCCCTTCCTTTCCTCTCCTAATTGATAATCAAAAAATGCATCACCAGGGCCATTCATCTTCTCCTTCTTTGAGTTTGTCTTTTCTCACACTTGCCAGCTAGGACTTTCCTGCTGTCATCTGCCCACCCTCACCTTAAAAAAATAACAATAACAAACACTTATATAGTATTTACTATGTGTCAGGCAGCCTGCTAAATAATTTATATATTATTATTATTATTATTTCATTTCATTCTTGCAAGGAAGTAGGTGCTATTATTAAACCCATTTTGCCTATGTGGAAACATATAAAGAGGGTTGTGACTTGCCCAGGATCATACAGCCAGAAAGCAGCTAAGGCTGGATTTGAACATACACTTTTCTGACTCTAGGCCCAGTGATCTATCTACTGCACTATCTAGCAGCAGAACAACTGCCTTTACACTTCAAAGACTCTATAGTGTCTCCAGATGGTAGCTGAATAATGAATAGCTCAGCTCTAGAGCCAGCATCTCCATCCTCAGCATCATCAGTTCTTGTCTCGGCTCTCACACATATGAGAAATTTTTGTATTTGAATTTTTTTATGATAATTTTTAATTTATTTTTTTTTGTTTTCAACATTTACTTTCTCCAGATTTTGAGTTCCAAAGTTTCACCCCATCTCCCCCCTCCTCCCACCCCAAGGTGGCATGCATTCTAAATACCTCTTCCCCTAGTCTGCCTTCCCTTCTATCTCTCCCCCCCCCTTCTCTTATCCCCTTCCCCTTCAATTTTCCTGGAGGGCAGGATGGATTTCTGTACCCCATTTCCTGTATTTCTTATTTCCCAGTTGCATGTGAAAACATTTATTTTAAACATGTATTTTTAAAACTTTGTGTTCCAAATTTTCTCCCTTCCTCACTCCCCACCTACCCTCATTGATAAAGCAAGCAACTAAATATATGTTATATATGTGCAGTTATGCAAAACACTTCCATAGTAAACTTGCTGTGAAAAACTAACTCTATTTCCCTTAATCCTGTCCCGCCCACCCATTTATTCTACTTTTTCTTTTGACCCTGTCCCTCCTCAGAAGTATTTGCTTCTGATTACTTCCTTTCCCAATCTTCCTTCCTCTCTATCATTCCCCTACTCTCTTGTCCCCTCCCCCCCATTTCCCTGTAGGGTAAGACAGATTTCCATGCCCAATTGAGTGTGTATGTTATTCCCTCCTTAAATCAAATCCTATGAGAATAAGATTCACTCATTCCCTCTCACCTTCCCATGTTTCCCCTCCACTGTAAGAGCCTTTTTTTTTCCATTTTTTTTTTCTTTGTGGGACATTTTACTCCGTTCTACCTGTATTTGAATTTTTTTAGTGGAACATATTTATTTTCATGGCTCCCCTATGCATTTTAGTTTTCTTCTTTGTCTTTGTTTCCTCTACTCATGTTACATTTTCAGTTTTGATAGTTTACAAGGCACCAGCAGATATGGCCAACTTCACCATTGTCACAGAATTTCTCCTAATGGAATTTGCTGACATCTGAGAGTTGTAGGTCTTACATGCAATATTTTTTCTCCTAATTTATTTAGCAACATTAATGGGGGATTTTCTCACCATCACTGCAGTAGTCACTGACCAACACCTCAATGCTCCAATGTACTTTTTTCTAAGCAATTTATCCTTGTTGGATATCTGTTACATCTCAGTAACTCTGACGGGCATTCAATCCATTTCTCTCCTCGGATGTACTGTTCAGATCTTCTTTCTCTTCTTTGGATCAACAGAATTTGCTTTCCTCATGACCATGTCCTATGACCGCTTTGTGGCCATCTGTCACCCTCTGCACTATGGGGTCATCATGAAACCAGCCCAGTGCCTTTGGGCAGCACTTGGCTCATGGCTCACTGGCATCATCTACTCTGCTCTGCACACAGGAAACATGTTCCACTTGCCCTTCTCAAGATCCAATGTGATCCACCAGTTTTTCTGTGATATACCACAGGTATTGCAGGTTGCAATATCAGAGGTTTACAGTGCTGAATACCTCCTTCTTGCCATAAGTTCATGTTTTCTATTATTGTGTTTTGACTTTCTAATTATATTATGTGCTCCCATCTTCTCCAGTGTACTCAAGATTCCCTGTGTGGAACGATGCTACAAAGCCTTATCTACCTGTTCCCCTCACTTGATTGTCCTTCTCCTATTTCTTCTTTCTGCAGTCATTGCAGTCCTGGGGCCAACATCAGACAAGACATCAGTTCAGAACCTTCTTACTGTAATGGCCCACACAGTCTTGCCCCCATTCATGAACCCCATCATTTATAGCCTGAGAAACCAGAAGATCAAAGTTGTAATGATTAGGGTGATCAGAATGACGTTATTTCCCAGGAAGACAAGGAATATGTGACTGGGATGTTGAATATACAAGAAGGCACAAAAACTAGATTAGAAAATGAACCTGAGAGTCATTTTTCCATTATGATCCACAAAACAATTAAAAGAATATCCCAAAAAATCAAAGCTAGGACAATTATTGCATAGAAATGAATAGTTGAACCATTTTAAAAATCCTTAATATGTAATAGGTGATGCTGCCTATAAATTGACTAATGCATCCAACTGTGAACCCATTTTGCCTTAATGCTATAAGCAGAGACCTGGGGGGAATTTACTTGAAACAATAGATTCCCATCATATGGGGAATGAATGAATAAATTGGAGTATTATAAAATGGAATGTTATTGGACTCTAAAAATTGAAAGAAAGAATAACAGATACCTGGGATAGCTTGTGTGAGCTGGTGCACAGTGAAATGACCAGAACTAGGAGAACCATTTAGCAAAGACTATAGCATTACAAAGGAAAATAGCACGAAAGACGACTTATGCAATGAGTAAGCATGATTCCAAATGACTGATGATGAAGCTTGCTAACCATTTTTTGTTAGAGAAGTGATGAACTCTAAAGATATAGAATTAGTCCTGCATTTCCAGGCACAGACAAGGTGTGGATGTGATTTTTTTTGGACACACATATGTATGTATATGTGTATTTGTATATATACATATATATGTATACATGTACATGTTTTCGTGTATGTATATATACATATATACATCTATGTATATTTGTTTCAGGGAAAATGTTATCATTTATGTTGGGGGAAAGGGAAGGTTATGAATTAAGTATTAAAAGTGACATTCAAAAAACTGTCAATGAATCTTTAAAATAATGGAAAGAAGAGAGCAAAAAATAGTTCAAAATGGAAACAGCCAAGAAGGTAGTGTTGGAACCATGATTTTAAAGTTAATATATATGTATTTATGAAGAACAAGTTGTATGTACATGTTCTTTTTGTAAATGTGTGCTCATGTTTGTTGATGTCTGGTAAGGTAATAATAATAGTAATTTAAAAATAAAAATAAATAAATACAAAGGTCCACACTTCTTTTCTTGTTTTTGTCAAAAGTTAAACACCCTTTGTCACTGGTGGCATTTTGTGCATATAATAATTTGAGGATAATATAACTGGCAGGCATCTGAAACTTGGTCCAACATGACTGATATGAGGAGAAAATGAAAGGTCCATCTTCTCTCTTAAACCTTTTTCTGAATATATAATAATTCCTTTATGAGAATCAAATTCTTAGCAAGATAAAAATTGTCTATTTAGTTCAGCAACCCCATATAGGCATGGGTGCAGTTCCTGGGTCAGCCACCTGGAAACTACTTTCTTTAAGTCAACAGTCGCTTTTAATTAAAAAACAAAGACACTTAAATACTGTAGACAAAACGTAACAAAAAAAATTGTCTCATGCACACGTGAGCACATTCTCCTGGACAAAACCACCCAGGGACACCAAATGGCCAGGGAACATCCATGACTAAGGCACATAAAGGGAGGAGGCATACATAGCAATTTTGTGAGGCTAGGATTGCTGATTAATTGTTATAGTCATGACAATTTATTTTCTTAAGGAATTTTCCGGTCTGGAAACCGACAGTAATTCTAGTGCTTGCTCCCTGGCAGTGAGGGCTGTTTATGTGTTCTCTGCATCTGCTGCATTTTCGTGGTCATCTTGTCAATAGCCTCCCATCTCTTCTCTTCTGCTAGGGGTCTGTCTCTTTCAGTGCCACCATCGGCCTCTGACAAGCAATTTGCCCCATCACCAAGCATTCTGCTGACTGAGTCTGCATCGCTTTGGTCACGTGGATAACTGGCATCCTCAGATCAATGATCCGGGCTCCGCCGATGAGGGGGCGTATGGGGGGGCTGGCCCAGGCAGTCCACCAGTGTGAACCGCAGCTTCCCGGCCCCGGCCTCTGGCCCTGCCCCAGCCCTGCGGGCGGCCCCGGCAGCGGCGCGGAGAAGCACGAGATGCCCGGGTACAGCGTGAAGCCGCGCTCGCGGCTGGAGGCTGCAGCTCGAAGCGGCTGTGGCTGCCGTGATGCTCAGCGCCGTCTTGCCGCTGTCGATGTGGCCCAAGACGCCCACGTTCACGTTCACTCGCCGCCCGGCCGTGGCGCTGCCCGAGCTGCCCCCGCTGCCCGGGAGACCACCTGGACCCACCCGCAAAGGGGCCCATAGCAGCGCAGCCCGGGCTAGCCGGTTCTGCCCCAGCCTCTGCCCCGCCCTCCCGCTGGCTCTGCGCTCAGACCCACCCAGCCCTGAGGGCCAGGACGATAGAGCTTGGATTTAGTCCAAAGGCCTCACCCAAGGACCTAGAAGGGCACATGTGGCCTGGAGGCCGCAGGTTCCCCACCCCTGACTTTGTTGAAACGATGAACCAATTTAGCAAAATTGTTGTTGTTCAATCATGTCTGACTTCTTGTGACCACATTTGGGGTTTTCTTGGCAGAGATACTGGAATGGTTTGCCATTTCCTTCTCCAGCTCATTTTACAGATGAGGAAACTGAGGCAAAAAGGATTAAGTGGCTTACCCAGAGTTACATAGCTAGTCATTGTCTGAGGCCAGATTTGAAATCAGGAAGACGTCTCCCTCACTCCACTGGCACTCTATCTACTGTGCCACCTAGCTGCCCTATGGAGCAATTTTCCTTACTAATTTCTTGTAATATTGTATCCAGATTTTTTTTTTAAATTGTAACTTTCAGGTAGTCTGACAGTTCTTGTATTGTCTCCACAATCTGTTTTCCAGATCAGTTGTTTTTCTAATGAAATGTTTCGGCTTCTGCTCTATTTTTTCTAGTTTTATTATATCTTGGTGTCCTTTAAGGTCATTTGATTTCATTTGCCCAATTTAGCACAGTTCCTAAATAAATTTGGTCACATTAAGTTCACGCCCCCGAGGCATGACTGGCCAATGAATTCTCCTCACAGCTTCCCAAGTCTGCATTCTGAAGCTCTCTCCCAAAGGTCATTTGTTGTAACTCAGGGAGCAACTGCTTCTGGCCTCACATTTTGATTCATTTTTCATTTCACTAATATGCCTATGTCGTATTACTCTGTCTTGATATTTTGTGTGTGTGATCACCAGTTAACACCAGTTAGCTTTAACAAAATACATTTATTGAGAAGCTATAACAAGACCCAAAGTACAAACTCATACTCCTAACCAAGCACACTTTCCACTTCACAACTCAGTCCCTAGAGAAGCTCAATGCCAAAAAAAAAAGAGAGATTTTCCTTTCTTCAGTCTGATGATTGTACATGTATAACTTGTATCAGATTGCTTACAATCTCAGGGAGGGGAGAAGGGAAGGAGGAAAAAGAGGGGGACAGAATTTGGAACTCAAAACTTAAAAAAAAACGAAAACAATCATTCAAATTGGTTTTTAACGTGTAATCGGGGAAAAATAAAATATTGTTAAAAAATAAAGTGGTTGTCATACAAGCTTTCCCTGACAAGTTCACTTATTTTTTTGGGACAGTTGATGGCTGAGCCACTTTCTTGAATGGTGGGCATAGTGATGCTACTCACAATCTTATATCTGCAGGAGAGCTTTTGGATTTGGGATGTGACATTTTTTGGACATACCTAATTTGTTTAGATTTGATTATACACATTTCTTAAATGGGAGGGGAAGGTAGTAGCAAGAAAAATAGTTTTGTTCATTGACAAAATATTTTTTAAAAAAGATGCTAAACATGGCATCAGAGTCACTGGGAAGATTCACTTTCAGGCTTATCACTTTCAAGCAAATCATTCCTAAGGGCAGTGCAAACTCACTCAGTAAATACAGTCAACTCTACCAGGGATTACCATCACTGGAGATACAATGGCCCTTCCAACATTTGGAATATCACAAGATTGTTCAATCTCCATTACTCACCAAGGATCATGGAACAACAAATGCGACAGAGACAGAAGAAATAAAAGTACCATATATTTGATATACCATGGCAAACAGTAAGGGAGGGGCTCCCACAATGAGATTTAAAGCATTACATCATCCTTGTTTGAAAGACTCTTGGGAGAGGTGTCAAGTTCTTTGCAATCCTTGATACGCAGATCAGAAGGCTTTTAAACATTTTTATTTAACATTCAGGTAGGGGAAAGGAAACACTCACAGAATATCTGTGAATGGTCTGGTGAAAGTCAAGACTTACCTATTACACACCATCACATATTTTTGGTTTTCCAAGCTTCCTCATAGGTTGGCACCAGGCAGAGCAGATTGCATAAGCTTCATGGATTGGGCTACTCTCAACCAGTTCCTCACTACAAAAAATTTACCAAAAAAGATTGGTGGTGAATCTATCTATGTATCCATGTTTTTAATCTGTCATCTATTTATATCTATCATGTATCTTTTTTCTTAGCATCTTTCTATTTATACTTCTTTTTTTTGTCTTTCACTATTTATTTACAAATTTATCAAAAACAATTTCCAGAAAGATGAAATTTCACGGATGTAAGGTACCTTAAAAGTTATCTAATCCAACCAATACCTGAAAAGTAAATCTTGCTAAAATGTATGTTGAATTTCTGCCCAGGTGACCCATCTCATATATTCATAACATTAATAGTTATGTAATTTTCCCAACCTCAAGGCTAAATTTGCATCTCCATAACTTTCATATATTGTTTCCATGTCAACCTCATAAGCCAAATGTAAGAAGTCAAATCACTTTTATCTGACAATCATTTAAATACTTGAAGCCAGACACCATCCTTCCTTCTCCTCAGCCCTTCCTTTCCTTTTCAGGATTCTGCTCCAAAGGAAACATTTTCAGTTCCTTAAATTAATCCTTATCTGGCACAGATAAAATCTATTCACTATCCTAGTTGCCCTACTCTGGATGCTGTCCAACTTATCAATATCCTTCTTATATTGGGGCACCCAGAATTTGTCATGGCACTCCAATTATGGTCTGGCCAGGGAAGATTACAGTGGAATTTTCACCTCTAGCTATCCTTTAGCTAAATATACTTTCTTTTTTCTTTTCCTTTCTTTTCATTATTTTTTCTTCTTCTCTGTGCTTCTATTTTTTTTTTCTTAACTCAATAAACTCCAGTGGCTCCCCATTGACTCCAGGATCAAAGACAAAATGCTCTGTTTGATATTCAAAGACCTTCATAGCCTCCCCTCCCCTCCACACACTTTTCCAGTCTTCTTATACCTTAGTCCCCAACACATGCTCTTTACATACACTGGCCTCTTGGCTGTTCCAGAAATAAGACACTCCATCTATTGAGTCTGGGCATTTTCTTTGGGTGTCCTGCCCCCTCCCCTCCCCTCATGCCCAGAATGCTCTTCCTCCTCCACTACAGTTACTGATCTCCTTGGCTTCCTTTAAATACCCAATAAAATCCCACCTTTTACAGAAAGCCTCCTCCAACCCTTCTTAATTCCAGTGCCTTCCATCTGTTAATTATCCCCTATTTATTTCCTGTTAGATTGTAAGCTCCTTGAAGGCAAAACCTGTCTTCCTCTATCTTATCTGTATCTCCAGTGCTTACCACAGTGCCTGTTACATGGTAGTTACTTAATACGTGTGTACAGACTGTTGACTATGTATTTCCCAATGCAATGTTGAATATTTTCAAGTCTTTGTTTCTGAGCTCCTAGATAAAAGTTATGGTTCTTCTACTTTCCAGTTGTGTGGTCTTGGTTAAATCTTATATAAATTATAGGATTATTATTTTCTTTGTATGTAAAATTATTATTAAAAATTCCCATACCTGTGTTGAGAGCATGAAATGATGAACATCAAGATGATTTATGATAATAAAACTTTATACCCATGTTATTCTTTTTTATTATGTTATATAAATACTACCTTCATATTAGCTTTTTTTTCCCTTTCAGGACATCACAGAATCATGATTCAGATTCTTCTTTAGTACCTTATCATCTACAAACTTTGGATCTTTTTTGCAGACTGAAGAAATTAAAATAACTGGCAGACTGGACTCTAAATTGGTAGGTATAAATATTCCTCTCACCACAAAGTACAGTTTTAGCTATGGTATAACCGAAGTGTGTATTGGTACTTACATTCAAGACACGATTTTGAAACAACAAGGCTAATTCACTAGTGGGCTAGACCCTGTTCAAGGCTCATATTTGTCCACTGTATATCTGGTAGCTCTGATAAACTTTAGACACTGACAAAGCCAGAGCCAAGTACGTTCTATTTTGTTACTTGTTCAAGTAGGTGATGGAAAGGACAAATATAAAGAGGCAAAGAAAGAAAGGAATATGTGTTCACAGCCATGGGTCAGCCCATGTCGGGGAGAGTAAGCCTGGAAGTCTCTTTCCATCCAGAGGCTCACAGCATTTCTTCCTTTACTCACAATCAGGAAAGAGAGCTCAGGTTTCTCCTTTGGAACCTTTTATATAGTCTCTCATCTCCAACGAATTCTCAGCAGCCAACAAAAACCCTTTTCTCCACCATGTATTAAGTAGACCAGAAACAGACACAAGATACCTATGCAATTTGTGAATTGCGGATAGTTCAGTTCAATTACAAACAATCAAATACTTTGAGAAGCCAGTACAACAAGCCCCTTACCCCCACCTTCCAGTTCTGAGAGCAGATGAAGCCCCTAAACATCCTTTTAAGATGAGACTTCATTTTAGCCGGTTTCTATGATATCGATAAGACAGGTTTAAAGCAAATTAAGCAGATGCTCATAATTGATCTGCCTTGAAAGAAAGAGCCAATTTCTCTGGGGGCAGTGGAATTTCCTTTAGTCTTTCAGAGTTGATATGAGTCTGGCTTCTCTAATAGTGTTTTTACAAAAGTGCTCTAGATTTGGATTCTAAGGACCAGGATAAAGAAAACCCTGCTTTCACCATTTTCTAATTGTATATTTTATTTCATTCAGAGCAAGCATGAAACAAGAGCTTAGGAGGATGACTTGTGGAGTAGAGTCAACATGATTTCCCTTGAAAATTTTTGTTGGAATGTGTTTGTGAGCAAATAATGTGTGTGCATTTGCACAAGAGAGACAACATCATTACTTTTTTTGTTTTTGACATTTGCATCAAAATTAATTGAAAATGCTTGAATGTAAAATTAGAGAAATTACATGAAATTGAATTTCTAACAGAGAACTGAGTAATATAAGCATGTCAAATAATAAAATTTTCTAGATACTAATGATGGCTAATAAAATACATACATGATATAACATCCTATTGTTTGATATAAACAGTTTGAAGATGAGCACCTTTAGGGTTATTAAGGCTCCCTAGTCATTTTATTTTTGAGAGACCTAATTTGGAGATTTATGGCAGCAGACATAGGAAGCAGCAAATTGGCATAGTCTGTAGACAGGTGGGCCTTAAGTCAGGAAGGCCTGAATTCAAATCCAGACTCAGACACTTACTAGCTGAGTGACCATGGGAAAGTCATTTAACCTTTGTTTGCCTCAGTTTCCTCAACAGTAAAATGGATATAATAGTAACAACTACCTCTCAAATTGTAAAAATCAAATGAGATAATATTTGCAAAGGAAGGATTTAACTTTGTGCTTAGCATATAATTATGTCTTTCCTATTGAAGGAATTAATTTTTGATCCTATATTTTACATTTGATAATATTCTGTCAGTCCTGAAGCCTCTTCTCTGAGGTTTGAGTGGAGAAGCTTATGTGTGCTTAAGTTCAGCCTCTCCCCTTCTGAAGAGAGATATCAAGGATACACTTGCTGCTAGTTAAAGAAAAACTATTTTCAATACTCTCATAAAACATTGTCTTAACATCTCCTGCAAGATTCTGTGAGGTATCTCTGACAAGTTGGGACAACCTGACCCTGTTCCATCTTTAACAATTAAGGTACTCTTATCAAATTTCCTACTCACCAGTCAGTTTGCTCTTATCAGGGACCTCAGGATGTAGCTAGGACTCATAAATTTACAAAGGCATTTTTTAGAGGTAGAGAGAAGTGGTCCTCATAACATGTGGGGGCTACGCCCACTTCCTTTGATGCAAACAATAATGATCTTCCATATG
This sequence comes from Vombatus ursinus, assembly GCF_900497805.2. Lineage (NCBI taxonomy): Eukaryota > Metazoa > Chordata > Mammalia > Diprotodontia > Vombatidae > Vombatus > Vombatus ursinus. The sequence goes on from NW_020954796.1 coordinate 46,581, forward strand.
TGTGATACTGGTCAACTAGATAATTTCTGTTTTATTCTGTTCTTCTATGTGTATAAAAATGTAGTGCACCATCAATTTATGGTCTTTTGGCCAGAGATGGAGCCACTAGACGTATTCTTTATTATCTAATTGCATGCCCCTTATAACAAATGATATCTAGTTCACAGATTTGCCTCAGTTTATTCTTCTGGTAAATTTCAATTGCAACACTATCTTAGCTCACAAGAAGCAAAGAACTTGGCCATTATCAATTGATCACGAAGCAACCTTTACAAACATCTTCATCATCATCAACATCATCATCATCATCATCATCATCAACCAATAAAATCTTTCTGGAGTATCTGATTCTACTGGTTGTAGGTAAATAGTTAAATATTTAATATTGTAAATTTCATTTTAATTGTTTAAAATTAAGGTAATGGTAAATAATGATTTCTCATCCTAGAAGAACAGCATTGTAGATTTTACCCTGGTTAGTTCTAGAACAGGAGTTATTAAACTGAGGTACATGAAACTTTTAGAGATCTTTTTGTAGATTTCATGATGTTTTCAGCATGTTGACAGATCCCTTCAACAAAGACGAAAATGGCATCAATGTCAGTTACCAAATAGACAATAAATTATTTAACTTGAAAAGGTCACAAGCCAAGACTAAAGTAGAGGGAGAATTAGTAAGTGATTCTCTGTTTGCAAATGATTATGTGCTCAATGCAACCTCTGAAGTTGAGGTAAAATAAAATTGGGTAAATGGAAGTTAATGACTCCATGAGACATCAAGACACAATCAAACAAAACCTAAAGAATGAAAAAAAATAGAAGAAATATCTTATTGATAAAAACAAAACAAAACAAACAAACAAAAGAAAAATAAAACAGCTGACCTGGAAAATAGATCCAGAAGAGATAATTTAAGAATTATTGGACTATATGAAAGCCACAATCAAAAAAGAGCCTGGACATCATGTTTCAAGAAACTAATGAGGAAAACTTCCCTGATATCATAGAACTACAGGGTAAAATAGAAAAGAAAAGAATCCACTGATCACTTCCTGAAGGAGATTCCAAAATGAAAACTCCCAGAAATATAGCCAAATTCAAGAACTCCCAGGTCAAGGAGAAAAATATTGCAAGTAGCCACAAAGAAACAATTCAAATATCATGAAGTTATAGTCAGGATTACACAGGATTTAGCAGTTTCTACGATAAAGGAATGGAGGGTTTGGAATATTCCAGAATATTCCAGAAGGCAAAGGATCTAGGATTACCACTAAGAATCACTTATTCAGTGAAACTGAATATAATCGTTCAGGGGGAAAAGGAATATTCAATGAAATAGAGGGCTTTCAAGCATTCTTTATGACAAGACCAGATCTGAAAAGAAAATTTGACTTTAAAATACAAGACTTAAGAGAAGCATAAAAAGGCAAACAGGAAAGAGAAAACATAAGGGATTCTGTAAGGTTAAACTATTTACCTCCCTACATAGGAAGATGATGCTTGTGATTCTTAAAAATTTTATCACTATTAGGGCAGTTAGAAGGAATATACATAGAGAGAGAGTGCTAAGATAAGTTTACTTTGATGGGATGATATATATTAAAAAAACAAAAACAAAAACAAAACAAACCAAAACAAAACAAAATTAAAGTGTGAGAAAGGGGATTGTACTTGGAGAAGAGGGAAAGTAGAGGCAGAATGGGGTGAATGATTTCACATAAAGAGGTGCAAAAGATCTATTACAGGGGAGAGAAAGGTGGCTGGGGTGGGCAATGCACTTTCATTGGAATTGACTCAAAGATGGAATAACATACATATTAAGTTGGGTATAGAAATCTATCTCATCCTATAGGGATGTAGTAAGAAAAAGGAAGATAAGAAAAGGGAAACAGTGATAGAAGGGAGGATAGATTGGGTTGAGGCAGTGATCAAAAGTAAAACACTTATGAGAAAGGACAGGGTGAAAGGAGAATGAGAGCAAAAGTGAGAGTGAGAGAGAGAAGAATAAATGGGAAAAATAGGATGGAGAGAAAGTCAAATTAGCCACCATAACCATAATTGTAAATGTGATGAACTCACTCATAAAAGAAAAGCAGATAGCAGAGTGGATTAAAAACCACAATGCTATAATATGTCAATTACAAGGAACACATTTGAAACAGAGAGATGCACACACAGTAAAGATAAGGAGATGAAGAAAAATCTATTCTGTTTCAGCTGAAGTATAAAAAAAGCAAGGATAATAATCATGATCTTAAAACAAAAGCAAAACATATATGTAATGCAAAGGAATAAGGAAGTATATTACATTTTGCCAAAAGTACCATAGACAATAAAGTAATATCAATATTAAACATATGTGCACAAAATAGTATAACCTCCAAATTTTAAAGGAGAAGCTAAATGAATTATAGGAGGAAATAGAGAGAACCATTTTACTAGTAGGGAACCTCAACTTTCCCCTCTCAGAACCAGGTAAACCTAAACAAAAGATAAACCAGAAAAAAAAAATTAAGGAGGCGAATGGAATTTTATAAAAGTTAGACATGATAGACCTCTGGAGAAGAGGTGCATGACACTTACACAAAAATGACCATGTATTATTACGTGGAAACCTCATAATCACATGCAGGTAGGCAGAAATATTATATGTGTCCTTTTAAGATCACAATATAATACAAATCACATTAGATACATAGCCATGGAAAGATAGATTAAAATTAATTGGAACATAAATAACTGAACCTTAAAGAATGAGTGGATCAAAGAACAAATAACAGAAGCAATCAATAATTGCATTAAAGAGAATGACAGCAATGGGATAACACACCAAAATATAGGAGATGCAGCCAAAGCAATAGTCAGGGGAGAATTTATATCTCTAAATGTTTACATCAATGAAATAGAAAAAGAGCAGATCAATGATTTGGGCATGCAATCAAAAAGGAATAGAAAAAGAACAAATTAAAAATCTCTAGTTGAGCATCAAATTAGAAATTCTGAAAATCAAAGGCGAAATTAATAAAATTGAAACTAAGAAAACTATTGAAGTAATAAATAAAACTAGGAGCTGGTTTTATGAAAAAAAAATTGGTTAATTTGATTAAAAAAAGAAAAAAGAAAACCAAATTACCAGTATCAATAATGAAAAGGGTGAATTTACCATCAATGAAAAGATAATTAAAGCAATTTGTAGCAACTATATCACCCAATTAAATACTAATAAATCTGACAATTTGACATCTCACATTGTACACCACAATAAAGTAAAAATGGGTATGTGTTTTAGACATAAAGACTGATATTGGGGCAGCTAGATGGCGCAGTGGATAGAGCACCGGCCCTGGAGTCAGGAGGACCTGAGTTCAAATCCGGCCTCAAACACATAACACTCACTATCCGTGTGACCCTGGGCAAGTCATTTAACTCCATTGCCTAGCCAAAAACGAAAGCAAACAAACAAACAAAAAAGACTGATATGATAAGCACATTATGGAAACATGGAATATTTTACCTGTCAGGTCTATGGATAAGGAAAGAATTTATGACCAAATGAGATAGAGAGCATTATAGGATGCAAAATTAATAATTCTAATTATATTAAATTAAGCATTTTTTCTCATTCAAAACCAATATAGCCAAGATTAGAAGGAAAGCAGGAAACTGGGGGAGGGGGAAATTTACTGCAAGTTTCTTTGTTACAAGCCTCATTTCTCAAGCACATAGAGAAACAAGTCAAATTTATAAGAATACAAGTCATTCCTAACTGATAAATGGTCACTGTTGGTTAGAGAAAATAACTCTGAGATACCAACTCACACCTGTCAGATTGGCTAATATGACAGGAAAGGAAAATGACACATGTTGGTGGAGTTTTGGAAAAATTGTAACCCTGATGCACTGTTGGTGGAGTTGTGAACTATTCCTACCATTCTGGAGAATAATTTGTAACTGTGCCCAAAGATCTAAAGTCCACGAATACCCTCTGGCCCAGCAATACCACTACTAGGTCTGTATCCAAAAAAGTTCAAAAATTAAAGGTAAAGGAAGTTTGTAAAATAATATATAAAGCAGGACTTTTTCTGGTGCAAAAGAACTGGAAATTCAGGGGAATGATCATTAATTAGGGATTGGCTAAACAAATTGTGGCATATGATTGCTATGTAATACTATTGTCTATAAGAAATGATGAGCACTATGGTTTCAGATATGGTTTCATATATATGGTTTCAGATAAGGGAAGACTTATATAAACTACTGCAAAGTACAGTCAGCAGAACCAGGAGAACACTGTACAGATTAATAAAAATATTATAAGATGTTCAACTGTGAATGACTTAGCTATTTTCAGTGATTCAATGATCCAAGACTTATAATGAAAAAACACAATCTACCCGAAGAGAAAGAAGTGATGGAGTCCAAAAGTAGATTGAACCCTACTGTTGTTTTCTACTTCCTTTATTTCTCTTATTTTATTTTTTAGGCAATTGGGGTTAAGTGAGTTGCCCAAGGTCACACAGCTAGTAAGTATCAAGTGTTTGGTTTGAGGCTGGATTTGAGGTCAAGTCCTCCTGACTCCAGGGCTGGTGCTCTACCTACTATTCCACCTAGCTACCCCTATTTCTCTTATTTTTTGTGTGTTTTATTTTGTTTGCATATTCTTTTGCAAGATGTCTAATATAGAAATAAGTTTTTTATGATTGTAGATGTATTATCTCTACCATATTGCATGCCTGTTGAAGGAGAGGGAAGGGAGAGACAGAGAGAGTGAGGCAATTTGAACTCAAAATTAAAAAAAAAGAATATTAAGAATTGTTATTACATGTAATTGGATAAAAATTACAAACAATTATTGCTTGGAAAAAATAAAAAAGAGCTAGAGTCACAAGTATAACTAATCCTGATTTCTCCAGGATATATCATTGTAATAGAGGCAGCAAAAACAGAAAAAGAACTGGAAGTGGAAGTGCCTGCACAGAGGCAGTGATGTTGGTAAAGAGCTAATGAGGTCTAGGGAGTGAGGTGACTTGTGGTGAAGTCAGCGTTGCTGGGGTCGAGTCCCCCATTAAATGATTATCCCTTACCTCCCCGTGACCTTTTCTCTCATAAAAGAACTTAGTTTTGCAATCTCAAATGCATTCATCAATTATCATTTTTATGATATTTTTCATATAATTTGTTAAGTGCGTATGACTTAATGAACTATTAGATTGTATGCTCCACAACGGTAGATAGGAGAGTTTATTCTTAATGGTGTATTCCAGGTCCCAGGACATACAGGAAATGCAGATCTTGCACACTATTCTCTTCCTGTTGACTTAGTGGTGGCCTGAGATGGGGAATCTTCTCAGCATTGCTGTTATTATGACTCTCCCACACCTTTGCTCTCATATCTGGTTTTTTTTTCTGAGCAACATATGCTTGCCAAATATCTACCATATCTTAATCACATTACATAAATTCATTGTAAACTCCTTGACTGTTCTTCAACCCCTCTCCTTGCTTAGCTGCACACCTCTGGTCTTTTTTCCTTCTCTTCTTTGAAGCAACAAAGCTTGCTTTGCTATTGGCCATGTCCTATGACTGTTTTGTGATCATCTGTCAGCCCCTACACTATGGCATCACCATGATGCCAGTATGTTGTCTTTGGGCAGCAGTTGTCCCATCATTTACAGTCTGAGGAATCAGCAGGTCAAAGAAAAGAAATGTGTCTTTGGACTGTTATATATGTGGGATGACACAAGATGTAACCTAAAATGGGTAGTATAGCACCAAAACAATCCTCTTCAGAAAAGGACCCCTTGGACATAATGTTACATTGAATAGAGTAAAACAATCATTTATTTTTACCCATTTAATAAGTGGTTATTGTCTGTAGTGTATTGTGGTGACACCAGCCTATTGACTTTTTTTAAACTTTATTAATTTATTTTGATTTATCAACAATCACTTCTATAAGCTTTTGAGTTTTGAAATTTGTCTCCCCTTCTCTTCCCACCTTCTGTCCCAATATGGCACACAATCTGATCTAGGCTATATACATATATATACATTCCTATTAGACATATTTTCACATTAGTGATGTTGTAAGGAAGAATTAGAACCAATAGAAAGAACCACCAGAAAGAGGAAACAGAACACAACAGAAGAAAAAAATAGCAAATAACATGCTTTGAACTGCATTCAAACTCCATAGTTTTTCATTTGCATGTGGATAGCATTTTCCATCATGAGGCCTTTGAAGAAGTTTTAGATACTCGCATTGCTGAGAAGGGTTAAGTCTATCAGTATCAGTCATCGCACAACGTGGCTATTACTGTGTACAATGTTCTTTTGGTCCTGCTTACTTCACTCCGCATCAGACCATACAAGTCTTTCCAGGTTTTTCTGAAGTCTGCCTGCTCATCATTTCTTATAGCACAATAGTATTCCATTACATTCATATACCACAACTTGTTCAGCCATTCCCCAATTGATGGGCATCCTCTCAATTCCCAATTCTTTGCCACTGCAAAAAGAGCTGCTATAAATATTTTTGTACATGAGGGTCCTTTTTCCATTTGTATGATCTCTTCGGGATACAGTCCTAGAAGTGCTGTTGCTGGGTCAAATGGTATGCATATTTTGATAACCTTTGGGCATAGTTCCAAATTGCTCCCCAAAATGGTTGGATCATTTCACAACTCTACCAACAATGCAGTAGTGTTCCAATTTTCCCAAATATTCTCCAACATTTATCATTGTCCTGTTTTGTCATGTTGGCCAATCTGATAGGTGTGATGTGGCACATCAGAGTTGTTTGGATTTGCATTTCTCTAATAAATAGTGATTTAGAACATTTTTTCATGTGACTATACATGGCTTTAATTTCTTCATCTGAGAACTGCTTATTCATATCCTTTGACCATTTATCAATTGTGGAGTGACCTGTATTCTTATAAATTTGACTTAATTCTCTATATATTTTAGAAATGAGGCCCTTATCAGAGGCACTGGTTGTAAAAATTCTTTCCCAATTTTCACTTTTCTCTTAGTCTTGGTTGCATTTGTTTTGTTTGTGCAAAAACTTTTCAATTTAATTTAATCAAAGTTATCCATTTTGCATTTCACAATGTTCTCTATCTCCTGTTTGATCATGAATTCTTCTGTTCTCCATAAATCTGATAGGTAAACTATTCCTTGCCCTCCCAGTTTGCTTACAGTATTAGCCTTTATATCTAAATCATGAACCCATTTTGACTTTATTTTGCTATATGGTGTGAGATTTTGGACTATGCCTAGTTTCTGCCAACTCTTTTCCAGTTTTCCCAGCAGTTTTTGTCAAAGAGTGAGTTCTTATCCCAGAATCTGGGGTCTTTGAGTTTATCAAATAATAGATTACTATAGTCATTGACTACTGTGTCTTCCATACTTAACCTACTCTACTGATCCACCACTCTTTTTCTTAGACAGTACCAAGCGATTTTGATGATTGCTGCTTTATAATACAATTTAAGATCTGGTATGGCCAGGCCACATTTCCTTGCATTTCTTTTCATTAATACCCTTGATATTCTTGACCTTTTGTTCTTCCAAATTAATCTTGTTATTATTTTTTCTAACTCTACAAAACAATTTTTTGGTAGTTTGATAGATATGGTACTGAATAAGTAAACTAGCTTAGGTAGAATTGTCATTTTTATTATATTAGCTCAGCCTACCCATGGGCAACTGATGTTTTTCCAATTATTTAGATGTGACTTTATTTGTGTTAAAAGTGTTTTGTAATTGTGTTCATATAGTTCTTGGGTTTATTTCGGTAGGGAGAGTCCTAAATATTTTATAATGTCTACTGTAAGTTTAAATGGAATTGTTCTTTCTATCTCTTACTGTTGGGCTTTGCTGGTAATATATAGAAATGCCAATGATTTATGTGGGTTTATTTTATAGCCTGCAAATTTTCTAAAGTAGTTTATTGTTTAAGTAGTTTTTTATTTGATTCTCTAGGATTCTCTAAGTATATCATCATATCATTTACAACAAGTGATGGCTTTGTTTCTTCTTTGCCTATTCTAATATCTTCAATTCCTTTTTCTTCTCTTATTGCTAAAGCTAACATTTCCAGTATGATATTAAACAACAGCAGTGATAATGGACATCCTTGTTTCACCCCCGATCTTATTGGAAATGCTTCTAGCTTGTCCCCATTACATATGATGCCTGGTGAAGGTTTTAGGTAGATGCTATTTATTATTTTATGGAAGACTTCATTTGCAAGCTAATTCTATCATACATTTAAAGAACAATTAATTCCAATAATATATAGAGTATTTGAGAAAATAAGTGAAGAAGTCTTACTAAATTCTTTTTATGATACAAATATGATGCTTATACCTGAACTGGGAAGAGTCAAAACAGATAAAGAAGATTATAGACTGATTTCCCTAATGAATATAAATGCAAACATTTTAAATAAAATATTATCAAATAAATTATAGCAACTTATCACAAGAATAATACAGTATGACCAGGTAGGATTTATACCAGGAATGTGGGGCTGGTTCAATATTAGGAAAACTATTAACATAATTGATCATATCAACACCAAAACCAACAGAAACCACATGATCATCTTAGTAGATGAAGAAAAAGCTTTTGACAAAATACAACACATATTCCTATCAAGAGCATAGGGATAAATGCAGCTCATTGACTTAACACAACTTTATCAGCAGAAGAACGGATACAACACTAATTTATTCTCCCAGCAACAGTAGATAAGTTTAGACAAAAGCTGCTCTCAGGATGTTTGTATTGTTTCTCTACCAACACATATCATGCCTACGTCTTTGCTTCTACTCATCATTATGATTGCCGTGTCCTTCCCCTCTCTACACAACTTTAACTTTTTATAGGTGACTGTATAGGCAGTCCTGGGTTTGATTTCCATAAAATATTCATTTTTCCCTGGGCAACAAAGGCCTAATCTCTTTTGACTTGTTTCCTTATTTTTCAATGATGCAGTTGGACATGATGATCACTATGGTCCAAAGCATTTTATCTCAGTCTATTTTCCCCAAAACAGTAACTCTGGCTGAATTCATACTCCATCCAGAAAAGGTTACCAAAATGGTTTCATTCCATTGAGGTGAAAAAAAAGACCAGTCTCCCAGTCAATGACCATTTATTAAGCATGTATTATGTGATGAGTTCTGTGCTTGGCCCTGGAAATAAAAAGAAAGACCAAAGACAGTCCCTGTTCTCAAGGAACTTGCAGTTTAATGGGGAAAATAATAGACATAGATAGGTAGATAGATAGATAGATAGATAGATAGATATATAGATAGATAGAGTATACTGTCCTCAATAAAATTCCTAAACTCAAGAAGCTTACATTCTAGGAAGACAAAATATCAAGGGGAGCTAGAAATAGGATCATTGTGTCTTGTTTAGTCATTCCCCAATTCATGGGGCCTGAAGGGGAAAAGTGGTGAGCAGCATGACTGAGACACTGTCAAAATTATAATTGCCCAATAACTTACCAATCAAGAGAATAGGATTCAGAGGAACATTATCCCAAGGTTGGTGGGCAAGAAAGCTGGTGGGAAGGTACAGTAGACTAGAGAGACAGCTAAGTAGAGTCAAGTGGGTAACATGACTAGAACTTTCTTAACAATTGTGCCTTGAAAAAAGTAGATAATCTTGGCTAAGTTATTAAATCCCTCAGTATATTAGAAAACTCCATGTATTGCTGCGTCCTTCCCCTATCTACACAACCTTAACTATTCATAGACGACTGTACAGGCAGTCCTGGGTTTGATGTATATATATTCTTCTATCAATGCAAGCCTACAACTTCTTTGCAACATATGTACACACACACACACACACATATGTTGCAAAGAAGTCATAGGCTTGCATTGATAGAGGGCCTTTCTTCAGTTTAGAGTTCCCTATCCCAATGAAATTGAAGACCCTTTCCTTATCCCTACCACTACAAGGGGATTGTTCTTGTTGAGTTGTATCAGACTCTTTGCAACCCCTTTATTGTTGTCTTGGCAAAGATAGTGGAGTGTTTTGCCATTCCCTTCTCCAACTCATTTTTCAGATGAGGAAACTATGGCAAAGAAAGTTAAGTGACTTTTCCAGGTTCACACAAATAGTAAATGTATGGATTTAGATTTGAACTAAGAAAGATGAGTCTTCTTGCCTCCATGTTCAGTACTATATCTCCTGTGCCACCTAGATACCCAGACATCTAGCTCTCTGGAGAGGCAAGGCAAGATGATATATTTGGAACTAAAAATAATGGAAAATTCAAATGTATCAATTAATATTGCATAAGAACATGTTGAATTGTTTTATTTTTTAATTTATAAAGTGACACATTAATATTACTTTGTTGTTATTTTGTCATTTTTCAGTATTGTTATATAAAAAAAATTGTAAATCACTTTTGATTAGAGGAATGTGTTAAAAACCAAAAACTACCATGCCATGTTCATCAGAGTAACTACCATGGCAAAAAAGCAAAATAACAAATGTTGGAAGGGATGTGGAAAAAGAGAGACACTAATGTGCTGTTGGTTAAGTTGTGAACTGGTCCAACCATTCTAGAAAATAATTGGGAGCTTTGCTCAAAGTCTATAAAGATGTCTATAGATCTTTGATTCAGCAATGCCTTTTCCAGGGCTATTTCATAAAGAGATCAAAGAAAAAGGAAATGGACCAATATACATGACATTTATAGCAGCTTTTTTGAGATGGCAAAAGGATTAGAAATTGAGGAGATACCCATCAAATGCGGAATGGCTGAACAAGTTGTGGTATATGATTGTGATGGAATACTATTATGCTACAAGAAATGATTAGGGGGATGATTTCAGAAAAAAAAAACTTGTGGAGATATATGAGCTGATGCAGAGTAAGCTGAGCAGAATCAGAAAAACAGAGAAATTAAAAATATTTGTTATTTATTTATTTTTAGTATAAAAAATTGAGTTTTCAATTCTCTCCCTCCCATACCTTCCCTGGCCACCAAGAAAGCAAGAAATATGATATCTATTATATGTGTGAAATCATGTAAGACATGTATACATATCAACCATTTCACAAAAAGGAAGAAAAATAAGAAAGTGAGAAAATTATATTTTAATTGGCACTCAAGTTCATTAGTTCTTTCTTTGGAGGTAGGTAGCATCTTTCCTCATGAATCCTTTGGTATTGTCTTGGATCATTGTATTGAGCAGAGTAGCTAAGTGCATCACAGTTGATCATCATTACAATACTAGTGTTACTACATACAGTGATCTCTAGGTCCTGTTCACTTCATTTGGCCTCAGTTCATATAAATCTTCCCATCTTTTCCTGAAAACATTGCCCTCATCATTTCTCATAGCATGATAGATCTTCATCACAATCATATACCACAGCTTGTTCAGCCACTCCTCAAGCAATGGGCATCCCCCAATTTCCAATTCTTTGTCATCTCAGAAAAGCTTCTAAAATATTTTTGTACATATAAATCCCTTTCCTTTATTTTTTTTTAACTCGCTTTGGGGTACAGACCTACCAGAAAGGCATGTTAATAAAATTTAAAAAAGTGAATTAGGAATTATGAATAAATGAATTAAACATTTATAAAACAAACTTATTGTGAAATCACATTATGCTCTAAAATTAAATCAAGCACACTATTCACATTTTATTATTACCCTCTACCCCTCTGATTGGGTCTTCCCACTGGAAGACAGAGTCTTGACTTCTAAACCTTCCATTTAATGGGGGAGCCCAACACAGTCTTCACATTTCCTACCAGCTGCACTGCCTTTGTACTTCTCACACAAGGCCTTTTATATAGTGCTGTTTCACCTTCATCTTCTTCTCCCCATTTTCTTTATTCTTAACACAGTGCTTTGTATATGGTAGATATTAGATAAATGTTTATTGACTATTGAGTAAGAATGTCATGGATTGAGAGTCCCAATATCCTATACTTTTATGACTGACATTTTAATGAGACTGAAATGAGAACATTTTTCCCCATACTGTTTGTACCAGAGACTACATACTATCTAATTATTCTCAAAGGATGGATCAAAGAATCCATAGCAACCCAGGGGTATGATGATGATTATTTTCAATACTCTAGTGATTTCACAGCACTTTCTCCAAATGACACTAGGACATATATTTCACTGGGTTCTAGAAGAAAAAAATCACCAAAAATCTCCAGAATGACTTCAGGTTCAGAGGTTTAGACTTCAGTACTTGGCCATATTTTTGAGTCTGCCAGTGAGAATGGAATTAATTGTGAGGAAAGAGATAGTCTCCAGATTATGTGTGGAACTGTAAGTAGGTGGAGAACCAAATGACAATAACAACATATCCTGGAAAATATTTTCTTCAGAACAAAGAACTCAGGTATTTTCATTATGATGATGATGATTTTCCTTTGTAACTGGTTAGTTTGCTCAGGTGCTTAATGTGTGAACTTGAAATCATGGCGATGATCCCTGTGTAAGCGATTCTTTTTTCTTGGAAGTAGTTTGGCATCACACTATAGATAGTCTGTTGGGTTGGAATTAAGTAAGACCTTAGTCCAAATTCTTCTTCTGGCTCTTATGAGCCTCCTTCTGTGATTACCTCCAATTCTTCCTTTACATGTCATTTCTACATACTTATTTATTTGCTTTCTCCTCCCCAGTGACTGTGAGTTCATTGAGGTCAGGGGCTGTGTTTTGCCTTTTTTGTAACCTCAGTGCTACCACAGTGTCTGGGACGTAGTTGCCAGTAAATAAATGCTTGTTGACTTACTGTGACTTGACTATGGGTAAGCCTCAGCCTCGCTGAACCCCCCATTATCATGCCTGTAACATGTGCATAGCATTATCTTTGTAGCTCACAGACTCACTTTGAGTCTCATCAGAGATGTTATATTTAACATACTTTGGGAATCTCAAGAGTGTTATGTACATGAGTCTTATTTATTGCTCTGATCTATAATGATAGACCCCAGTTCTACTTTCAATTAATTGTACATTTGTGTTACTGAACACAAAGAGAGGTGGACAAGAGGGTCAATGCCTTGCTACATTTTCTCTATAGCTCTATCTTTATGATGGAATACTGCAAAGATACCTGAAGGACATAGGAGCTATGTATCAGTTCTAAGTTCACCTCTCAGGTTCCCCATATCCTCATCTGTAATTTTAGTTTGTTGCAACAAAGAGGGGTTGGCCTTTTGAATAAATTCAATGGAGGGAGTGCTGAATTTGGAAGCAGAGGACAGTTAATCAACCCTGACTTTGTTATTTACAACCTGGGGAGCCTAGAGTCAGTCCTGCATCTCTCTCTTCTTCCTTTGTAAAGAAAGGTCCTGGGTAATTGAGCTCCAAGCTTCCTTTCAGTTTTGAGTTTCTGCTCCTATGACCATATTTGAAGGAAACATTCAGAAAGAGAGATGATGGACTTCACCAAGGGTCTCAACAATTCCCTAGCTGTTTTCAAAGAAGGTGTATGACCTTCAGTAACTCAGGTGGAGGCCACTTTTGAATGGATTGAAAAAAAAATGGTAAATCTCCTAGCTTCTTCTGACTGGAAAGTGGACATTCACATGTGCAGGAAATAAAGCAAATGTTACTCATTTCTCAGTACAATTAAAATAGAGAGACTGCTGATATGGGCTAAAACCCTTTAAATTTGTATATTGTCATGTCGACCTCTGAGAATTCTAGGTCTTTGGCTTCTTTCTCAGTTTTGGTTGTAGAGGGGAAAGAGAAGCCTGGAGCACAGCAGTACGTATTTTGTTTATGTACATGAGAGTGTGTGTCAATAAGAATGTGTATAAGTGTGTGTCTGCTACAGATGTGTGTATATAAATCTGCCTGTAGGGCAGAAAATGCGATTATGCTAGGTTATTGAATTCAGGGGCACTGAGTTTTGGCAATGCTGTTAAAACGGTAGCACGGTAACACTAACTGATGATGTTTTTGGAAGGCTGGGGAATGAAATTTAATGTTGACTTGGGAGTTCAATTTTGGGGGAAAAGTTTAGAAAAAATCTGAGGTCTGGAAGAGTATTTGTGGTGAACTGGAAGGATGATATAGGTCTGTCTATCTATCTATCTATCTATCTATCTATCTATCTATCTATCTATCTATCTATCTGTACATCCATCTCTGAATCTTTCTCTTTCTCTCTCTCTCTCTCTATTATGTATCTTTCTTTCTCTCCATACATACATATATACACATCTATATTAGTATATCAACACTATTTTTATATATAAATATATGCATAATTTGAATATATTTATATATGTAAAACACACATATATATAGATACATACATACACATGTGTAGATACATACACACATATATGTGTATAGATTCATACACACATGTTACTCCACCAATATCTTTTTTGCAATCTGATGCATCCATCTATATATCAATCTATTCATTTATTTATCATTTATCTCTCTCTCTCTACTTGTATATAATATATTTCTCTCCTTCTCTATCTCCCTCTCTATCTCTACTTTAGTTCTATATCCGTCTTTCCCATCTGCTTTAGCAAACATAGTTTTCTCTCCAGTGGGTGCCTGCAGAAATAAATTCACTGCACCATTCCTTCTTCTTTTTCAAAGTTAATTAGCTCTTCCGGTACTTCATTCTCATTGAACTGATCAAGGAAATGGATTCCTTTCCCTCAATAAGAAATAGTATGCAATGATTATTGGAAGCATATATTGCTCTATTAGGGGCAGTACAGATTATATTGTCCAAAGACCTCATATTACAGACCTTGTGCCTGATGCCCAGAGGAAGCAAGAAGTGATAGTTGAAGAGGTGATACTAAGAGTGAAAGGCCTAGAAGGAGTAAAATCAACTCCAGATCTCTTGAATTCCCAGGTCTATCTTCTGATCACTGAACCAGAGGGAGTATGTGGGCCAGTCTCTGGCTAGAACTTGTCCAACTAGGGGAAAAATGCTCTCACCAGAACAAAGAGAAACCTTATTCACCTTATTTACAGGAAAGATTCTCAGTGCCTGAGGATAAAATGGGAATTTATTTGGGTGGGAATTTTTCAGCCTGAAGAACAAAAAGGCTTCTGCTAGCCACCAAATTTGGGGTACAAATGGGACATCTACTACTTTTCAGAAAGCAAAGTCAATGTGGATGTTCTCTGCAAGAATGAGGAAGCACATCTGAGCAGTAAAATGTTGACCAATTGCTTTTTTTTCTATGTATGCATTTATGTTAAGCATATTTTCCCATTAGTGATGATGTAAAGAACAATTAGAACTCATGGGAGGAGTCATGAGAATGAAGCAATAAAGCAGAACAACAGAGGAAAAGGAGAGCAAATAGTATGTTTCCATCTGCATTCAGAATCCATATTTCTTTGTCTGAGTCTGGATAGCAATTTCCATTGTGAATCTTTCAAAGTTGTCTTAAATTCTTGCATTGCTGTGAAGAGCCAAGTCTATCCAAGTTAGTCATCCCATAAGGGGCTGTTACTGTGTTCAGTGGTCTTCGGTTTTGCTCATGCAAGTCTTTCCAAGTTTTTTTGAAGTCTGCCTGCTCACCATTTCTTATATCACAATAGTATTCCATTATATTCATATACAACAACCTGTTCAGCCATTTCTCAGTTGATGGGCATCCCCTCAATTTCCAATTCTTTGCCACCACAGAAAGAGCTCCTATAAATATTCTTGTACATGTGGGTCCTTTTCTCATTTTTATGATCTCTTTGGGATACAGACCTAGAAGTGGTAATGCTGGGTGAAAGGGCATGCACATTTTGATAGCCCTATGGGCATAGCTCCAAATTCCAAAAGGTTCAATCGTTTCACAACTCCACCAACAATGCATTGGTGTTGCAATTTTCGCACATCTTCTCCAACACTGCTCTCCTTTTCCTCTGTTGTTTCCCTTTATTGCTTCATTCTTATGATTCCTCCCATTAGTTCTAATTGTTCTTTACATCATTACTATTGGGAAAACATGCTTAACATAAATGTGTACATAGAAAAAAAAGTAAATGGTCAACATTTTATTGCTCAGATTGTCCTTCTTTGTCATGTCAGCCAAACTGATAGGTGTGATGTGGTACTTTGGAGTTGTTTTGCTTTTCATTTCTCTAATAAACAGTGATTTAGAACATTTTTTTTCATGACTATAGATGGCTTTAATTTCTTCATCTGAGAACTGCCTGTTCATATCCTTTGACCATTTATCAATTGTGGGGTGACTTGTATTTTTATAAATTTGACTCAGTTCTCTATATATTTTACAAATGAAGTATTTATCACAGGCACTCGTAAAAGTTCTTTCCCAGTTTTTTGCTTCCCTCCTAATCTTGGATTCACTGACTTTATTTGTGCAAAACCTTTCAATTTATTGTAATTAAAAGTGTCCATTTTGTATTTCATAATGTTCTCTGTCTTGTTTGGTCATAAAGTCTTCCTTTCTGCATAGATTTGAAAGATAAACTATACTTTGCTCTTCTAGTTTGTTTATAGTATCAGTCTTTATATCTAAACATCTACCCATTTTGACTTTATCTTGGTATAAGGTGTAAGATGTTGGTCTATGCCCAGTTTCTGCCATACATTTTTACAGTTTTCTCAGCGGGTTTTGCTAAATAATGATTTCTTATGCCAGAAACTGGAATTTTTGGATTCATCAAATAGTAGATTAGTATAGTCATTGACTGTTGTGTCTTGAATACCTAACCTATTCCACTGATCCACCACTCCATTTCTTACCCAGTACCAAGCAGTTTTAATGATTCCTGTTTTATAGTACAATTTAAGATCAGATACAGTTTGTATTGTATCAGATTGTATTGTATCTGATTGTATCAGATACAGATACAATCTTCCCTTGCATTTCTTTTCATTAGTTACCTTGATATTCTGAACTTTTTGTTTTTCCAGATGAATTTTGTTATTTTTTCCTAGTTGTATAAAATATTTTTTTGGTAGGTTGATTGGTATGGCACTGAATAAGCAAATTAATTTAAGTAGGATTGTCATTTTTTATTATATTAGCTCAGCCTACCAATGAATTGATATTTTTCCAATTATTTCATCTGACTTTATTTGTGTGAAAACTGTTTTGTAATTGTGTTCATATAGTTCTTGGTTTTGTTTTGACAGGTAGACTTCCAAATATGTTATAATGTCTACAGTAATTTTAAATGGAATTTCTCTATCTTTGTTAGTAATATATAGAAATACTGATGATTTGTGTTGGTTTATTTTTTATCCTGCAACTTTGCTAAATTTGTTTCTTATTTCAAGTAAATTTTTACTTGATTCTCTAGAATTCTCTAGATATACCATTATATTGTCTGCAAAGAGTGATAGCTTTGCTTCTTCTTTGCTATTCTAATTCCTTCAATTTCCTTTTCTTCTCTAATTGCTACAACTAATATTTCTAGCACTATATTGAATAACAGTGGTGATAGTGGACATTCTTGTTTCACCCCCAATCTTATTGGAAATGTTTCTAGCTTATCTCTATTGCATATAATGCTTGCTGATGGTTTTTGATAGATGCTATCTCTCATTTTAAGGAAGACTCCATTTATTCCTATGCTCTCTAGTGTTTTTAATAGAAATGGGTTTCTATTTTGTCAAATGCTTTTTCTGCATCTATTGAGATAATCATATGATTTTTATTGTTTTTGTTGCTGATATAGTCAACTGTACTAAAAGTTTTCCTAATATTGTACTAACCGTACATTCCTGGTATAAATCCCACCTGGTCATAGTGTAATATCCTTAAGATAAATTGTTATAATCTCTTTTCTAATATTTTGTTTAAATATTTGCATCTATATTAATTAGAGAAATTGCTCTATATTTTCTTTCTCTGTTTTGACTCTTCCTGGTTTAGGTATCAGCACCATATTTGTATCACAAAAAGTATTTAGTAAGACTCCTTCTTTGCCTATGTTCCCAAATAGTTTATATAATATTGGAATTAGTTTTTCTTTAAATGTTTGATAGAATTCACTTGTAAATCTATCAGGCCCTGGATATTTTTTCTTATGCAGTTCATGGATGGCTTGTTCAATTTCTTTTTCTGAAATTGGGTTGCTTAAGTATTTCATTTCCTCTGTCATCAATCTGGACAATTTACCTTTTTGTAAATATTTATACATTTTTCTAAGATTTTAAAATTTATTGGCATACAGTTGAGCAAAATAGTTCCTAATTATTGTTTTGATTTCCTCTTCATTGGTGGTGAATTCACCCTTTTCATTTTTGATGCTAATAATTTGGTTTTCTTCTTTCTTTTTTTTTAGTCAAATTAACCAAAGGTTTATCTATTTTTTCATAAATACAGCTCTTCGTTTTATTTATTAGTTCAATAGTTTACTTAATTTCAATTTTATTAATTTCTCCTTTGGTTTTCAGAACTTGTAATTTGGTATTTAATTGAGGATTTTCAATTTCTTATTTATCTAGCTTTCTAGTTGCATGCCCAATTCATTGATCTCTTTTCCTCTATTTTATTAACATAAACATTTAGATGTATAAAAGTTAAGGACTGCTTTCCCTGCATCCCTGACCAATTGCTTACTTGTAAACTCAGAATCAGTGCTCTTACAATCCCTGGCAAGTAAAAAAAGGCTGGACTCAGGGGTGAGGTGAGCAAAGGGAACAAACAAAATATGATGAGCATTTTGGAAGAGATGCCATTTCTACTTTCCCATATTCTTTCTAGTTTAAGCCTATGACATGAATCATAAGCCATATATATATATATATATATATATATATATATATATATATATGACTCTATTTTGTGAGTTGAAATTTTACCTCAGATCCTTACTGTCTGTGTGACCCTGGGCTGGTCACTTAACCCCTTTTCCTCAGTTCCTCATGTGTAAAATGAACTGGAGGAGGAAGTGGCAAAACATTTCAGTGTCTTTGACGAGAAAACCCAAATGGGGTCATGGAGAGTTGGACATAACTGAAAAATGACTTAACAAACAGAGTAATTTGTTTCAGAACTTTTTGTTGCCAGTTTCACAATGTTTTGTATTTTTATTTTTTTAATGAGAAAATTGCATTTAGAGTCTGAATAATTTGTTTCAAGTTCTGAATTTACTACTAATGGTCTTGGTTACTTTGTACAAAACACTGAATCAGTTTGGGCCTTGATTTACCATCCTGTGCAATAATGCTATCAATAAAATTAACTCAATTTATATAAAGTTTGAATGTTTTCAAACCACTTTGCTGAAAAGAACACCATGGAATATATAATAAATATATTAATCATTCCCTCATCCTCATCTTTCTCCCATCCTCTTTTTCTATCTGGATCTATAGAAAAATAAATATAAAGAAATCACTTTAGTTCTATAGATATATGGATGTGCATATACAAATACATGTATTTATATGTGTATATGTGTATATAAATGTATGTGTGTGTGTGCGCACAGGCATGAAATTCATTTCCACCCTTAGTGGTGATGGTCTTCTTTATTACCTTTGCAATGGTACCATTCACATTCCTAATGTTCATAATTTATAACTTCATTCTGTAGAGCAAAGTATTTAAAACTTTGTGCAGAACTGTTGGATACATTTTACCCTCATCATTTCTTCTGCAAGCTCTGCCTTCATCTGGTTTTGGCTTTAAAATGGAGTGTGATTTTTCTTTTCTTTAGGTTTATTAGGGCAGAATAGTTTTCAAGTTGTATCTAAATAAGTACTTTAATTCATTCTTCGTTTCAACACTGTTTCTGCTACTCATAGTGTTATTTGATTTTAGTTAAATTACAGCTCACCAGCGTGAATGGGTAATTTTTTCTCTCTTTTTATTAATTTTTATTTGTAACTTGTGTTTCTAAAACTTTGGGTTACAAATTTTCTCCCTTTCTCCCTCCCCACCCACCTTCATTGAAAAGGCAAGTATCTCTATACAGGTTATAGATGTGTACTCATGCAAAACACTTCCATAGTATCCGTGTGAAAAACTAAGTACATTTCCCTTCCTCCTATCCTCTCCCCCATTTATTCTATTCTTTCTTTTGATCCTGTCCCTCCTCAGAAATGTTTGCTTTTGATTATCACCTCCCCCAATCTGCCCTCCCCTCTATCAACCCCCTGCTCTCTTGTCCCCTTCCCCCCTTATTTTCCTGCAGGGTATGATAGATTTCCATAACCCATTGTGTATGCTATTCCCTCCTTAAGCCAAATCCTATGAGAATAAGATTCACTCATTCCCTCTCACCTTCCCTCATGTTCCCTCCAATGTAAAAGCCTTTTCTTGTCTGTTTTGTGTGAGATAATTTACCCCATTCTACTTCTCTCTTTCTCCTTCTCCCAGTATAATCCTCTCTCACCCCTTAATTTTATTTTCTAGATATCACCCCTTCATCTTCAACTCACCCTGTGCACTCTATCTATCTATACATACACATAATTTTTTCCCTCCCACTACACTAATACTGACAAAGGACTCATGAGTTACAAATATCATCTTTCCCTGCAGGAATGTAAACAGTTCAAGCTTAATAAGTCTCTTACAATTTCTCTTTCCTGTTTAGGGAATGGGCAACTTGTCAGTCATCACAGAATTCCTCCTCATGGAGTTTTCCAGCATGCGGGAGCTGCAGGTCCTACATGCTCTGCTGTTCCTGCTGATTTACCTGGCTGCCCTGATGGGAAATCTTCTCACCATTGCTGCCATTATTACTGAGCCACACCTTCACTCTCCTATGTATTTTTTCCTGAGCAACTTATCCCTCCTGGATATCTGCACCATCTCAGTCACCCTTCCTAAATTCATTGTCAATTCCTTGTCTGGCACTCGGTCCCTGTCCCTCCTTGGCTGTGCTGCTCAGATCTTCTTCTTTCTCTTTTTTTCAGCAACAGAGTTTGCTTTGCTTGTGGCCATGTCCTATGACCGATTTGTGGCCATCTGCCACCCCCTACACTATGGCATCATCATGACGCCGGCACGGTGTGTCTGGGCAGCAGCTGGCTCATGGCTCAGTGGGCTTATCTATTCAGCTGTCCACACTGCGAACATGTTCCGCCTGCCCTTCTCAGGATCCAATGTGATCCACCAGTTTTTCTGTGATATCCCTCATGTCTTGAAAGTCTCAGCCTCTGATGTGTTTCGTACTGAGTTTGTATTAATTGTAGCAAGTTTGTGTTTTTTGCTATGCTGCTTTGCCTTTTTAATAGCGTCATATGCTCGCATCTTCTGCAGTGTGCTCAGGATTCCTTCTGTGGAAGGACGCCACAAGGCCATTTCAACCTGCTCCCCTCAGTTGATGATTCTCATGTTGTTTCTTATTTCTGTAATGATTGCAGTCCTCAAGGACACATCAGACACATCTCCTATCGAAAATCTTTTAATTGCAATGACCTATACAATACTGCCCCCATTTATGAACCCCATCATCTACAGCCTGAGGAACCAGAACGTTACAGTTGCCATGGGCAAGATGATCAGGAGGAGTTTTTTTTTTTCCTAAGAAAGAAATGTCCATCCTTGAAAACATAAAAAAGCTGAAGAATATGTATTTGATCTGTCAAATGTGTAAGATGACATATGAAGTGGACTGAAATGGGCAGAAATTGTACCAAAAATAATACCACTGATGAAAATGGACACTTAGATGAAACTTTACATGGGATGGAATGAATCACTCATTTATTTCCCCAAAGCAGAGATCCATTTTGTAAGTGGTTATTGTCAAAAGTGGAATTATCATGATACCAGCCACAGTCTTTGGGCAACAGTGCCATCAGAAGAATTGATGGGACACTCACTGATATCCTGAAGATATCATTCAAGATAATCAATCAGGATAACCAATCAAGATAAACTTAACCAGAAGTAGCCATGAGAATGGTTGTATTGTTTTCCTCCTTTAACATGTTTCTTGCATTCTCTCTTTCATACTTTTGTTTCCACCTATCTTTATGATGGTAATGTCCTTCTATTTCTTTGCATGTTCAAGACCCATTTGTCCTTCAAATACCCTCATATACATATATTATATATATATATATACATGCATATATACATATACATCCCTATACACACAAATATATACATACACATACAGATACACATACACACATATATGTACATAATAGTTCCCTGGGAACTTAAACTCTTTGTTCCTAAGTTAGTTCATTTATAAAAGGAGGGGTTTGGGCTTGATGACAACTATAGTCCTTCCATCTAAATTTTGATGTTAATATTTTGCACAAAATCTTTTCTCATTCCTCAAGCAGGAAGTAATGTTTCATGATACCTAATTGTATAAATTACATATCTTTTTTCCTCTGTGCTTATTACTTTTTATTTTCCATTACATCTAGAAGTAGAAATGCCTTATCTCTCCTGGTGGATTCTCTGTTCCCTTTCAATACCATGCAGCTGGGTCAATTATGAAAAATGATGGCTGTCTTGAAGTGATAGTCTGTATTTCAATTGACACAACTTGAAGTTACAGTTATAAAAATATGGTAATTTGTTCAAGTTCATGGGAAATATCTGATGTGAATTTCAAAAAATGCAACCACCTCAGGGGATTAATTATTTGTACTAAGTAAGATCTAGCTAAACTTCTTGATGGTAAAGACTGTTTCAATTTTGCCTTTATATCTCCAGGACCTAAGACTTTTTTTTTGCACATAGTGGGTTCATTATAAATTTTTATATATTAATTTCAAACTTCTTGAGAACAGAAATCTACAGAGAAAGGAGAGAGAGAGAAACAGAGAAGGAGATAGAGAGACATAGGCAGTGACAGAGAGAGAGACAGAGACAAAGACAGATAAAAATAAACTGAGGCAGAGACAGAGAGATTATAGTATGAATGGGTTTTGGATGGACAGAGAAGAAGCCTTTATCAAGTGCTCATTTTTTGCTTTCTAAAGAGACAGAGATAGATTTCAGAGTAAAGGCAGGGACTCACCTGAGCTTTCCCAAATTTCCTTTCAAAAAACTTTAAAATGATGCATCAAATCAAATTCTAGAGTAACAAAAAAGTCAGGGTAAAATAGTATTTCAGTCCAAGACAACTGAGGAGGTTGGCAAGAAATGTCTCTTTCACCAGGGTGGTGGTCAGGCCTGGATTCCAGTGCAGTGCAGTGCAGGCTGCACCTTGGAAAGCCAGCAGTGGGCTGTCAGAGTGGCTGCAGTATTCCCAGGTTTTGAGACAAGAACTCACTATTTAACAAAAATTGCTGGAAGAGCTGGAAAGCATTTATCCAGAAACTGGATGTAGAGTAACATCTCACATCATAGACCACAACAAAAATGGGTACATGTTTTAGACATAAAGACTGATATCATAAACAAAGTATGGGACCATGGAATATTTTACCTGACAGATCTATGGATAAGGAAAGAATTTATGACCAAATGAGATAGAGAACATTATAGGATGCAAAATGGATAATTCTGATTATATTAAAGTCAAAACCCATGTAGTCAAAATTAGAAGGAAAGCAGAAGCTGGGGGAAATTTATAGCACGTTTCTCTGTTACAGGCCTCATTTCTCAAGCATATAGAGAAACAAATCAAATTTATAAGAATACAAGTCATTCCCAATTGATAAATGGTCACTTTTGATTAGAGAAAACAACTCTGAGGTACCCACTCACATCTGTCAGATTGGCTTTTATGACAGGAAAGGAAAATGATAAATGTTGGAGGGGTTATGGAAAAATTGGGACACTAATACACTGTTGGTGGAGTTTGAACTATTCCTATCATTCTGGAGAAAAATTTGGAACTATGCCTAAAGGTCTATAAGTCTGTGAATACCCTTTGGCCCAACAATACCATTACTAGATCTGTATCCAAAAAAAAAAATCAAAGATTAAAGGAAAAGGAAATAAGTACAAAGATATGTATAGCAGCTCTTTTTCTGGTGGAAAAGAATTGAAAATTCATAGGATGACCATCAATTAGGGTATGGCTAAACAAATTGTGGCATTCATGATTGTTAGGTAATACTATTGTCAATAAGAAATGATGAGCAGGATGGCTTCAGAAAAACTTGGGAAGACTTATATAAACTACTGCAAAATACAGCCAGCAGAACCAGGAGAACAACATACACAGTAACAAAAGTATTAAATGATGATCAACTGTGAATGACTTAGCTAATCTCTGCAATTCAATGATCCAAGACCTCTAATGAAAAATGCTCTCTACTGAAAGGGAAAGAACTGATGGAGTCTGAATGTAGGTTGAATCCTACTTTTTTTTACTACCTTTACTTTTCCCATTTTTTGTGTGTGTTTTATTTTGTCTGTGTTTTCTTTTGCAACATGTCTAATACTGAAATAAGTTTTAGATGACTGCTTAAGCATTATCCCTATGACACTACATACTTTTTCCAGGATGGCCCAGGGAGGGAAAGAAAGAATGAAGTAATTTGAAAATAAAAATTAAAAAAAAGAATGTTAAAAATTATTATATTTAATTAAATAAAATTCATAATGTTAAAAAGTTAAAAAAAGTAAGTAATTAAAAGGAAAAAAAAACTAATCCAGATGTCCTCAGGATGTCATTCTAGTAATGAAAGCCAAAAAGAGAACTGGAAGGGGAAGTGCCTATACAGGAGCAGTGATGCTGGTAAAAAGCTAATGAAGTTCAGAGAGTGAGTTGACCTAGTAGTGAAGTCAGCGTTGCTGGGGCCCCCATTAAATGGTTGTCCCTTCCCTCTTCATGACCTTTTTCTCTCAGATATTAAGAGCACTTAGTATTGCAATCCCAAATGTACCCATATACTATTATTTTTCATGATATTTGTCATATAATTTCCATGTAAACTATATCTGTGAATATGACTTAATCAACTCCTAGAATGTATGCTCCATAAGGGTAGAAAGGAGAGTTTATTCTGAATGGTGTATTCCAGGTCCCATGACATACAGGAAATGCAGATCTTACACACTATACTCTTCCTGCTGATTTTCCTGGTGGTCCTGAGATGTGGAATCTTCTCACCACTGCTGTAACTATCAGTGTCCCACACCTTTGCTCTCCTATCTATTTGTTTTTCTGAGCAACATAGGTTTGCCAAATATCTGTAACATCTCAGTCATGCTTCATAAATTTATCATAAACACATTGACTATCCTTCAACCCCTCTCCCTTCTTAGCTGCACAGCTCAGGTCTGCTTCCTTCTCTTCTTTGAAGCAACACAGTTTGCTTTGCTAAAGGCCATGTCCCATGACTATTTTGTGACCATCTGTCACCCCCTGCACCATGACATCACCATGATGTCAGTATATTGTCTTTGAGCAACAGTTGGCCTATAATCTACAGTCTGAGGAATCAGAAGGTCGCAGTTGCCATTGGAAAGGTAATTCAGAGGACATTTGTTTTCCTAAGAAACA
This sequence comes from Vombatus ursinus, assembly GCF_900497805.2. Taxonomy (NCBI): domain Eukaryota; kingdom Metazoa; phylum Chordata; class Mammalia; order Diprotodontia; family Vombatidae; genus Vombatus; species Vombatus ursinus. The sequence goes on from NW_020954796.1 coordinate 71,978, forward strand.
AACTGTCCATCCTTGAAAACAAACAAACAAACAAAAGCTAAGAAATGTCTAAATATGTGTAAAATAGCATAAATTGGGTATATATAGCAATAAAACAACCCTCCCCCCAAAATCGCCCCCTTGAACATAAGGTTACATTGAATAGAGTGCATCAATCATTTATTTTTACCCATACTACAAGTGGTTATTGTCTGCAGTGTATTATCATGACATCAGCCCCTTTACTTAGGGGCAACTTTATCAGCAGAAGAATGGATACAACACTAATTCATCTTCTGAGCAACAATAGGTAAGTTTAGACAAAAGCTGCCCTCGGGATGGTTGTATTGTTTCTCTACCAACTCATAGTTTTCCTTCACACTTTCATGTCTTTGCTTCTACTCATTGTTAGGATGGCCATGAACTTCCCCCACCTACACAAACTTAACAATTCATAGACCACTGTGCAGGCATTCCTGGTTTTGAATTTCACAAAATATTTATGTTTCCCTGGGCAAGGAAGGCTTAATTTCTTTTGATCTAAGTTTCCTCATTTTTAAATGAGGCAGTTGGACATGATGACTCTAAGACCAAAAACATTTTATCTCAGTCTATTTCCCCAAAGTAGTAACTCAGGCTGAATTCACACTTTACGCAGACAAGACTATAAAAATGGTTTCGATCCACTGAATTGAAGAAAAGACAGTCTATCACTCAATAACCATATGTGATGAGCTCTGTTCTAAGCCCTAGAGGTAAAAAGAAAGGCCATAGATAGTATGTGCTTTCAAGGAACTCACAGTTCAATGGGGAAGACAATAGACATAAACAGATAAATAGATAGATAGACAGATAAGAGGTAGATAGACTGAGTACCCTCTCCTTAAAACAATAATGAAGTTCCTAAACACAAGAGACTTACATTCTAATAGAGGAAGACAAAATATCAAGGTGAGTTACAAATAGGGTCACCTTATTTTATTCAATCATTCCACAATTCATGGAGCCTGAAGGGGGAAAAAGTGAGTCGCATGACTGAGTCACTCTCAAAAATTATAATCTTGCCCAAATGACTCACAAATGAAGAGAACAGGATTTAGAGAAGTGTTAACCCAAGGTAGAGGGGCAAGAAACTTCATAGGAAGGTACAGTAGACTGGGGAGACAGCTAAGTAGAGTCAAGTAGGTAGCTTGACTAGAAATTCCTCAAGGAATAGTGCCTTGAAAAAAATAGGGAATCTTGGCAAAGTTATTAAATCCCTCAGTGCATTAGAAAACTCCTTAAATGCAGAAGTTGCACAGAAGTTGTAGGTTTGCACTGATTGAGGGACTTTCTTCAGTTTAGAGTTCTCTATCCCAAGGAAATTGAAGACCCTTTCCTTATGCCTGTCACTACAAGGGAATTGCTATTCTTGTTGAGTTGTGTCAGACTCTTTGTGATCCCTTTCGAGGTTGTCTTGGCAAAGACACTGGAGTGATTTGCCATTTCCTTCTCCACCTCATTTTTTAGATGAGGAAACCGAGGCAGAGTGAAGTGACTTTTCCTGGTACACATGGATAGTAAATATGTTGCTAGATTTGAATTAAGGACAATGAGTCTTCTTAAATCCAGCACTCTATCTCCTTTGCCACCTAGTTGCCCAGACACCTAGCTCTCTGGAAAGGCAAGTCAAGATGATATATAAATAATGGAAAATTAAATGTGTCAATAAATATTAAAAAATAAAATGGTGAATTGTTTTATTTATTATATCATGAAGTGACATGTTAATGTTATTTTGTTATTGTCATTCAGTCATTTTTCAGTATTGCATATGAAAAAAATTCTAAGTCACTATTGATTCGAGAAATGCAGTTAAAAACAAGAACTCTGAGTTATCATGCCATAGTTATCAGATTAAGTAACATGACAAAAAAGCAAAATAATAAATCCTGAAAAGGATATGGTAAAATAGAGACATTGATACAATGTTTGTTAAGTTGTAAACTGGTCCAACCATTCTAGGAAATAATTTGGAGCTATGATCAAAGTGTCTAAAATTGTCTACAAAACTTTGACTCAGCAATAACGATGAAATCAATGAAAAAAGAAAAGGGACCAATATATAAAAAAATGTACACCAGCTATTTTTGTGATGACAAAAGAATTGGAAATTGAGGAGATACTCATCAATTGAAGAATGTCTGAAAAAGTTGTGGTATATAACTGTGATGGAATACTATTGTGATATAAGAAATGATTAGGAGGATGATTTCAGAAAAATAATTGGGGATATATCTCAACTGATGCAGAGTGAGCTGAGCAGAATCACGAAAACAGAGGAGTTAAAATATTTCTAATTTCTTTATATCTAACATTAGAAAAAATCAGTTTTAAATTGTCCCTATTACACCCATCCCCTGGTCACCAAGAAATCAACCAATATGTTAACCATTATGTCAGTGAAATAATATAAGACATACATCCATATTAACCATTTCCAAAAAAAGGAAGAAAAATAAGAAAGTGAGCAAGTTATATTTCAATTTGTACATAGAGAACATTGGTAATTTCTGTGGAGGTAGATAGTATCTTTCCTTGTGAGTCATTTGGAATTATCTTGGATCATTGTTTTGAACAGCGTAACTAAGTATTTCACAGTTAATCATGATTATAAAATTGCTGTTACTATCTACAATGATTTCTTGGTTCTGTTCACTTCACTTTGCAGCAGTTCATATAAATCTTCCCACGTTTTTCTGAAACCATTGCCCTCATCATTTCTCATAGCACAATAGTTCTCCTTCACAATCACATACCACAGCTTGCTCAACCATTCCTCAATTGATGGGCATCCCCCCAATTTCCAACTTTTTGCCAGCACAAAAAAAACTTCTATAAATATTTTTGTACATACAAATCCTTTTCCTTTTCTTTATTCTCTTTGGAGTACAGACCTACAAGAAAGGAATGCTAATAAAATTTTAAAAGTAAATGAAGAATTATGAATAAATGAACTAAAAATTTAAAAAAACAAACTCATCTTGAAGTCATATGATCCTGTCAGATTAAATCAACCACACTACTCTCATTTTATTGCTATTCTCTACCTGTTTCATTGGAACCTTTGACTGGAGGACAGAGTCATGACCTCTAAACTTTCCATTTAATGGAGGAGTCCAACAAAGTCTTCTCATTTTCAACCAACTGCACAGTCTTGTACTTCTTGCTCACCGCCTTTTTCTAGGTGATGTTTCCCTTCATCTTCCTCTCCCCATTTCATTACACTTAACACAATGTCTGATATATAGTAGGCATTCAATAAGTATTTATTGATTATTGGCTAAGATTGTCATAGACTCAGAGAGTCCCAGTAGCCAATACTTTTATGTGTGATATTTTAATGAGACAGAAGGGAGAACACTTTTCCCCATGTTGTTTATACAAGAGACTATATCCTATCTAATTATTCTCAAGGGATGGGTCTGAGCATCGATAACAAACCAGGGTATGATGATGCTCATCTTGAATACTCCGGTGATTTCACAGCACCTTCTCCAAAAGGCACTGGGCAATATATTTCATTGAGTTCTGTAAGAAAAGAATCAACAAAAATCTCCAGAATGCCAACAGGTTGAGAAATTTAGACTTCAGTACCTGGCCATATTTTTGAGTCTTCCAGGGAGAACGGAATTAATTGGTGAGGAAAGAAATAGTGTCCAGATTATGTGCAAAACTATAAACAGGTGGAGAACCTAAGGACAATAACAACACATACTAGAAAGTATATACTTCAAAATAAATAACAGGTATTTTCATTATGATGATGATTACTTTCCTTTGTGACTGGTTAGTTTGCTCAGGTGCTTGATGTGTGAAGTCAAAATCATGGGGATTATCCCTGTGTGAGTGATTGTTTCTTTTTTTTTTTGGAGGTAGTTGGGCATCACACTGTGGATAGGCTGGTGGGTTGGAATTAAGCAAGACCTTAGTTCAAATTCTTATTCTGGCTCTTATGAACTTCTCTCTGAAATTATTTCATATATATATATATATATATATACACACATATATATACATGTATATATATAATTTATGTATGTATGTAAATATGCATGTATATATAATTTACACATATATATATATAATATATATACTTACTTATTTAATTGCTTTTTCCTCTCCATTGGCTGTGAGTTTGTTGAGGTCAGGGGCTGTGTTTTGCCTTTCTTTGTAACCCCAGTGGTTGCCACAGCGTCTGGCACATAGTAGCCATTTACTAAATGCTTGCTGACTTACTGTGATTTGACTATGGGCAAGCCTCAAACTTGATAAACCACCCCATTATCATACCTATAACATGTGCATAGTATTATCTTTGTAGCTCAGACTCATTTTGAGACTCATCAGAGATGATGTATCTAACATATTTCAGGAATCTCAAGAGTGTTATTTAAATATGAGTCTTATTTATTTTTCTGATCTATGATGATAGACTCCTCTTCTATTTTCAGCTAATTGATCATTTGTGTTACTGACCACAAGTAAAGTTGGGGACAGGATCAATTCCTTGCTGGACTTTGTCTATAGCTTAATCTTTATGATGGAGTACTGTAAAGATAACTGGAGGACACAGGAACTTTGTATTTTTATTATAATTTCTACTCTTAATTTCCTCCATCCCCTTATCTGTAATTTATTTTGTTGCAAGAAAGAGGAGTTGGCCTTTCAATGGAGGAAGTGCTGAATTTGGAAGCAGAAGACAGTTATTCAACCTCGATTATGTCATTTACAACCTGGGGAACCTAGAGTCAGTCACTACATGTCTCTATTCTTCCTCTGTAAAGAAAGGGCCTGGATAATTGAGCTCTAAGCTTCTTTTCAGTTTTGAGTTTCTGTTCCCAAGATCATATTTGAAAGAGAAAGTCGGAAAGAGAGATGATGGACTTCGCCAAGGGTCTCAGCAGTTCCCCTGCTGCTTTCAAAGATGGTGTATGACCTTCAGTAACTCTTTCAGGTGGAGGCCACTTTTGAATGGATTGAAAAAGATGGTAAATCTCCTAGCTTCTTCTTACTTGAAAGTGGACATTTACATGTTCAGAAAATAAAGCAAATGTTACACATTTCTCAGTGAAAATTAAAATGAAGAGACTGCTGATATGGGCTCAAACCCTCTAAATTTGTATTTTGTCATGTTGTCCTCTGAGAATGTTAGGTCTGTGACTTCATTCTCACTTTTGACCATAGAGGGGTAAAGAGAAGCCTGGAGCACAGCAGTACATATTCTGTTTATGTATTTGTCAGTGTGTGTCAATATGAATGTCAATAAGTGTGGGTCTGCTACAGGTGAATGTATATAGGTCTGCTATAGTCCATGAGGTAATATTATGCTGGGTCAGTGAATTTAGGGGCACTGAGTTTTTGGTTAAAATGGTTGCACAGTGAGACTAAGTGCTGGGATATTTGGAAGGCTGGAGCACGAATTCTAATGTTGATTTGAGAGTTCATGTTTTGGGACAAAGTCAAGAAAGAGGGTGAGGTCTGGAAGAGTATTTCTAGTGAAATGGAAGGATCATATGGGTATCTATCTGTCTATCTATCACCTCTCTATCTCTTCATACATACATATACACATATATGAGTACATGAACACTATTTTATATATAGAAATATAGACATAATTTATGCATGATTATATATGTAAAACACACATGTATACATAGATACATACACACATATATATGTATATATGGATGTCACTCCATCAATATCTCTATTGTTGTCTAGAGTATCCATCCATATATCGATATGTTCACTTATTTATCTATCATTCATCTCTTTATATGTATGTTTGCATATGAGTGTATTTCTCTCTATCTGTACATTAATCTTTCTCTATCTCTATCATCTCCATCTCTACTTTAGCTCCATCTCTGTCTTCCCCATCTGCTTTAGTAGACATAGTCTTCTCTCCAGCAGGTGGCTGGAGAAATAAAATCACTTCACCATTCCTAATTCCTTTTCAAAGTCAATTAGCTCTTGCAGTAGTTCATCCTCATAGCAACTGAGCAGGGAAATGGATTCTTTTCTCATAGTAAGAAATAGTGTGCAGAGATTATAGAAATCATAAATGTTGAGCTCATTGGCACCATCCAAAGTGCTCATTTTAGAGATGTTGGCTCTGATGCCTACATGAAGCAATAAATGAGAGATCAAGAGGTGACACTAATGGTGAAAAGCCTAGGAAGGGGTAAAATTAACTAAAAAACTCAGATCTTTCAAGTTCCCAGGTCTGTCTTCTGATCATTGAACCAGATGGAAACATGGGCTAGCCTCAGCCTCGACCTTGTCTAACTAGGGGAACGATGGTCTCACAAGAACAAGGAGAATCCTTATTATCCTTATTTACAAGAAAGATTCACAGTGACTGGGGATAAAAAAAGGAATTTATTTGGATGGGAATTTGTTAGCCTGATGAACAAAATGGCTTCTGCTAGCCAACAAATTTAGGGGCACAAATGAGACATCGGTTACTTTTCAGAAAGCCAAGTCAATGTGGACAGACTTAGCCAGAATGAGGAAGTACATCTGAGCAGTAAAATACTGCCCAATTGTTTACTTGTTAACTCAGGATCTTCTAATGCTTGGCAAGGGCAAAAAAGGCTTTATTACAGAGATGAGATTATCAAAGGCAATAAACAAACAAAGGTATGAGGAATATTTTGGAAGAGGTTGCATTCCTACTGTGTCATGTTCTTTATAGTTTAAGACTATGACATAAATATTAAACAATGGACAATCTGCAGAGCTAAGTATTTAAAACTCTGTTCCAGAATGGTTGCATGCATCTCACCCTCATCATTTCTACTACAAGCTCTGCCTTCATCTGGTTTTGGTTTTAAAATAGAGTATGATTTTTATTTTGTTCAGGTTTATTGGGGCAGAACAGTTTTCAAGTTTTATATGAATAAATACTTTAATTCATTTTTCTTTTCAACACTGTTTCTGCTACTCATAGTGTTATTTGATTTTAGTTAAATTACGGATCACCAGCGTGTATGGGCAACTTCTCAGTCATCACAGAATTCCTCCTCATAAAGTTTTCCAGCATGTGGGAGCTACAGGTCCTACATGCTCTGCTGTTCCTGCTCATTTACCTGACTGCCCTGATGGGAAATCTTCTCACCATTGCTGCCATTATTACTGAGCCACACCTTCACTCTCCTATGTATTTTTTCCTGAGCAACTTATCCCTCCTGGATATCTGCACCATCTCAGTCACCCTTCCTAAATTCATTGTGAATTCCTTGTCTGGTACTCGGTCCCTGTCCCTCCTTGGCTGTGCTGCTCAGATCTTCTTCTTTCTCTTTTTTTCAGCAACAGAGTTTGCTTTGCTTGTGGCCATGTCCTATGACCGGTATGTGGCCATCTGCCACCCCCTACACTATGGCATCATCATGACGCCAGCACGGTGTGTCTGGGCAGCAGCTGGCTCATGGCTCAGTGGGCTTATCTATTCAGCTGTCCACACTGGGAACATGTTCCGCCTGCCCTTCTCAGGATCCAATGTGATCCACCAGTTTTTCTGTGATGTCCCTCATGTCTTGAAAGTCTCAGCCTCTGATGTGTTTCATACTGAGTTTGTATTAATTGTAGCAAGTTCATGTTTTTTGCTATGCTGCTTTGCCTTTTTAATTGTATCATATGCTCGCATCTTCTCCAGTGTGCTCAGGATTCCTTCTGTGGAAGGACGCCACAAGGCCATTTCAACCTGCTCCCCTCAGTTGATGATTCTCATGTTGTTTCTCATCTCTGTAATGATTGCAGTGCTCAAGGACACATCAGACACATCACCTATCGAAAACCTTTTAATTGCAATGGCCTATACCATACTTCCTCCACTGATGAACCCTATTATCTACAGCCTGAGAAATCAGAAGGTTACAGCTGCCATGGGCAAGATGATGAAGAAGATATTTTCCTCCCATCCTTGAAAACATAAACAAGCCTAAAATCTTATATTTGGCCCATTATATGTGCAAGGTGATACATGAGGTAGCCTAATATGGGGAGAAAAGTTACCGAAAACAAAACTTCCCGTTAAAATGGTTGTTTAGATGAGACGTTCCATGGAATAAATGAATCCATCACTTATTTTAGGTGACATAGGCCTATCTTACAAGTGGTTATTGTCTGTAGTTCCATTATCATGACACTAGCCCATTTTCTTTGGGCAACAATGCCATCAGAAAAAGAAATGGAATACTCATTGATCCTCAGAACAACAGTAGATAAGCTTAACCAAAAGCAGCCATCAGTATGGTTGAGTTGTTTCTCCCCACAATATGAATTTTACCTTCTCACTTTCATACTTTTGCTTCTATTTATCTTCCTGATGACAATGGTCTTCTCCTTCTTTGCATGTTTAAGAAGTATTCATCCTTCCAAATATATCTATGTGCATACACACATATGCATATACAAACATATACATACACATACATGTATGTGTGTGTGCACACATGTGCGTGTATGATCTAATTCCCTAAATGGGACTTACACTCTTTGTTCTTAAGTTTGCTCATTTGTAAAATGAGGATGTTGGGCTTGATGACCACTATAGTCCCTTCATTTCAATTTTGATGTTATGATTTTGCACAAAATCTTTCCTCATCCCTCAAGTTGGAATTAATCTTCATTATGCCTACTTTTATACATTATGTTTCTTTTTTATGTGCTTATTATATTTTGTCTTCTCTTAGATCTAGAATTTTAAGTTCCTTATCACTCCTGGTGGTTTTTCTGTTCCCTTTCTAATAACATGTAGTTAGGTCAATTGATAAAAACAATGGTGCTCTTGAAATAATCATATGCATTTCAATTGAAACTGTTTGATGTCACAATTATGTAAAAATGTTAATTGGCTCTAGTCCAAGGGGAATATCTACTATGAAATTGAAAAAAAATGCAACCACCTTAGGGAATTATTTATTGGTACTGATTAAGACCTAGCTAACTCTTTGATGGCAAAGACTTTCATTTTTGCCTTTATATCCCTATCACAGGTTTTTTTGCACATAGAAAGTGCTTCATAAATTATTGTATATTAATTTCAAGCTTCTTGAGAACAGAAGCTTTCTTTTATTTAACTTTATATTTACTTACCACCTACCATAGCATCTCTTTCTTAGGAGACAATTAATATAAAATTTGTTAAATGAAAAGCTGGAGGAGAGAGAGAGGGAGAGAGAGGTGAATAGATAGATGAATTATTGGACATAGAAAAAGCATTTATTAAGTGGTCATTTTTCTGTCTTCTAAAGAGCTAGTGATAGCAAAGTAAAGGCAGGAACTCACCTGAGCTCCCGCCAATTTTCCCTTCAAAAAACTTTAAAATGAGGCATAAAATTGAATTCTAGAGGGGCATAACCAATAAAAGATCATGGAAGAGAAATTTCCAGCCCGAGACAACTTAGGAGGGGGGCAGGAAATTTCTTTTCCACTAGGGTGATGGTCAGACCTAGAGTGCAGTGCAGTGCAGGGTGCACCCTGGAAAGCCAAGAGTGAGCAATGGGAGTGGCTGCATTGTTCCCAGGTTTTGAGATAATAATTCACTTTTTAACAAAAATTGCTGGGAAAAATTGGCCAGTATTTGGCCAGAAACTAGGTATAGAGCAACATCTCACATCATATAGCAAGATAAAGTAAAAATGGGTACATGATCTAGACATAAAAGGTGATATCACAAGCAAATTATGGGAGCATGGAATATTTTACCTGTTAGATCTATGCATAAGGAAAGAATTTATGACCAAATGAAGTAGAGAGCATTACAGGATGTAAAATGAATAATTTTAATTATGTTACATTTAAAAAAATACTTAATCCAAACCAATCTAACCAAGATTAGAAGGAAAGCAGGAGAGTAGGTGAAAAAATTTACAGCAAGTGTCTGTTAAAAGCCTCATTTCTCAAATGTGTAGAGAAATGAGTCAAATTTATAAGAATGGAAGTCATTCCCTAATTGACAAATGGTTACTATTGATTAGAGAAAATGACTCTGAGGAATCACCTAACATTTATCAGATTTACTAATATGACAGAAAAGGAAAATGATAAATATTGAAGTGGTTATGGAAAAATTGGGACACGGGTGGAGTTGTGAACTAGTCTTACCATGAGGAAGAGTAACTTGGAACTATGTCCAAAGGGCTGTAAAACTGTACATTCTCTTTGTCCCAGCATTGTGATATAAGAAGTGATGAGCAAGATGGTTTCAGAAAAACCTGTGAAAACTTATATGAACTGCTGGAAAGTGAAGTGAGCAGAAGCAGGAGAGCATTGTACACAGTAATAGTAATATTGTAAGGTGATCCAGTGTGAATGACTTACTATTCTCAGCAACTCATTGACTAATAATTATAAGGAAAAGTACTATCTACCTGCAGAGCTAGAACTGATAGAGCACAAATGCAGATCAAACCATGCATTTTTTACTTCCTTTATCTTGTTTTGTTTCTTTTGTTTTTGTGGAAAATTTTGTGTTTTCTTTTGCAACATTGCTAATATGGAAATAAGTTTTTCATTACTGTACATGTATAATTTATATCAAATTGCTTGCCTTTTCAAGGAGTGGCTGAGGAGGAGTGGAGTCAGTGAGGGAATTTGGAGCACAAAATTTAAAAAAATGCTAAAATTATTGTTACAATTAATTTGAAAGAAAGTTTGTGACTGAATTTTGTATGATGGGGAGATCCTAAAAAACAAAATTGGGTATGAAAAGGTAAAAAGGAACAATTATCTTGTAAAAATGGAGCATGAAAGGAAAAATTAAGACAGAGGAAGTAGGTGGGGGTGGAAGACTGATAATGTTGGAACCTTACTCTCTTCTGGGTTGAAGAGGAAAGAAAGTGTACATCTGAAGAGGTTTAGAAAACTTATGAACTTCTAGAGGGGTAAGAAAATTGGGAGATAGGGTGGAAATTGGACTTTTCAAAGGGGCACATAGAATGAGATTGAGAGGGTAGGAGGAGAATTTAAGGGAGGGAATTTTAAATGGGTGGGTAAAATAAGGAATAAGAAGGTAAGGGGGAAAGATAAGGTAACAGGGACAAGATAAAAAGAGAGGCTGAGAGGGAACATAGTGAGTAAAAATAAGATGGAGAGAAATTCACAAAGAGTAATTAGAACTTTGTCAAATCTCTAAGAATACAAGTCATTTCACAACTGATAGTCAAAGGAGGCAGTTTTCCAATGAAAAAATAAAAACAATTTATAGTCATATAAAAGAGTCTAAATCATTATTGACTAGAAAAATGCAGATTAAAACAACCTAGAGATATCATTTCATCTCTACCAGATTGGCTAAAGTGAAAGAAGTGGAAAGTGACAAATCTTGGAGAGGATGTGGAAAAATTGGGAAACTAATTCATTGTTTGTAGAATTGTCAAATGGTTCACCATTTTGGAGAGCAATTTGTAATTATGCCCAAGAGTTACTAAAATACCTATACTCCTTGGTCATAGTAAGAGAACATTGTATACAGTAACAACAACACTGTTTTAGGAATGACTTTAAATGAATATATTTTTTTCTATTATAAATACTCAAATTAACTATAAAGGGCATATGAAGAAAGATGCTATCTGCATCCAGAGATAAAACTGTTAAATTGAAATATGTATAAAATAATTACACACACACATACACACACACTCACTTTTTTGTGTCTAATGGTAGCCATATATGAGGGGAGGGGTAGGGAAGAAAAAAAGAAAAAAATATATGAAAATTTTGTTGTATATTTGAAAGGAACAGCAAGTTGTGCATAGTAGATTTGCAGCTTCATATGCAATAGTCATTTTTATTGTACTATCATGGAAATGCTTGTTTTATTTCAGAAATGAAAAATAAAATAAAATGCATATTAACCTAAACTTTTATTACATGTAATTGGAAAAAATAAAACATAAAAATTATCATTTGAAAAAAATAAAGATTTAGAGATACAAACACAATCAATTCAGCCAACTCCAGTATATTTCACTCTAATAAAAGAAGCCAAAACATAAAGGAAACTGAAAGAGGAGGTGTCTACAAAGGGCAATGACGCTGGTAAGGAGCTAATGAAGTCCATGGAAATTGCTGAGCTGGTAGTGAAGTCAGCATTGCTGGGGTCCTTCATTAAATGGTTGTCTCTCTCCTCCACATGACCTTTTCTCTCAGATAGTAAAAGAACTTAATTTTGCAACCTTAAAAGCACCCGTCATTATAATTATCATGCAGTTTATCATGTGAGTCATATCTGAGAGTATGACTTAAGCAGCTATTAAATTCTATGGTCCACAAAGGTAGAAAGGAGAGTTTAATCTTATCTTAATGGTTTATTCATGGTCACATGACATACAAGAGATTCAGATCTTACATGCAGTGTTATTTCTGCTGATTTTCCTGGAATCTCCGATGGGGAATGTTTTAACCATTGTTGCATTTGTTACTACTCCACACCTTAACTCTCCTATGTATTTTTTTCTAAATGACTTACTTCAACTGAATATCTGCAAGATCTCAGTCATGCTTCATAAATTAATTGTAAACTCCTTGACTGGCAGTTGATTCATCTCCCTCCTTGGCTGCACTGCTCAGGTGTTCTTCTTTCTCTATTTTATAGCAACAGAATTTGATTGATAGTGACCATGTCCTGTGACTACTTTGTGGCCATCTATCTCCCCCTACACCTTGGCATCACCATGATGCCACAATGCCAGTACGTTGTCTTTGAGCAACAGTTGGCCTATCATCCATAGACAGAGGAACCAGAAGGTCACAGTTGCCATTGGCAAGATAGTTCAGAGGACATTTTTCCAAAGAAAGAAATGCCCATCCTTAAAAACATAAAAAAGCTAAGAAATAGATCTTTGGATTGTTATTTGTGTGTGATAACACAAGAGGTTGCCTAAAAGGGGTAGATATAGCACTAAAATAATGCTCCACAGAAAAACATTTCCTTAGACATAAGGTTATACTAAATGGAATGAACCAATCATATATATATATATATATGTATATGTGTGTGTGTGTATATATACATATGCATATATACATATATACACACACATATATCTGTATATCTATATATAGATACATATATCTATCTATATCTATATCTATATATCTATCTATAAATATATATATATATTTTTTGGTCAGGCAATGGGGTTAAGTGACTTGCCCAGGGTCACACAGATAGTAAGTGTCAAGTGTCCGAGGCTGAATTTGAACTCAGGTCCTCCTGACTCCAGGACTGGTACTTTATCCACTGCATCACATAGCTGTCCCCAACAACCATATATTTTTAATATAATGTAGACCCATCCTGCAAGTGGTTATTATTTACAGTGAAATTATGACACCAGCTCGTTGACTTAGGGCAACTGTACCATCCGAAGAATGTATGGAGCGCTGATTAATTCCCTGAGCAACAATAAATAAGTTTAGTCAAAAGCTGCTCTCAGGATTGTTGTGTTGTTTCTCTACTAACACATATTGTGCCTTCACATTTTCATGTCTTTGCTTTCACTCATCATTATGATGGTCATGTCTTTCCCCTACCTATGCCATCTTAACAATTCATAGATCACTGTACAAGCAGTCTTGTGTTCAAATCTTGAAAAATATTTATATTTCCCTGGGCAAGTAAAAGTGGCTTAATCTCTTTTGACCTGAGATTTCTTATTTTCAAATGAGGAAGTTGGACATGATGACCTCTAAAGTCTAAAGCATCTTATGTCAGTCTATTTTCCCCAAAGCAGTAACTCAGCCTGAATTCACACTCTACCCAAAAAGGCTACACAAATGGTTTCACTACCTTTAGGTGAAGGGAAGGTTAGTATGTCAGTCAATAACCATTTATTAAGCACATGTTATGTCACAAGTTTAGTGCTCGCCCTGGAGATTAAAAGTAAGGCCAAAGACAGTCCTTGTTCTCAAAAAACTTAAAGTTCATTGAGGAAGACAATAGACATAGATAGGTAGATAGACAGACAGACAGATAGATAGATAGATAGATAGATAGATAGATAGATAGATAAAGTGCCCTCTCCTCAAAAAGAATAATAAAGTTCCTAAACCCAAGATTCTTACATTCTAATAGAGGAAGAAAAAATATCAAGGACATCTAGAAATAAGGTCTCCATATCTTGTTCAGCCATTCTCCAATGTATGGGGCCTGAAGAGGGAAAGAAGTGAGTAGCATGGCTGAAACACCCTCAACAATCCTGCCAAATGACTCACCAATCAAGAGAATAGGATTTAAAGAAGTATTAACCCAAAGTAGGTGGGCAAGAAACCTGGTGGGAAGGTACAGTAGACTAGAGAGACAGTTAAGTAGAGTCAATTAGGTAGCATGAGTAGAACTTCCTCAAGAAATAGTACCTTGAAAAAAGTACTTTGGATATGAATCAAAATTACCTGATGAAAAAGAGAATCTTGCAAACTCCTCAGAGATTATGTAATTAACAACATGACCCTTTAGGTATTCTAAAGAAGAATTCTGAAATTAGTTTAGGTCAGGAATCACAGCTCTTATTGAAGAGTATAAAAATACAAGAAGTAGAAGAGAATCATAAGTAAATATACAATCACAGTCTACATTCCTCAAGGCAGTTACTTAGTCTGAATTCACACTCTGCCCAGAAAAGGCTACAAATGGAGTACAAAGAAGAACCCCCCCCTAAAGAATCAGAGACTTGACAATGCTAGATTTAGACCAAAATTTAGTGAAGTAAAAGGAATTTGGTAGAGAAAGTACAAAAAATAAGAATATCAAATAGATCTATACAGAATGAAATGATTGACTTTAAAAAAGGAATAGACAGAAATAACAAGAATCATAATTCCCTGAGAAGAGAGGAAAAAAAAAACAAAGAAAGAGCAATACAGACCAATGTACAACTACATATCAACTGAGGATCAACTACACACCACTATCCCTGGTGAACATCAGTGAAAATATTTTAAATGAACTACTAGCAACTTGGCTACAACACCACATTAAAAAGTTCACAGACTATGACTAGATAGGTTTCATACCTGGAAGGCAGGTTTGGTTCAACAAAAAGAATTCTGTAAATATGGTTAATAATATAAGGAATGAAATCTTAAGAGGCCCTCAGAAAATCTTCAGGACCTGAGGTTAGATCTGAGTGAAGTGTAAACATCACTAGGCTGACCCCACCGAATCAACAAATAGCAGGCCCTGTGGGAAGCTGACTAGACCTTCAGAAATTTCATCTCAACTTTCACCTCCTTCATGGCCTCAAGAAATCTCACCTTGCGAACTTTCACCTCACAACCTCAGGAATTTTCACTTCATGAACTTTTACCTCACAGATTTTCATCTAAGGAGCAACTCCCTGCTGAGTGGAGGAAGACTGAAGGACCCCTTGCTGCTTCAGGAAGGCAGGCCTAGCTCTGCTGACCACATGTGATCCGTGGCTGTGAGCAAGGAAGAGAAAACGCAAGCCCGGTAAGAGTAGTACTGGAGGGAGCAAGATAATTTTCCATACAGCATGACTGGGGCCCTAACAGTGGCTTAAGGAAAGAGGAGAGGAGTCTTCGAGGTTAACCCCTCTGATGGAGTTTAAAAAAATAACAGTAGAGATGATCTGAGGCCTTGGGCAATGTTACCAACAACAAGAGATAAAAACTTGATAATAATATTAAGCTGCCAATAATAAAACAAATTAAAAATAAAAATGAGTAAACAAAGGAAAAAGGACTCTATCATTGATAGCTACTGTGGTGTAAAAGAATATCTAGGTTCATAGTGAGGTAGAAAAAGCTATTGCTACTTCAAAGAGTAATGTGTAATGATCACAAGCCCAAAAGGAATTCTTGGAAGAACTTCAAAAGAATTCAAAAGTCACAGAAGAGAGAATGAGGAAAAATTAGGGAAAAAAAAGCAACTCAAGAAAATTATGAAAAGAAAGTTAACCAATTGGAAAAAGAGATACAAAATCTTAAGGACGAAAATCAGTCTTGAAAACTGGAATTGGGCAAATAGAATCAAATGGCATTATAAAACACCAAGAGATAATAAAACTGGAAAAAAAGAGAGACAATTTAAGAATTGTCAGACTACTTGAAAGTTAGGAGGAAAAAATAATCTGGATGCAATATTATAAGAAATTATTAAGGAAAATTGCCCTGAAACTCTAGAACAGGAGGGCAAAGTAGAAATAGAAAGAAATCTACCATTTACCATCTGAAAGACATTCCAAGAAGAACACTTAAAATAACATCATAGACAAATTTCAAAATTCCCAGGTTAAGAAGAAAATATTTCAAGCAAGAAGAAAAAAAAATACTGTAGGAAAACAGTCAGAATTTCTCAAAACCTAACAGCTTCTACACTAAAAGACTGTAGGTCTTGGAACCTTATATTTCAAAGAGCAAAGGAGCTTGATTGCATCAAAAAATAATTTACCCAGTAAAGTTGAGCATAATTCTAATGGGAAAATAGGACATTCAATGAACTGGAAGCTTTCAGGTATTTGTAACAAAAAGATCAGAATGTAATGGAAAATTTGAAATAAAATATCCAGAAGAAACACAAGGAAAAAATTTAAAGACTATTTATAAGGCACTGATTAAGCTCCAACTATTTACTTATGACATATGAAAATGTTATCAGTATTCTTAAAATAGTCATCATTACTAAGGTAGTTTGAAAGAAAGGTTGGGGCTGAGTTGTGTAAGAGGGGTGATTCTACAAAACAAAATTGGGTAGTTAAACTAAAAAAGGAGCAATTTTCTCAGAAAAAAGGGGCATGACAAATATCCAGGACAACTCCAGGGGACTCATGATGGAGAATGCTATCCACCTCCAGAAGAAGAACTGTGGAGTCTGAATGCAGATCTAGGCATATTGGCATATTATTTGCTCTCCCTCCGTCCCTCTCTCTCTCTCTCTTTCTCACACACACACCTTTTTTTTTGTTGTTTGTTTCTTCTTTCTTGTGGTTTCTCCCATTGGTTATGGTTCTTCTTTGAAGCATGACTAATGTGAAAGTAGGATCAATATGGATCCATATGTGGAGCCTGTGTTGGGTTGCATGCTGTCTTGGGGTGGGGGGAGGGAGACATGGGGAGAAGGTTTGGAACTCAGGATCCTGTGGAGGTGAATGTTGAGGACTGGAAATGAGTGGGCAAATATATAAAAAAAAGAAAAAAAGGAAAAAGTGACATGAAAGGAAGAACTAATAAAGAAGAGGTGGGGGTGGAGGGCTGGCAATGTTGGAACCTGATTCTCCTCTGAGTTGAAGAGAAAATAACATATATATCTGAAGAAGTCTAGAAGTCTTCTAAAGTTCTAGAGATTGAGAAAACTGGGTGACAGGGTGACAGGGAGGGACTTTTAGGGAGGTGGGTAAGTAAGTAATAAGAGGGTAAAGGGAGAAGATAAGGAAACAGGGATAGGGTAAAAGGAGAGGCTGACAAAGAAAATAAGGACCAAAAATAAGATGGAGGGAAATTCACAAATAGTAATTTTAACTTTGAATGTGAATGAGATAAACTCACCCGTAAGACAGAAGTGTATGGCTGAATGGATTAAAGATAAGAATCTGACAATGTGTTGTTTACAAGAAATACATTTAAGAATCAGAGATATACACAAAGTTAAAATAGAGAGCAGGGGTAGAATTTATTATGCTTCAGCTGATGTAAAAAAGGCAAGAATAACAATTATGATCTCAGGCAAAGTTATAGTTAAGATAGATTTATAAAACAGACAGAGTAACTACATGTTGCTAAAAGGTACCATAGACAATGAATCAATATCAATACTGAACCTATATGCACCAAATACTATAGCATCTAAATTTTTAAAAGAGAAGTTAAATGAATTTCAGGTGGAGACAGATAGTAGTACCACAATAGTAGGGGCATTAATCTACCACCCCTCAGAGCTAGATAAATATAACAAAAAATAAATATGAAAGGAATTAAGATAATGAATAGAATTCTAGATAAGCTAGATATAAATATATTTGGAGACAACTAATTGGGAATAGAAAGGAATACACCTTTTTCTCAGTGGTTCATGATATATTTACAAAGATTTACCATATATTACTACATAAAATTATTGTAGCTAAAAGCAGAAAAACAAAAACACTAAAAATATTCTTTTCAGATAATAATGCAATAAAATTATAAGGGACCAAGAAACCTAGATTAAAAACTAATTGAAGATTAAACAACCTAATCTTAAAGAATAAGTAGGTGAAAGAACAGATCATAGAAATAATCAATAGTATCATGAAAGAGAATAACAATGACGAGACCTCATCTAAAAACCTATAGGATACAGCAAAAACAGTCATTAGAGGAAAATGTGTATCTCTAAATACTTACATCAAGAAAATAGAGAAAGAACAGACTAATGAATTGGATATGCAATAAAAAAAACTGGAAAAAGAACAAATTAAAAATCCCTAATTAAACACAGAATTAGAAATCCTAAAAATTAAAGATGAGATTAATAAAATTTTGAGTAAAAAACATTGAATTAATAAATAAAACTAGGCATGGGTTTTATGAAAAAAAAACAAATTTAATATCTAATTGTTTAATTTGATTAAAAAAGAGAGAAGAAAGCCAAATCGCTTGTATCAAAAATAAAATGGGTGACTATGCCATTAGTGAGTATGAAATTAAAGCAATTATAAGGAGTTATTTTGCCCAATTATATGCCAATTCCTTTTACAATTTAAGTGAAATGGAAGAATATTTACAAAAATTTAAATTGCTTGAATTACCAGGAGATTCAAAGGAATATCTAAATAGACTTATTTTAGAAAAATAAATTGAACAGATTATAAATTTATTTCCTAAGAGAAAAGCACCAGATTTACAAGTGAATTGTATCAAACATTTAAAGATCTTCTAATTCTAATATTAAATAATTTTTGGAATAATAGACAAAGAAAGTATCCTGCCAAATTCCTTTTGTGAAACAAATATGATATTGAGTCCTAAACCAGGAAGAGTAAAAACAGAAAAAGAAAATTATAGATCAATTTCATTAATGAATATGTATGCAAAAATCCTAAATAAAAAATTAGCTAAAATATTACAACAATATGTTACAAAGATTATACATTATGGTCAAGTGGGATGTATATCAGGAATGAAATAATGGTTTAACACATAAATACTATTAACATAATTGATTACATCAATAATAAAGGCAAAAAAGCCATACAATTATATCATACAGAAAAAGCTTTTGATGAAATACAACAGTCATTTTTATTAAAAGCACTTGTAAAAATTGGTATAAATTAATTTTTCCTTAACTTGGCAAACATTTACTAAAACTATCGACAAACATTAATTGTAGTGGGGATAAACAAGAAACTTTCCCAGTAAGATCAGGCGTGAAACAAATATGCCCACTGTCACCAATATTATTCAATACTGTATTGGAAATTATAGCAATAGCAATAAGAGAAGAAAAAAAAAGGATTAGAATAAGGAATGAGTTAATAAAATTTTCTCTTTTGTAGATGATATGATGATATACTTGGAAAATCCCAAAGACTAAACTAAAAAGTAATTTGAACGATTAATAATTTTAGCGAAGTAGCAGGGTATAAAGTAAATCCACATGAATCATCAGCATTCTTATATGTCCCACATAAAAACTCTTCAAGAAGAGATAATACAAAACATCCCATTTAAAGTAACTCTAGACAGCACAGAATACCTAAGAATACACCTGCCAATACAAATCCAGGAGCTATGTAATAGAATTATGAAAAACCTTTTATGCAAATAAAATCAGATTTATATAATTGGAGAGATATGAATTGTTCATTGGTAGGCAAGAGCAATAAAAGAAAAATGCCAATTTTACCCAATTTACCTAATTTACATATTCATATTCAAATTGCATATTCAATGCCATCCCAATAAATTACCATTTTTTTATGAAATTGGAAAAAATAATAACAAAATTCTTTTGGGAAAGCAACAAGTCTAGGATATCCAAGAAAATAATGAAAAAAAAAGGAAAGGAAAGAGGATTAGCAGTACTAGATCTTACAAAATATTATAAGACAGTAATTACCAAAATTGTCTGGTACTGGCTAAGAAACAGAAAGATAGATCAATGGAACAGAGTAGAAATACAATTTACAGCTGTAAAGAAACATAATAATCACATATTTGACAAGTGTAAAGACTTAAGATTTTGGATTAAAAACTCATTATGTGTTAAAACTTGTGGGGAAAACTGGAAAGCAGTATGGCAGAAACTGGGGATAGATCAATGTCTTTTTTTTTTTTTTTTTTGGTGAAGCAATTGGGGTTAAGTGACTTGCTCAGAGTCACACAGCTAGTGAGTGTTATGTGTTTGAGTCCAGATTTGAACTCAGGCCCTCCTGACTCCAGGGCCAGTGCTTTATCCAATGCACCACCTAACTGCCCCATAGACCAATGTCTTACACCATTTACCAAGATAAGGTCAAAATGGATACGTGACCTATGTCATGTCTCCCCTATAAGAGGAGATATCATAAGAAAATTAGAAGAGCATGGAACAAATTTCTTTTCAGACCAATAGATTGATGATCAATTTATCAGTAAACAAGAGATAGAGAGCAGAATGAGGGATAAAATGGATAGTTTTGATTACATTAAATTAAAAAGGTTTTGTACAAATAAAACAAATGTTGCCAATATCAGCAGGATAGTAGAAAATTGGGAAATGACATTTTATAGATAGTTTAACAGATAAAGGTCTCATATCAAAATATACAAAGAAATTGGTCAAATCTCTAGGAATATGAATCATTCCCCAGTTGAAAAAAGGTCAAAAGATATGAACAGGCAATTTTCAAATGAAGAAATCAAAACAGTTTATAGTCATATAAAAAATGCTCCAAATAATTATTAATTAGAAATGCAAATTGAAACAACCTTGCAATATCATTTTACTTCTGCCAGACTGGCTAAAATGATTCAAGGGAAAAGTGACAAATGTTGTAGGGGACATGGGAAAATTGTGACACTAATTCATTGTTGGTGGAATTGTGAACCGATCCAACCATTTGGAGAGCTATATTGTGCCCAAAAATCTATTATAATGTCTATGCCTTTCGACCCAACAATAACACTACTTGGTCTATTTCCAAAGCTGATTAGGGAAAACGGAAAAAAGAACTTCTATGCTCTAAAATGTTTGTACCAGCTCTGTTTGTGGTGGCAAAGAACTGGAAATTACAGGGATGTCCATCAATTGGGGAATGACTGAAGAAGTTGTGGTTTATGATTGTGAAGGAATACTACTGTGCCATAAGAAATGAGGAGCTCAATGATCTTAAAAAAAAAACATGTAAAGACTTGCTTGAAATAATGAAGAGCAAATTGAGTAGAACCAAGAGAACATTGTATACTGTAATAGCAATATTGTTTTGAAAATGACTTTGAGTGAAAAAGTTATTTTCACTATTATAAATATCCAAATTAACTACAAAGGACGTAGGAAGCAAGACATTATCTGCATCCGGAGAAAGAACTGATAAATAGAAGTATGTATAGAATAATTTTATATATCTCTCTATCTATCTGTTTCCATATACCCATATACCTATTTGTGTCTAATTGTAGCTATCTTTAGTGCAGGGTGAAGGGAGGGTAGAAAAAAAGAAAGAAATTTAAATAATATTTTTGTTGTATATTTCAAAGGCATAGAAAGTTGCATTTAGTAGCTTTTCAGTTTCATGTACAATCATTTTTTTTATTATATCGTATTATGTTATGGAAATGCTTGTTTTATTCCATAAATATGTATTAATACAAAAAATAAAAAGGAAAATAATATGATATGACAATCATGATTATACAAATATATGCTAAAAGACTTTTGACAAAATCCATCATATTTTTCTATTAAAAATCTGGCAATCATAGGAATAAATGGAATTTTTTTAACTTAATAAGTGATACCTATTTAAAATTGAGACTAGTTTTTGACTTACAAATTTTATTCCCTATCCACCACTGACCACTACTTTTAGTTCCATTACCCTTAACCATATTTTCCAATGTTGTACTACAGATCTAGTCTCTTCCCTTGTGCTATACTCTCAGGAATGCTTGGTCAATCACTAAAAAAAAATTATTTTATTTTTTAATTTTAATTTTAATTTTCAGTTCCAAACACTCTCCCTCAACACACCCCCTTACCCACTCATTGAAAAGGCAAGAATTGTGATAGTCAATACCATATACACACACACATACACACATATGCATATAAATATATACATGTATGTATATATATATGCAAAATATATTTCCATATTATCCATGTAGCAAAAAGCAAGAAAACTAATATCCTTCAATCTGCACTCAGAGACTACCAGTTGTTTATTTGGTGATGGATAACATTGCTCATCATGATTCCTTTGGAACTGCCATGGATCATTGTATTGATTGGACTTGCTAAGTCTTTCCCAAATGATTATTGTTATAATATTATTTTTACTGTGTACAATATTTTCCTAGTTTTACTTACTTTGCATCAATCCATGTCTTTCCAGTGTTTTTCTGAAACCATGTTTCATCATTTCTTTTTTCTTTTTCTTTTTCTTTTTTTTTTTTTGGCTAGGCAATGAGGTTAAGTGACTTGTCCAGGGTCACACAGCTAGTAAGTGTTATGTGTCTGAGTCCAGATTTGAACTCAGGTCCTCCTGAATCCAGAGCTGGTGCTCTATCCATTGTGCAAACTACTTCATCATTTCTTGTAGCACAATAGTATTCCATCACAGTCATACACCATAGCTTATCCAGCCATTCACCAATTGATGGACATCCTATTAGTTTCTACTTCTTTACCATCACAAAAAGAACTGTTTCAAATATTTTTGTACCTGGAAGTTCTTTCATATTTCTAAGACCTAGTAGAGATATTGCAACTTGTTTTTGTCTTAAACATTTACCTTATTCTCACCCATACTTTCCAGTATCAGTTTCACTTCTACTCATAAACTTTATACATTCATTCTGGTGGAGGCATAAAAGTTAAGGTAATTTTTTTTAACAACCAGCTCTTCAAAACAATTTATCCAAAATATACCTTTAAGTTTATGCTGTTATTTAATTTTTCTCCATCACTTTTGTTTTATTTATTAATTTGTATTGATTTATCAATAATCACTTCCATATGCTTTTGAGCTTAAAATTTTTCTGCTCCTTCCTCCCCACTACCCTCCCAAGACAGTGCATAATCTGATATAGGCAATACATTTACATTCATATTAAACAAATTTTCACATTAGTGATGTTATAAGTAGAAATTAAAACCAATAGGAGGAACCATCAGAAAGGGGAAACAAAACTCAACAGAAGAGGAAAAAAATTAGTAATTCAGCTTCCATAGATGTTTCTTTGGGTGTGGATAGCATTTTCAATCACAAGGCTTCTGGAGATTTCTTAGATCCTTGTATTGCCAGGAAGGGTTAAGTTTATAAATATTAGTCATCATGCAACATGACTGTTACTGTGTACAACGTTCTCTTAGTTCTGCTCAATTCACTCAGCGTCAGACCATACAAGTCTTTCCAGGTTTTTCTGAATTCAGCCTGTTCATCATTTCTTATAGCACAATAGTATTCCATCACATTCATGTACCACAACTTGCTCAGCCATTCCCCAATTGATGGGCATCTTCTCAATTTTTAATTCTTTGCCACTACAAAAAGAACTGCTATGAATATTTTTGTATATGTAGGTCCTTTTTCCATTTGTGTGATCTCTTTGGGATATAGCCCTAGAAGTGCTATTGCTTGGTCAAAGGGTATGCACATTTTTATAGCCCTTTGGGCATAGTTCCAAATTGCTCTCCAAAATGGTTGAATCATTTCACAACTCCGCCAACAGTGTATTAATGTTCCAATTTTCCCACATCTTTTCCAACATTTATCATTTTCCTGTTTTGTCACGTTGGCCATTCTGAGAGGTGTTATATGGTACCTCAGAGTTGTTTTGATTTGCATTTCTCTAATCAATAGTGATTTAGACATTTTTTCATGTGACTATAGATGGCTTTAATTTCTTCATCTGAGAACTGTCTGTTCATATCCTTTGACCATTTATCAATTGGGGAATGACATGTATTCTTATAAATTTGACTTAATTCTCTATATATTTTAGAAATGAGGCCCGTATCAGACAGTCTGGTTGTAAAAACTCTTCCCCAATTTTCTACCTTCTGTCTAATCTTAGTTGCACTGGCTTTGTTTGTGCAAAAACTTTTCAATTTAATGTAATCAAAATTATCTATTTTGCTTTTCGTAATGTTCTCCATCTCCTGTTTGGTCATGAATTCTTCTGCTCTCCATAGAACTGACAGGTAAACTATTCCTTGCTCTCCCAGTTTGCTTATAGTATCAGCCTTTACATCTAAATCATGAACCCATTTTGACTTTATTTTGGCATATGGTGTGAGATTTTGATCTATGTTTAATTTCTGCCATATTCTTTTTCAGTTTTCCCAGCAGTTTTTTTTTAAAGAGTGGGTTTTTATCCCAGAAGCTGGTGTCTTTAGGTTTATCAAATAATAGATTACTATAGTCATTGACTGCTGTGTCTTGCATATTTAACCTATTCCATGGATCCACCACTCTATTTCTTAGCCAGTACCAAGCAGTTTTGAAGATTGCTGCTTCATAATGCAATTAAGATCTGGAATGGCTAGGCCACCTTCCCCTACATTTCTTTTCATTAGTTCTCTTGATATTCTGTACCTTTTGTTCTTCCAAATGAATCTCGTTATTATTTTTTCTAACTCTATAAAATAGTTTTTTGGTAGTTTGATTGGTATGGCACTGGAAAAGTAAATTGGCTTAGGTAGAATACTCATACTTATTATATTAGCTCACCCTACCCATGAGCAATTTATATTTTACCAATTATTTAGATCTGATTTTATTTGCATGAATAGGGTTTTGTAATTGTGTTCATAGAGTTCCTGGGTTTGTTTCGGGAGGTAGACTCCTAAATATTTTTTAATGTCTACAGTACGTTTAAATGGAATTTCTCTTTCTATCTCTTGCTGTTGGGCTTTGTTGGTAATATATGGAAAGGCTGATGATTTATATGGGTTTATTTTATAGCCTGCAACTTTGCTAAAGTTATTTATTATTTCAAGGAGTTTTTTACTTGATTCTCTGTGATTCTCTAAGTATAACAACATGTCATCTGCAAAGAGGGATAGCTTTATTTCTTCTTTACCTATTTTAATGCCTTCAATGTCTTTTTCTTCTCTTATTGTTAAAGCTAACGTTTCCAGTACAATATTGAACAACAGTGGTGATAATGGACATCCTTGTCCACCCCCGATCTTATTGGAAGTGCTTCTAGCTTGTCCCCATGACATATTATGCTTGCTGAAGGTTTTAGATAGATGCTATTTATTATTTTAAGTAAGAGTCCATTTATACCTATGCTCTCTAGTGTTTTTCATAGGAATGGGTGTTGTATTTTGTCAAAAGCTTTTTCTGCATCTATTGAGATGATCATGTGGTTTCTGTTAGTTTTGGTTTTGTTATGATGAATTATGCTGACAGTTTTCCTCATACCAGCCCTGCATTCCTGGTATAAATCTTACCTGGTCATAGTGTATTATTCGTGTGATAAGTTGCTGTAATCTATTTGCTAATATTTTGTTTAAAATATTTACATCTATATTCATTAGAGAAATTGGTCTATAATTTTCTTTCTCTGTTTTGACTCTTCTGGGTTTAGGTATCAGCACCATAATTGTATCATAAAAAGAATTTGGTAAGTTTGCTTCTTCATCTATTTTCCCAAATAGTCTATATTTGGTCAAAAGCAAGACACCAGTAAGGGGGGAAAAGGAGAAAGGAGAAAGAAAAGCATAAATGGGGGGGGAAAGGATGGAAAAAAAGACACAGATAGTAATCATAACTATAAAGGTAAATGAGATGAACTCTCCCATAAAACTGAAGCATATAGCAGAATGGATTAAAAACCATAATCCTACAATATGTTGTTTACAGGAAACACATTTGAAAAAGAGTGACACGTATAGGGAAAATGTAAAAGGCTGGGGCAAAATATATTATGCTTCAGCTGTAGTAAAAAAAAAAAGCAGGGGTTAGCAATCCTGATCTCAGACAAAGCAACAGCAAAAGTAGATCCCATCAAAAGTGATAAGGAAGGAAACTACATCCTGCTAAAAGGCACCATAGTCAGTGAAGTGATATCATTACTAAACATATATGCACCAAAAATGGTATAGCATCCAGATTCTTATAGGACAAGTTCAGGGAGTTACAGGAAGAAATAGACAGCAAATCTATACTAGTGGGGGACCTCAACCTCCCCCTCTCTGAACTAGATAAATCTAACCACAAAATAAACAAGAAAGAAGTTAAGGAGGTGAATAGAACATTAGAAAAGTTAGGAATGATAGACCTCTGGAGAAAACTGAAAGGGGATAGAAAAGAATATACATTTTTCTTGGCGGTACATGAAACACACACAAAAATTGACCATGTACTACAGCATGAAAACCTCACAATTCAATGCAGAAAGGCAGAAATATTGAATGCATCCTTTTCAGATCATGATGCAATGAAAATTATATGTAATAAAGGGCCATGGAAAGATAGACTAAAAAATAATTGGAAACTAAATAATCTAATTCTAAAAAATGATTGGGTCAAACAACGAATCATAGAAACAATCAATAATTTCATTCAAGAGAATTACAACAATGAGACAACATACCAAAACTTACAGGATGCAACGAAAGCAGTTCTTAGGGGAAGTTTTATATCTCTAAATGCTTACATATATAAAATAGAAAAAGAGGAGATCAATGAATTGGGCATACAACTAAAAAAAACTAGTAAAAGAACACATTAAAAATCCTCAGTTAAACTCCAAATTAGAAATATTGAAAAGCAAAGGAAAAAGTAAGAAAATTGAAATTAAGAAAACTATTGAACTAATAAAACTAATTCTCAGGGTGCTGTTAAGTAAGATGCTTATACAAAATGAACTAATCTATCTAGTTTTCATTGGACTCATAAAGTGAAGTAGTGGATTAATTTCCTGTATGTAGATAATCAGAAAACCCAACAATATAGAGCATATGTATTAGAGAAACATAAAGTAAATAGAGAAATGTGATAAGACAAAGAGACCATGAGAATCACAGGGCTTTCTATTCAGTTCGATAAATTCATTGATGTCCTCTTGTTTGCAAAGGGTCAAATTAGAGAAATTTTCTGCTGCTAAATAGCTCATGTTTTATAAAGAAAGACCCAGTGTGAATATGAAGTGGTATAATGGGAAAACTATATGATAAGAAGTACAAAAATTCTTTGCAAGGTATAGGGAAAGATTATTTTAAAGTTCAATGTTCAGGCAATACTTTGTGGAGTTCACACTGTTGAAAGGTAAGAAGTTTTATACCAGGTGAAAGATCTGGAATTACCCTGGCTGGGGAACCATGTACCTCCCCCATAAACATGGTGTGTTCTCTTTGATACCAAATGAAGAGGCCAAGGATCTCCAGATTTATTATAATTAGTAGTTTAATCGATCATTATGAATACTTCCAAAACAGGTGCAATCTTTGGTCAGGGATGGTGGCCATACAGTTCAGTGGATTCTCATAAGAGAATCTCAAAAATTCCTGTAGTCGTTATAGGAAACAGGCAAGGGGAGGAAGAGCTAGAGAGTGCATCACTACTGATTGGTGGATATTTTTGGTTTTCTGCTTAATAATGAGCTTGGGAGTTAAGCCAATGTTATGCCCAAACATAAGTTATTGTACATTTTGTACATAAAAATTTGCTCAAACCACATTAAAAGGTAGATGAGAACTATTTAACATAAAGATACACTCCAACATACATAATGTTAGTTTGTGCTTTTACAAGTCAATGCATGGCCCTTTTGAGTTTGACACAACTGATCTACAGAATCCAACCAGGAGCCACTAAAGTATTAGCTTTTCTAAACTTTGACTTGTGTTAGATAATTGGCACAGATTGGGGGCATTGCCCAGAGAAGACACTACACTCAATCAGTATACCATGACCCTTTTGTTCCTTGTGCTTTTTCTCTCATTCATTCTGGATGGGCATCTCTAAACAAACAGCAGGAGAACATCTGGCTCCCTCGGCTTTCCGGTTTCCGTCCCCTGTTTTTGCCCCTGTAATAATAACGCTATTGGCTTGAATTCTTTTAAGTCCCAGACTCTTAGTGCCTGTCTAGGTCCTATTGAAACTCCATCTACAGTTTAAAATATTAAGATTATTATGTAATTATTTGATAATATTATTAAAATACATTGTTTCTATTCTCATAGTCTTATCATACTAAAACTCAGTAGAAAAACTCACTGTGCCATGGACTAGTTACTATATAATGTTTTTGATAGACTAATCTTACCTCAAAATCAACAAATTAAATAAATATTGATTTGATGCTACATTTACATGTGATATTATACTGCTATATGTTGAACTTCAAAGTGAAAAAAATGAACTATTACTGACTGTATTTTACTGAGAAATACAAACTAAAAATGGCTATGTAAATAAAAGATAATTTGAAAGAGAGAGTAGAATTTATACAATATTCAACAATAATTTAAAAACAACAGAATAAATCCATGACTAACATTGCAACTTAGAAAGTAAGCTCAATAAAAATGATGAGATAATTAAATTTTTTGTGGCCTAAGTTTCTTTTTTTCTCTGTATCTCCAATTTCTAGCATAGGACCTGGCATATAATTGGAACTTGCTAAATGGTTGTTGATTGATTTCAGTGAGCATTTCTAGTTCAACAAGCTTTCATCACATTATATTCAATGTTTCCCCAAGTGTTGGAGTAGGTATAGCATTTAAATAAAACTAAACTCCCCCCCACCCATTCAAAGAATTGTAATATAGGGAAAGGCCCATACACAAATACTTTTTGTTGTTTTTCAGTCATTTTTCACTCACATCTGACTCTTTGGGATCACCTTTGAGCTTTTCTTGGCAAAGACATTGGAGTAGTTTGCTGTTTTCTTCTCTGGATCATTTTACAGATGAAGAAACTGAGATAAACAGGGGTAAGTGACTTGTCCAGAGTCACACAGCTAATAAATGTCCGGGGCCCAATTTGACCTCAAGAAGAAGAGACTTCCTGACTCCAATCCCAGCACTTTATCCACTGCACCACCTAACTGCCCACAGAGATAATAATACAAGATATATATAATAGGAAACTACAAGAGGCAATGCTATATAAATTTATGCATGAAGATCCTTGGAAGTAAAAATCAGGGTGATAGTTTCAAATCTCTAAGACAACTTAGAGATCATTGAAACTAACCTCATTTTACAGAAAAGTAAACTAAGATCCAGAAAAGTAAGGAATTTACTTGAATCCATGACAAGTGCTAATTGACAGGCTCAGGATTGAAACTCTAATCTCCTATCTTTAGTGGAGACCACTTTCCTCAGCACCATGCTGCCTATTTCTAAATAGATAATTCTGTTTAAATAAAAAGTCATTCATATTGTGCTTACAATGTAGACGAGATTGTACAAAGTGGGGAGTAAATTCAAAGACAAACAATGAAGAAAAGGGGCATTTGCTCAAGAATTCTGCAATATAGTAGGAGGTACGAATCATGTAGAGACATAAAAGTAGAACAAAATGTAATATTAAGAAAGTTAAAATGAAGTATGTGCTAGGCCAGTGTTCCAGCACTGTTTCTTTCTCAGCCACATTAACAATGAACATCAAGATGATGAAGATGATGAAGATGATGATGATGGTGGTGGTAGTGGTGGTGGTGGTGGTGGTGGTGAAGATTGGTACAAACCTTGTTCTTTAAAGCCATTTTGCATTCTAACTTTATAACAAATACTTGATTTAAATTCTGTTGTTATCCCCATTTTACCTGTGAGGAAACTAAAGACCAGAAAAGGTAAGTGACAGGCCTAGGATAACAAAGCTGTTAAATGTCTGTCATAGGATTTGATAAAAATCAACATCATACATTTGTTTGGAAGAAGGTTCTTTGCACGTTTCAATATGTGTTGCAAAAATTATTTTAGGTGAGTTGTTTTTAAATATTAATTTAATATTTATTTTCCCCAATTGCATGTAAAAAGTGGACAAGCCATTTAACCCTCTTTGCCTCAGAGTACTCATCTGTAAAATGAGCTAGAGAAGAAATTGGTAAGCCACTCCTCTATCTCTGCCAAGAAAACACCAAATGGGATCACAAAGAATCAGGCACGACCTAAATGAATGAAAAACACAGCAAAAAGGACCTCTCATATATAAAAAGATTTCTTCGTTAGTCTTCTCAAAACAATGGTCAGCAACAGTTAGCTTAGTAGGTAGTGCAGAAGAAAGCTTCATGAGAAATTTAAACTTTTCTAAAATATGCATCTATTAACTATGACTCCTATCCATTTTGCTTTCCACTAAAGATTTAGATTCACATGTGAAAAAATATCCAAATGTAATTTTTAAAGCATAATGATAATACCTACTTATATAAAAATAAATTCCCCCAAATATTTAGGCCTTGGCAAGAGGATATGTGTACTAGAACTCACATTCTTTTTTGTTTTCCTCTCTGCAATGTTCCAAAGGTCTAAATAATTGACTTGGTGTGTCTGAGTCTTAAGCTCTGCTATTACTCTCCCAGAAGTGAAAAAAGAAAGTGAATATATATTGGTGAATGTCTATGGACAATTTATAATCTCCTATAAGGAATTTTAGCTCTCCGACCAAGAAAATGACTTGGGGTTCATAGTGGATTATATTTAAAAATTGTGTGACATGTATCGTCTCATTTTATTCAACCCTGGTAGAGGAAAATATTACTGTATTCCTTTTAAAATGAGGAAAAAGACTAATAAAAATAAAGCTTCTTAACTCAAATGAAAGAACAAGAAAATAAGAGAATCAGAATTTTAACTTGAATGTGCAGAAAGAAGTTCAAGGCTATTTTCATGATGACATGGAGATTAATATTACAGTGTGACTTTGCATGACTTAGATCCCAGTGTGTCAAGCACTGACTTTCAGTCAGCATACTTCAACAGGACTTGGGAAAAACTGGAAAATGACTGTAGTTAAATATATAGAAGATTAAACCATGCACAGAAAGTCAAAGGGAAGGAGATGGTTTTCTGGAAAGGGAAAAATATGAATGTAGGGCTGGGAAGAATAGGAATTAGGATAACTGAGGAATACAATTCCTCAAGTGTTGCAAAATGCTTTGTTTTCTGACTAAAGTAAGAGACTGAATTGAAGAGCAAATATTTGGTAGGATTGGAGAAGTTGAAGAAGGACAAGAGACTAGAAATTTTCTTGGGCCCTGTAAGCCTCTCATACCTCTTCAATATAGGAAATGAGAACAAGGAGTAAAGTAATTTTAGCTAATTCCATGATCTAAGAAACCAAGAACCCAAACAAGGAAAAAAAGTCAATGAATTAGCAGAGTAGACTAATAATACCTCACCTTTATTATGTTCACTCAGCACTTCCTGACATAGCGACCACCATGCTCTGGATATAGAGATGCATCAATTGACCCATACACTTGCAGTAGACCTCAATGAAAGGAAAATTAAGTGTATTGTGGTTAATATAAAATGTAATATTCACTTCTCAGTCAGAAAGCCATCCTCACAGTAAGGGAAGCCTTTGAGGAGTTCTGCTTCCGGGAGCCAAGATGGCGGAGTAAGAAGTAAGTTGCTCTTACCCTCCCTTATCAACTTCTGAAAGCTCAGAAATATCAGTCCAGGAAAAACCATGGAACAACTGAACCAGAAGAAAGATGGGGTGCAGGAATCCAGAAGCCCAGGTGGCTTCAGGGATTAACGAGAAAGGACCCTCTTGCCTTCGGAGAGGGAGAGCAGTACAGAACAGGAAGTGTCCCAGAAAGCTAGCAGAAAGCCCCACCCCAGCATACCAGAAGGAGATCCTGAAACCCAGGTGGTGGAGCAGGCAAACACCAGCACCAGGACCCCTGAGTGCCTCAGTGAGGGTGGGAGAACAGGGGGAAACTAGATTGGAAAACCACTAGGTGCCTCAACATTCTACAGCAACTGACTCTGCAAGGGATTCAGCAAAACTAAGGGAAGCATAACTCCAAAGGTCCCCAGGCAGAGAAACATCCTGCAACACCCATCTTAAAGGAGCTGAAGAAAACAAAAGGAAGGAAAGTTGCAGGTGATCAGGAAATTTCCAGGGGCCACACTACCCATTCCTACCCCTAGAGTTCCAGTGTTGCTGATTCCAGCCCAACACCAGGTAAGCCGCCAGAACCCGA
This sequence comes from Vombatus ursinus, assembly GCF_900497805.2. Classification (NCBI taxonomy): domain Eukaryota; kingdom Metazoa; phylum Chordata; class Mammalia; order Diprotodontia; family Vombatidae; genus Vombatus; species Vombatus ursinus. The sequence goes on from NW_020954796.1 coordinate 104,330, forward strand.
GAGCCTCCAACTGCCACCATTGGAGGCCCCAGCACATAAAACCAATGACCGGGCCCTAGGCTCCCAACACAAGAAGCTTGAGTCACTGCCCTCTGCTCCCTAGCAGGAGAGCTCAATCTCTCTAAAGGCCAGGAAATAAGCACAAACCATGAGTAAAAGAAACATATAATAGATTCTTATTATGGGAACAGGGAAGATCAAGACAGAAATTCCAAAGCAGAAAACATTTTCAACAAATCCACATATGGAACCTAAAAAGGGAATATGAACTGTTCTGAAGCCCAAAAAGTCTTCTTAGAAGAGCTCAAGAAGGATTTTAAAAGTCAAATGAGAGAGATAGAAGAAAAAATGGGAAAAGGAATGAGAGGTATGCAAGAGAGAGACAATTGCTTGGAAAAGGAAGGATAAAAATAACTGTTGAAAACAAGTCCTTAAAAAATACAATTGGCCAACTGGAAAAAAGTAAACTAAAGAAATCTAGTCACTAAAAATATAATTGGCCACCTGGAAAAAAAAGTACACTGAAGAAAAAAAAAAGGCCTCATAAAAAAAAAAAATTGGCCAAATGGGGAAGGAGGTACAAAATCTAATAGAAGGGAAGCCTTTGAACGTTCCGCCAACACCAAATGTGTAAGCATAAAACAGAAATGCAAGTGAAGTGTTAACAAATTCACCAATAAAGAATACTTTCTTTTTTTAATTTTTAATTTATTTACTTTTAGTTTTCAACATTGACTTGCACACACTTTTGAGTTTTGAATTTTTTTCCCCTTCCTCTTCTACCCATTCCCCAACACAGTGTGCAATCTGTTATAGGCTCAACATATACATTCATATTGAACATATATTCACATTGGTCATGTTGTGAAGAAGCACTAGAAACAAAAGAAAAAATCACAAGAAAGAAGAAACAAAACAAAACAACAAAAGAAAAAAAAAGACATCAAATAGCGTGCTTCCATCTGCATTCAGACTCCACAGTTCTTTCTCTGGATGTGAACAGCATTTTCCATTATGAGTCTTTTGGAGATGTCTTAGATCCTTGCATTGCTGAGAAGAGCCAAGTCCAAGTTTATGAAAGTCATCACACAGGACTGTTGTTACTGTGTACAATGTTCTACCGGTTCTCCTATTTCACTCAGCATTAGACCATACAAGTCTTTCCAGGTTTTTCTAAGATCGGCCTGCTCATCATTTCTTATGGCACAATAGTATCCCATTACATTTATATACCACAGCTCGTTCAGCCATTCCCTAATTGATGGGCATCCCCTCAATCTCCAATTCTTGGCCGCCATAGAAAGAGCTGCTATAGATATTTTTGTACATGTGGGTCCTTTTCCAATTTGTATGATCTCTTTGGGCTACAGACCTAGAAGTGCTATTGCTGGCTCAAAGGGTATGCACAGTTTTATAGCCCTTTGGGCATAGTTCCAAATTACTCTCCAAAATGGTTGGATCAGTTCACAACTCCACCAGCAATGCAGTAGTGTTCCAGTTTTCCTACATCTTCTCCAACATTTATCATTTCCTTGTTTTGTCACATTAGCCAATCTGATAGGTGTGATGTGGTACCTCAAAATTGTTCTGATAGCTTTAATTTCTTCTGAAAACTGCCTGTTCCTATCCTTTGACCATTTATCAATTGGGAAAAGACTTGTATTCTTATAAATTTGACTTGGTTCTGTATATATTTTAGAAATCAGGCCTTTATCAGATACACTGGCTGTAATAATTGTTTCTCATCTTTCTGCTTCCCCTCTAATCTTGGTTGGATTGGGTGTGTTTGTGCAAAAACTTTTATATTTAATGTAATCAAAATCATCCATTTTGTATTTCACAATGGTCTTTCCCTCTTGTCTGGTCAACAATTCTTCCCTTCTCCATAGAACTTACAAGTGAAGAGTTCCTTGCCCTCCTACTTTGCTTATAGTATCAGACTGAAAAAGAATATTTTCAATAGTGGATCATGGAATGCTCCATGAACATGGTGACAATTGAACTGAATTTTGAAGGAGAAGTACATTTGAAACATCTGAGGTTGGTAACAACCAATTCTGGCGTGTAAAAGAGTGGCTATGAGGACATCCAGGTGAGAAGACAAAGTGTGTTCTTGGAAGAGAATACTCTTGTTAGTCAGGACTATGCAACTGCATTTTGTTGCCCATGGGAACAATCCATCTTCCTTTCACTTGTATACTAATTTCAATCTTTTATATCAGGTCCATGAACAAATGAATTATTAAATCAAGATACAGATTTATACAGTACCCTTGTAAGTATCTAAATAATTAAAAAAATTAATGAATGATTCCTTTGGTGAAATGAAACAATGATCCAAGCTGAATATTTGGGGGCTTTATTTTTTCTTGGTAAAAACAAATTAACTATTAATTTCACTTTTAAGCTAGTTCTTTTGTTACCTTGTACATATAACATCTTATTCTTACATTCTCTTCCTTTTATTTTTTTCAAAGATGGACATTTCCTTCCTGGGAAAAAAACATCATTTTCATTATCTTACTCAGTGCAATCTTTATTTTCATGCTCCTCAGACTATAAATGATAGGATTCGTAAAAGGAGGCAATATTATGTAGGGCATTGAAATCAGTAGATTTCGGACTGGTGAAGTGTCAGAAATAGGACCCAAGACTGTGACCATGCCAGCAAGAAGGAATAAGAAGAGGATAATTAATTGTGGTAAACAGGTAGACAAGGCTTTGTAGCGCCCTTCCACAGAGGGCATTCTAAATACACTGGAGAAGATATAAGTATAGGATATGATTAAAAACACAAAGCAGAATAACACTAAAGTTGAACTCATGGCAAGGAGAATATACTCAGTATCACGGACCTCAGAAGATGAGACCTTCAAGACATTAGGGATATCACAAAAAAACTGATGGATCGTATTGGATCCTGAGAAAGGCAAACGGAACATATTCCCAGTATGGACAGCTGAATAGAGGAGCCCACTGAGCCATGAACCACCTGCCACCCAAACACAATGGAGTGGTGTCATGGTGACCCCATAGTGCTAGGGGTGACAGATGGTTACAAAGTGGTCATAGGACATAGCCACAAGCAAAGCAAATTCGGTTGCAGAAAAGAAGATGAAGAAGAAAATCTGAGCAGCACAACCATGGAGAGAAATGGACTGATTGCCTGTCAAGGAATTCACGATGAATTTGGGAAGAGTGACTGAGATGTAGTCAAGATCCAACAGGGATAAGTTGTTCAGAAAAAAATACATTGGAGAATGAAGGAGAATGGTAGTGATAGTGAGGACATTCCCCATCAGGACTGCAAGATATATCAACAAGAAAAGAATAGCATGTAAGACCTGCAGCTCTATGATGCTAGAAAACTCCATAAGGAAGAATTCCATGATGATTGTACAATGTCTCATGTCCTCCTGGGTCCTGTAATTCATCTTGAAATAATATGAGTAGAGGATAATTCTAAATTCTAAAAGCAGAGCACAGAAGTACTTTATTACACAGAAAGGCCATGAACTTCCATCTCTTCTTACTCACCATGTTAGAAAGTCAATGAGACCATTTTGAAAGTTAAGGTATGATTTACCATTCTAATGCAACCACAATCAATCCATAATTTGAAAAGATCTATCCAACTGTACAAACTTAGTTACATCTAATTGACTTACTCAACAGGACCTCCACCCCTGACTTATCCTACACACACACACACACACACACACACACACACACACACACCACTACAATCCCTAGATTGATTCACTTTTGCAAAATAGCAGCATATTCCGATGCAAAACATATCTATGTACATACGTACAGATAGATCACAGATGACAGATAGATAAATAGACCATTTATTGAATACTTTGTATTGTCAGACACACTGTGCTAACTAAAATTTTAGTTTCCAGTGAGACTTTAGACACCTTGTCACTGTCTATCCTAGGGGTGGGGAACTTACCACTTCAAGTCCATAAATGGTTGCTTAGATGTGGCCTTTCGTCTGAGTCCAAGTTTTACATAACAAATCCTGTTATTAAGGGGATTTGTTCTATGAAGTTTGGATTCAGTCAAAGCGTCACACTTGAACACCTAGAGGGCCACAAGTAGCCTCAAGCCCAGAGGTTCCCCACCCCTGGTCTATTCCATTTATATGTGCATTTCCATTTTCTAGGCTATCAAAGCTCTAATGTCTATTTCAGACTCTTGAAGGGTAGGACCTGCCTAAAACTTCCACTGCAGGGGTGGGGAAACTGGGGCATTGAGGGCACATGTAGCCTTCTAGGTCCTTGGGTACAGCCTTTTGACTGAGTCCAAGTTTTACAGAATAGATCCTTTTATTAAGGGAATTTGTTCTGTAAAGTTTAGATTTAGGCAAAGGGCTGCACTTGAGGGTCACACGTGGCCTGCAGGCCATAGATTCCCCACCTCTGCTAATGAATGGTTAGAAACTCATTAATACACGACTGAAGAATTGCTAAGGCCCTGGAGGAAGTGAATTTCTGATTATTTGGAGAGACCTTTTAAATTAAATCACAGGATAATAGACTCAGAGCTGCATGGGATTTTAGAGGTCATGTGCCCAGCTCTCTTAACTACAGAGGCAGCCTAGAGAGGTACAGGACTTTCTTGGGCTGGCACCGGTAGTGTGTGGTAAAGGCAGTTCCTAATCTCAGTACTCTTTCCTTTGGATTTACTGAAAGGTATGGTCGTAATTAGTTGCTTTAACTCCTTTAAGTTTTTCTTTGAGAATAATTAGAATAGGACATTTTGTCTTTAAGAAAATCAAACAAATATTTGCAAATTTTAAGGAGCTATATTCTTATCAATTATTGTCATTTTTATTTGTTGTAGTAACAAAAAATTCATCACGGACAAAAAAAAATGGTTTTGATGGTATATCTCATTGTCCTCCGCTGTGCATTGATAATCTCTAAGGATTAGTTGTAAAAACTTTTGTTTCCAGTGGATTTACGGTCTTGATACCTCAAATCTATGTTCATCACACTGACCTTATTTATGTAATTAATCAACACTGATGTATTAATTCCTCTAAGTAACATTAATCACCACATGTATATTCAGATATACTGCTAGGATAGTCTTTTTCCTGTTTTATCTCAATAATTTGGATTATTTAATTTCTGTTTCCCTATTTTTGGAGTATGTAATTTTTTAGTGACATGAGATATGTGTGTTCAAGCCAAAGAGCTAAAAGTCCAAGGCATTAAAAACAATAAGAACATAAGACTATCTGATTTTGATTTGTCATTTATATTGGAAATCATTATGTTTCTCTAAAAGTACATATTATATATATAAATATGATGTGTGTATTGTGTATACGTATGTGCATGTATATATATTATTGATACAGTATATGCATTCTCTAATATTAATATTTAATGAGATCTGTGATTTTACCAAGTAGGAATTTACCAGGAGAGAAAATCTCTCTTTTAACCTCAGTCATATCAATTAAAAATAGTCTTAGTGAACTCAAGCACTGAGAAGTGAAGTGATTTGGCTAGAGGCACAAAAAAAACCAGTTTCTGTCAGCATCTGGGTTTTAATCCAGGTCTTTCTTCCTACAAGGTCATTTCTCTAGCTATTGTCAGGCTGCCTGTTAAATAACAATGATAGTGGTCGTGTTAAGTATAATGATAATATTTATAACAGCAATTATTTTATTGGCACAAAACATATTTATAATAAGTTAGACTTTCTCCAAAGGAATTCATTGCACTGAGTACTTAGCAATAACCCTGAGAGACAGGGAGAGAAGATCTTATTTAGCTTTGATATAAATTTGTACATTTTATCCCAATCTGTACATCTGAAGTTACCTGAGCTAGATGTAATATCTGTTTCTGTAGGACAGAACAATAATAGCACTATTTTGCAAAATATTTTACAAATAACATGTTCACAGTTCAAACTCTGTGAGATGCTGCAGGTACTGTACCCATATTATGGATGAAAAACTGAAGCTCGGAGAAGTTACATGACTGGTTGTCAGTTACACAGCTACTATATCCTAGAGGAAGGATTAAGCTGTAGTTCTACTTAATTCATCTGCCATGCCATAACGACTCTCTAAAGGGCAATGCTGCATGCAGAGATCAAACCCAGGACTTCTAGCACCCACTTCATTAACTGAGCAAATTGGCCATTCAGAAATGGAATATCAAACAGAACAATACCCGAGGGAAGACTTGTGGCATTTCTCATTGTCAAAATATGTATTGTTTTTTCCCTTACCAAATCACAGGTGTTGCCACATTCAAAGATTATCTCTATCCTCACTCAATTGACTCTGTTCTCATTTGGAGCTTCAGAGGGTAAAGGGTACTGAAATTGTACCATGTGAAGCTACAAGATTTGTTGAAATTTTTGATGAACATCATGCAAGTGGAAATATACTGCCCAATGTCCTTTGGAGAAATGTTTCACGAAGTTCCCAAAGGAGCTGAGGTTATAATCTCATCCTTATTAGCCACATATTCTCTGACCTTTCCCTTGAGCATAATTAGTTAAGGTAGAGGTCCTTTTATTAATAACATAGAAAAAGAAGTTCACCCTTTAAACTTATAAGGTCCATTAGGACTTCTGTAGTCTATGAGGATCTTCCATGTAGTCTTCAATGTTGTCCAAAATGCAAGTACATTTCACTTGGAATCTTTTAAGTGTACTTTAGAGGAGAGACTTTGATCTTCACGGGAAAAAAGTATCAAGTGTACGAAGATATGCATGTCTATCTGTCTCTCACCTATCTATGCATATTTATATATGTGTAGGTGCATAAATATCTCTCTATATGTGCACACATAACGTACTTATTTTATATACATAAAAACACATGAACTTGAGGGGTCAAATATCTATCATCATTTCATTAATATGTGTATGTGTGCATGCATGTGTGTATACATACATATACACATATAGACACTGATGAAATTATAGTAGGTAGCTTTTTGGTCAAAATATATGTATGTACGTATGCACACACACATAATATTGGAATGAAAGTAGGTATTTTTTGGGGGGGGAACTGATATACTTTTGACCATTAGAAAAGGGTATATCAGAGGGATCCTTTTGTCAAGTTTATTACATAAGGTAATAATATGGTAAGATCTGTGCTTTGATTTGAAGATCAATATGAAGCTGACTAAAGGATGAACGGGAATGGAGAGAAACAAGGGAGGGATAAAAATTAGAAGGATATATGAAGAGGATTGTTTTTTTATTTATTTTTATTAATTTATTCGATTCATCAACAATTCCTTCCATAAGCTTTTGAGTTTTAAATTTTTCTCCACCTCCCTCCCCACCTCCCTACCCAAGACGGCATGCAATCTGATATAGGGTATATATATATATATTCCTATTAAGCATATTTTCACATTAGTGTTGTTGTAATAATTAGAATGAATAGGAGGAACTATCACAAAGAGGAAACAAAACACAACAAAGGAAAAAATAGCAAATAGTATACTTCATATCTGTATTCAAACTCCAGAGTTCTTTCTTTGGATGTGGATAGCATTTTCCATCATGAGACCTTTGGAGATGTCTTAGATCCTTGCATTGGTGAGAAGGACTAAGTTTATCAATATCAGTCATCACACAAAGTGGTTGGTACTGTGTACAATGTTCTCCTGGTTCTGCTCACTTCAGTCAGCATCAGTCCATACAAGATTTTTGAGGTTTTGCTAAAGTTCACCTGCTCATCGTTTCTTATAGCACAATAGTATCCCATTACATTCATATCCCACAACTTGTTCAGTCATTCCCCAATTGATGGGCACCCTCTCAATTTCCAGTTCTTTGTCACCACAAAAAGAGCTGCTATAAATATTTTTGTACATGTGGTCTTTTTCCCATTTGTATGATCTCTCTGGGATATAGCCCTAGAAGTGCTATTGCTGGATCAAAGGGTATGCACATTTTTACAGCCCTTTGAGCATAGTTCCAAATTACTCTCCAAAATAGTTCGATTGTTTCATAACTCCACCAGCAATGAATTAGTGTTCCAATTTTCCCACATCTTCTCTAACATTTATCATTGTCTTGTTTTGTCATCTTGGCCAGTCTGATAGGTGTGATGTGGTACCTCAGAGACGTTTTGATTTGAATTTCTCTAATCAATACTTATTCAGATCATTTTTTCATACGACTATGGATGGCTTTAATTTCTTCATCTGAGAACTGCCTGTTCATATCCTTTGACCATTTAACAATTGGGAAATGACTTGTACTCTTATGAATTTGACTGAATTCTCTATATATTTTCAAAATGAGCTCCTTATCAGAGACACTCGTTGTAAAAATTCGTTCCCAATTTTCTACTTTCCTTCTAATCTTGGTTGTGTTGGCTTTGTTTGGGTAAAAACTTTTCAATTTAATGTAATTGAAATTATCCATTTTGCTTTTTGTAAAGTTCTCTATCTCCTGTTTGGTCATGAATTCTGCTGTTCTCCATAGATCTGATAGGTAAACTATCCTTTGCTCTCCCAGTTTGCTTATAGTATCAGCCTTTACATCTAAATCATGAACCCATTTTGACTTTATTTTGGTATATGGTGTTAGATTTTGGTCTATGCCTAGTTTCTGCCATACTCTTTTCTAGTTTTCCCAGCATTTTTTTTTCAAAGAAGGTGTTCTTATCCCAGAAGCTGGGGTCTTTGGGTTTATCAAATAATAGATTACCATAGTCATTGACTACTGTGTCTTGCGTATTTAACCTATTTCACTGATCCACCACTCTATTTCTTTTCCAGTACCAAACAGTTTCAATGATTGCTGCTTTATGATACAATTTAAGATCTGGAATTGCTAGGCCACCATCCCCTGCATTTCTTTTCATTAGTTCCCTTGATATTCTGGACCTTTTGTTCTTCCAAATGAATCTTGATATTATTTTTTCTAACTCTTTAAAATAAAGTTTTGGTATTTTGATTGGTATGGCACTGAATAAGTAAATCAGCTTAGGTAGAATTGTCATTTTTATTATATTAGCTCACCCTACACGTGAGCAACTGATGTTTTTCCAAATATTGAGATCTAACTTTATTTGCATGAAAAGTTTTTTGTAACTGTGTTCATAGATTTCTTAGGTTTGTTTAGGGAGTAAGACTCCTAAAGATTTTATAAATTTCTGCAGTAAGTTTAAATGGAATTTCTATTTCTATTTCTTGCTGTTGGGCTTTGTTGGTAATATATAGAAATGCTGATGATTTGTTGGGTTTATTTTATACCCTGCAACTCAGCTAAATTTGTTTATTATTTAAAGTAGTCTTTTACTTGATTCTCTAGGATTCTATAAGTATATCATCACATCATCCCCAAAGAGCGATAGTTTTTTTTCTTCTTTGCCTATTCTAATACCTTCAATTTCTTTTTTTTCTTTTATTGCTAAAGCTAACATTTCCAGTATGATAATAAATAACAGTGGTGATAATGGACATCCTTGTTTCAACCCTGATCTTACTGGAAATGCTTCTAGCTTGTCCCCATTACATATTATGCTTGCTGAAGGTTTTAGATCGATTCTATTAATTATTTTAAGGAAGACTCCATTTACACCTATCCTCTGCAGTGTTTTTTATAGGAATGATTGTGGTATTTTGTCAAAAGCTTTTTCTGTATCTATTGAGATGATCATGTGGTTTCTGTTAGTTTTGATGTTGATATGCTCAATTATGCTGATAGTTTTCTTAATATTGAACTAGACCTCTGGTATAAATCTTACCTGGTCATAGTGTATTATTCTTGTGATAAATTGCTGTAATCTATTTGCTAATATTTTGTTTAAAACTTTTACATCTATATTCTTTAGAGAAATTGGTCTATAATTTTCATTCTCTGTTTTGACTCTTCCTGGTTTAGGTATCAGCACCACATTTGTATTAAAAAAAGAATTTGGTAACACTCCTTCTTCTCCTACTTTCTCAAACAGTCTACATAGTATTGAAATTAATTGCTCTTTAAATGTTTGATGGAATTCACATGTAAATTCATCTGGCCCTGGAGATTTTTTCCTAGTGAGTTCATTAATGACTTGTTCAGTTCCTTTTTCTGAGATGGGGATATTTAAGCATTTTACTTCCTCTTCTGTTAATCTGGGCAATTTGTATTTTTGTAAATATGTATCCAATTCACTAAGAATGTAAAATTTGTTAGCATGCAGTTGGGTAAAATAATTCCTAATTATTGTTTTAATTTCCTCTTCCTTTGTGGTAGCTTTACCCTTTTCATTCTTGATACTAGTAATTTGGTTTTCTTCTTTCTTTTTTAATTAATCAAAGGTTTATCTATTTTCATCACATCAGCTCTTAGTTTTATTTATTGGTTGAATAGTTTTCTTAATCTCAATTTTATTAATTTTTTCTTTGGTTTTCAATATTTCTAATTTGGTATTTGATTGAGGATTTTTAATGTGTTCTTTTTCTAGTTTTTTTAGTTGTATGTCCAATTCATTGATCTCCTCTTTTTCTATTTTATGTATGTAAGCATTTAGAGATATAAAACTTTCTGTAAGAACTGCTTTCGTTGCATCCCATAAGTTTTGGTATGTTGTCTCCTTATTGTCATTCTCTTGAATGAAATTATTGATCGATTCAACTATTCGTTGTTTGACCCAATCATTTTTTAGGGTTAGATTATTTAGTTTCCAATTATTTTTTAATCTATCTTTCCATGGGCCTTTATTACATATAATTTTTATTGCATCATGATCTCAAAAGGATGCATTTAGTATTTCTTCCTTTCTGCATTGGGTTGTGAGGTAGTACATGGTCAATTTTTGTGTGTACCTTGTATTGCTGAGAAAAAAAAGTATATTCCTTTCTATCCCCATTCAGTTTTCTCCAGAGGTCTATCATACCTAACTTTTCTAATGTTCTATGCACCTCCTTAGCTTCTTTTTTGTTTATTTTGTGATTAATCTAGTTCAGAGAGGTGGAGTTTGAGGTCCCCCACTAGTATAGTTTTGCTGTCTATTTCTTCCTGTAACTCCCTGAACATCTCCTGTAAGAATCTGGATGCTATAGCATTTGGTGCATATATGTTTAATAATGACATTACTTCATTGTCTATGGTGCCTTTTAGCAGGATGTAGTTTCCTTCCTTATCTCTTTTGATAAGATTTATTTTTGCTTTTGCTTTGTCTGAGATCAGGATTGCTACCCCTGCTTTTTTTTTTTTTTACTTCAGCTGAAGCATAATATATTCTGCTCCAGCCTTTTACCTTTACCCTGTATGTGTCACTCTTTTTCAGATGTGTTTCCTGTAAACAACATATTGTAGGATTATGGTTTTTAATCCAATCTGCTATATACTTCAGTTTCATAGGAAAGTTCATCCCATTCCCATTCACAGTTATGATTACTACCTGTATCTTTTTTTTCCATCCTTTTCCCCCCTGTTTCTGCTTTTATTTCTCCCTTGTCTTTCCCCACTTCTAGAGTTTTGCTTTTGCCCACCATCTCCTTCAGTCCCACCTCCCTTCTATTATCCCTTTCCTTTTTCTTCCCTTTTACCCTTACTGCTTCTGCCCTACCTTCTATCCCCACTCCCTTTTCTTTCTCCTTTTTCCTCCTACTAACTATAGGGTTGGTTAGATTTCTATACCTAACTGATTATGTTATTCCCTTCTTGTGCCAAATCTGATGAGAATAATCTTCAAACAATGCTCATCCCCCTCCCTTCTTTCCCTCTTCTCTAATAGTTTTTTGTTTCTTTTCCTGTAATGTAATTTACCCTTGTCTGCCTCCTCCTTTCTCAGTACATTTTCTTAGATCAGACTAATTCACTTACTTGGATCCTTTTAACCCCCTTGATTAGATTTTTTTTTCTGTCATTACATCAAAGTAAATTTATATCCACTCTTTTATGTGTACTACTTTAACATGGTGTAATAGCAATACAGTTCTCAAGAGCTACAAGTGTCATCTCCCCTTGTAGAGACGCAAACAGGTTGCCCTTATTAACAATGTACTGTATCTTTCTGTCCCATTTACCTTTTTATGTCTCTCTTTAATCTTGCACTTGAAGATCAAATTTTTGGATGAGCTCTGGTCTCTTTATCAGGAAGATTTGGAAGAGCCCTATTTCATTGAATATCTATCTCCTCCTCTGAAAAATCATGCTAATTTTCGTTGGGTAGTTGATCCTTGGCTGCAATCCAAGCTCCTTTGCCTTATGGAATATCATTTTCCATACCCTAAGGTTGTTTAATGTAGAAGCTACAAGGTCCTGTATAATCCTGACTGTGGTTCTATGATATATAAATTGTTTCTTTCTGGCTACTTGCAATATTTTCTCTTTCATCTGGTAATTTCAGAATTTGGCTTTAATATTTCTTGGCATTTTCAATTTGGGATCTCTTTCAGGCAGAGAGCAATGGATTCTTTCTATGGTTGTTTACCTTCTGGTTCTAGAACTTCAGGGCAGTTTTCCTTTAGGATTTCCTGAAAGATATTGCCCAGGCTCTTTTTTTCATCATGATTTTCAGGTAGGTCAATAATTTTTAAATTGTCTCCCCAGGATTGATTTTCCAGGTCAGTTGTTTTAACCATGAGGTATTTTATGTTTTCATCTACTTTTTCATTTTTTTTTCTGTTTCACTGATTCTTGCTCTCTCATAGAGTCATTAGTTTCCATTTCTCCAATTCTAATTTTAAACATATTGTTTTCTTCTGTTAGATTTTGTACTTTCTTCTCCAATTGGTCAATTGTATTTTTAAGGGACTTATTTTCTTCAGTGTACTTTTTTTTTTTTTTACACTTGGCCAATTGTGTTTGTTAGGGACATTTTCTTCAGTGCATTTTTTTTCCAATTGGTCAATTGTATGTTTTAAGCACTCTTCTACCTCTCTCATTTGACTTTTAAAATCCTTCTTGAGCCCTTCTAAGAAGGCTTTTTGGGTTTCAGACCAGTTCATATTACCTTTTGATGTTGTAGATGTGGGTTTGTTGACAATGTTGTCCTCTTCAGAATTTCTGCCTTGATCTTCACTCTTCTCATAATATGAATCAATGGTATGTTTCTTTTTACTCGTTGTGTTTTTTTTATTCCTTGGACTTTAAAGATATTGAGCTCTCCTGCTGGGGAGCAGAGGGCACTGACTGAAGCTTCTTGTGTTGGGAGCCTAGGTCTTGGTCACTGGCTTTGTGTGCTGGGGCCTCTTATTTTGGTAATTGGAGGTTGTAGGGTTCTGGCAGCTTACCTGGTGTTGGGCTGGAATCAGCAAGGCTGGGACTCTCAGGCAAATCTAGGTTGCTTTTTTCAGCTCCTTTCAGATGAATGCTGCAGGGTGTTTATCTGCCTGGGGCCCTTTGTAGTACTGCTTCCCTTATTTGTGGTGAGGCACTGGGAGACCATTTTGCTGTAGAATGCCAAGGCACCAGGATTGCCTCCTGGTGTGCTAAAGTGGGACTTTCTGCTAACTGGTTGGTATGCCTCCCATTCCAAACTGCTCCTCTTCCCATAGGGCAGGAGGGGCCTTTCCCCTTAATGCCTCTAGTTACCTGGGCTACTGCACTGCTGCTCCCCATCTTTCTTCTGGTTCAGCTGCTCCAGGGTTTTTTCTGGGGTGATATATTCTGGGCTTTCAGAGATTGATAGGGGAGGGTGAGAGTGACTACCTTTTTACTCTGTCATCTTGGCTTCTGGAAGCAGAAGTCCTATTCGTCATTTCTTGGAGCACAATAATATTCCATTACATTCATATACAACAACTTGTACAGCCATCCCCTGATTGATGGGCATCCTCTCAATTTCCAGTTCTTTGCCACCACAAAAAGAGCTGCTATAAATATTTTTGTACATGTGATCCTTTTCCCATTTGTATGATCTCTTTGGGATACAGCCGTAGAAGTGCTATTGCTAGGTCAAAGGGTATGCACGTTTTGCAACCCTTTGGGCAGAGTCCCAAATCACTGTCCAAAATAGTTGGATCATTTCACAATTCCACCAACAACGTTTTAGTGTTCCAATTGTCCCACATCTTCTCCAACATTCATCATTTTCCTGTTTTGTCATGTTGGCCAATCTGATAGGTATGATGTGGTACCTCAGAGTTGCTTTGATTTGTGTTTCTCTAACCAATGCTGATTTAGAGCTTTTTTTTTTTTTAGTGAGGCAATCAGAGTTAAGTGACTTGCCCAAGGTCACACAGCTAGTACATGTCTAGTGTTTTATCTGAGGCTGGATTTGAACTCAGGTCCTCCTGACTTCAGGGCTGGTGCTCTATCCACTGTGCCACCTAGCTGCCCCTGAGCATTTTTCATATGATTATAAATGACTTTAATTTCTTCATCTAAGAACTGCCTGTTTATATCCTTTTACCATTTATCAATTGGGAAATGACTTGTATTCTTATAAATGTGACTTAATTCTCTATATTTTAGAAATGAAGCCCTTATCAGAGACACTGGCTGTAAAAATTTTTTTCCCAATTTTGTACCTTCCTTCTAATCTTGGTTGCATTGTCTTTGTTTGTGCAAAAACTTCTCAATTTAATGTAATCAAAGTTATCAATTTTGCATTTTGTAATATTCTCTGTCTCCCGTCTGGTAGTAAATTCCTCTGTTCTCCATGCAACTGATAGATAAACTATTCCTTGCTGTCCCAGTTTACTTACAGTTTTAGCCTTTATATCTAAATCATGAATCCATTTTGACTTCATTCTGGTGTATGGTGTGGGATTTTGGTCTGTGTCCAGTTTCCGCCACACTCTCATCCAGTTTTCCCAACAGTTTTTGTCAAATAGAGAGTTCTTATCTTAGAAGCTGTAGTCTTTGGGTTTATCAGATAGTATATTGCAGAAGTCATTGGCTACTGTGTCTTACATACCTAACCTATGCCACTGATCCACAACTCTATTTCTTAGCCAGTACCAAGTGTTTTGTAATTGCGTTCATATAGTTCCTGAGTTTGTTTCGTTAGGTAGACTCCTAAATATTTTATGATATCTACAATAACTTTAAATGGGATTTCTCTTTCTATCTCTTGCTGTTGGGCTTTGTTGGTAAAATATAGAAATGCTGATGATTTATGTGCATTTATTTTATAACCTGCAACTTTGCTAAAGTTGTTTATTATTTCAAGTAGTTTCTTTTTTACTTGATTCTCTAGGATTCTCTAAGTAAATCGTCATATTATCTGCAAAGAGTGATATCTTTGTTTCTTCTTTGCCTATTCAAATATCTTTGATTTCTTTTCCTTCTCTTATTGCTAAAGCTAACATTCCCAGTATGATATTGAACAACAGTGGTGATAATGGACATCCTTGTTTCACCCCTGATCTTATTAGAAATGCTTGTAGGTGTCCCCATTACATATGATGCTTGCTGAAGGTTTTATATAGGTGCTATTTATTATGTTAAGGAAGACTCCATTTATTCCTATGTTCTCCAGTGTTTTTAATAGGAAAGAGTGTTGTATTTTGTCAAAAGCTTTTTCTGCATCTATTGAGATGATGATATGGTTTCTGTTAGTTTTGTTGTTGATGTGATCAATTATGCTGACAGATTTCCTAATATTGAACCAGCCCTGCATTCCTAGTATAAATCCTACATGATCATAGTGTATTACTTTTGTGATAAATTGCTATAATTTATTTGCTAATATTCTATTTAAAATTATTTTAAACTCAAAAACATGGTCACTACTCTCAGGGAGGAGACATTCAATTGGACTATGGAAATATCACGCAAAAAAAATCACTTTCAAAGTATATATGCACTCAATACGTATGCTGATACATGTGTGTATGTTTATATATACATCAGTTAGGAATATATGATATATATATGTGTGTATATGTGTGTATACATTCACACACGTATGCACCTATACATAGCATATATGTGCCAATTATATATACATCTATACATGTATCAGCATATGCATTGTTTGTATATTGTTTAAATATGCTCTTAAAATTATTTTCCAAATACAATAGAATGCTTGAGGTAAACACACACACACATACAGACATATGTGACATATGATTGTAACAGCAATGAAATAATGTACATGAATGCCTGTGTGTCTGCATATACACAAACACACACACACATACACACATCACATAAATTTGCCCCCTCTAACAAGGTTTCCATCCTGACTGATAATGAGGAACATTGTCAGGGCTCCTGAGTTAGCAGGATTAGCAATCTTTTAGCCCTCAGATTTGCTCCCAGAAGCCTGACAGAATTAATTGTAGCCAACTCCTGGAATCTCAGCCCCCTAATATGAAAGGATATTGGGAAAGGCGAGCCAAGAGGGATTCTGTACACTTACGCTTACTTGTATCAATTCCTATAAATATGTAGATAGACATATGCAAAGATCCAGACCTAGAACAATGACTATAACATTTTTTTAATAGAATCAGAGTCTGATCAGAAGTTATTTCATTGGTATAGGGAAATTCTGTTGAGGAGATGAAGTAAACTCCCTTTTCCATTGCAGACTCTACCTGCTGTGCCATTTTTTAATCCTAGGGAGCTGCCTAAGGCACTTAGAGGCTAAAGGACTTGCCTAGTATCATATAATCAGCAAGTAGATGAGTGAAGACTTGAAACCAAGGTTTCCTAATTCCAAGGCCTGCTTTTGAACAGCTATACTAAACTGTATATCTGTCTATCTGTTTCTATCTCTCTGCTTCTCCCTGTGTGCTTCAATCATTTTCTTCTACATTTCTATCTTTCTATGTTTCTATCTATCCAGATATATATAAATTTCTCTATTTCACATACAACTATATATACATATATGTATATCTATTTAAACGTATCATATTTATATGAATGTATGTCTTCATATACACTTGCGTATGAAATAGATACGTTGGGAATTGTTTGGATCTCTAGGCAGAGAAAGATGTATCTCATGGACTGGCAAAAATTGTGTTTAAAATTTTTCCATCAACATTGATTACTAAGTGCGGCTTTTAGTTATCAATCTCTGCTTTGTCCTCCCTCGTCTAAGTATTGAGATCTTAGTTATAACATAAAGAATATTTGATAGAATTATTTTTCCTCAAGCACTGATATTTTTGCAACATAAATACAAAATACCAAAATATTGCTATTAATTCAAATTTAAATATTTGAAAATCAAAAGAACATTGGACTGTACTAGGAATTTTTATTTGCATTTCATTTTCCATTTGATTTCTCTATCAGACCAGGTCATATTTATGTCATTTTCTTTAACTTTTTTTGTTTACTTGATTATTTTGATGTATGGCATGCAGTGACCTCATTTATTGAAAGAGTAAGAAATTGCCCAGTTCCCCCTAGACCTGTTCAGTCTTCTTTATGAGGTTGTTTCTGGTGAAGAAAACATGCTGGCTGCTAAGGAGAAGACCAATGAGTGAAGAATGGTTAAAACTTCTCTTACATTACAGACTGTTGACTTTTACCATCTCTCCTCACTCCCAAGATGGCTTAAGTCAAATCAAACCCTTGGACAAAAGAGTTTGACAGTAATGATTATTCCTCAAAAAGAAGCTCAGAGACTTACGGGAGCAGAGCCAAAATAGTGGAGTAGAGAAATCACTCAGCTGAGTCCTCCCAACATTCCCCTCCAAACAATTTTAAAATAATGCCTCAAATAAAATACTGGAGTGGTAGAGTCAAGAAAAGATCAGAGTGAGACATTCTTCTATCCTAAGACAACTTTGGAGTTTGGAAAAAGACACTTGTGATATAGTGGTGGAGGCTAAACCAGAGACTACGTGGATGAAACACCAGTGGTAGGACTAAGTGGTGATGACAGAAGCAGAAGCAGCTTTGGGAGCTCCCAAGCCAAGGATATCAAGGGAACCTAGCAACTGAAAGAGACTACAGTGGTCTGCCATGCTAGCACTGGATGCAGGACCAGACACTCTTTGGCAACTCCATTGTGTATAACCACTTCTAGGTCAGAGTTCAAGAGTAGGAAGGAGCATTTTCTGTCAAGAGGGAGTGGAAGCCCTAAGGGGTAATATCACTTCCAACCCCAAGGAATCGGTGGCCCTTCCAGGGCAAAGACCAGAGTCTAGGCCAGGAGAAGAGGGCCACACCTCTCTGCAGATCACATCACCTAGAATCATCAAAACCTTCCAAATTCCCAGAATTACCTCAGAAAACATTTGTATGTTACTAAAATTACTCCTTCTCTAAGTTCCTTACTCAGGTGAAATCTGGTTTTATAATGTTCCTACTCAACATCTATAATTCATGAGAGATCCCTTGATCACTCAATGTCAAACCAATATAGGTTCCTAAAGTGCTCCATCCCAAGAGCTATTATTCCATGGCCCTAGAAAGAGGAGGTATTCCATAAAAGTATTATGATTGACTGAGCTTCTGAGAGCTCTTACATCTGTTGCCTCATTATAACATTCAGAAGCCACTCTGTAACATTGAAGATGCTTCTCCTTGACTTTCTTAGTGGGTCATCATTTAAAGGAAAATAATTTTGAAACATAGGCTTCAGCATGGAGAGAATTTGAATTAGTATAGATAAAATGGTATGATGACAACAAAGAATGAAAAACAAAAAAAAAGAAAGAAACAAAAAATGAAGCCAACAAAATAATGTGGTGACCATATGGTAAACAGAAATATTATTAACAGTTTCAATTAAGTTTTCTGTTAAAGACTCAAAATCTCTATCAAAATGTGGGATGAAAACGTAGCAATGTAAAAAATGATGTCCGCAGTAATAGCAGCTAGAAATTTAAATGTGATAAAATGATAACTTAAGGATGATGATGATTTTTTTCTTTTTGTAATGTCAATAGTGTATTAAAAATAGGACATCAGAAGAAAAAATAACTGTTTGCCCAGATAATACCTTAACAATCTCAGAACTCAATTAGTAAGAAGAATATTTTACAGAATGTAGTTAATAGAACTATGTACGTTGTTAGAGTTTATTGGAAGCATAGAGATCTTCTGGATCAATCGCTAAACTTTAGAGGTGATACAACTGAGAAACAGTATTTCCTCAAAGGCCCATAAGCAATTAGTGGCTAAATTGATATTAAAACCAACTCAGTGCTGAACTGGTCAACTAATGGCCTAGAAGTAAATAGATGAATCCACTGTTGTATACCTAACTCATTCTATCCAAAGATAATGGAAAGAAAGTACATCAAATTCAGCAAATTAAGCAAATATTTATTAATTATTTACTTTGTGAAAGACATTATACTTCATTCTGGGTTTATAAACCTAAAAATGAAAAGGAGTCCATGCCTTCAAGGAGATCGCATTCCACTTGGAAATTCAATTCATAATCAGGAAAGAATATACAAGATACTTTGAGAAGTAGAAAAATTATACATAAACATTTTAAAAATAACAAGTATGAAAACAAATAAACAAACCAAAACCCATAATATATTTGATCATAACTTATTGTCATTTAACATCCAGCAAGAATTCTCAGTGTGGTGTTAAGCAAGGTGTTTATACAAAATTAACCGAACTATCTAGTTTTCATTGGACTCATAAAGTGAAGTAGTGGATTAATTTCTTGTATGTCGATAATCAGAATACCCAACAGTATAGAATATAAACATTAGAGAAATACAAATTAAATAGATAAATGTGATAAGACAAAGAGACCATGGGAATCACAGGGCTTTCTAGTCAGTTCGATAAATTCATTGATGTCCTCTTGTGTGGAAAGGGTCAACTTGGAGAATTTTTCTGCTGTTAAATAGCTCATGTTTTATTAAGAAAGATCCAGTATGAATATGAAGTGGCATAATGGGAAAACTATATGATAAGATGTGCAAAAATTCATTGCAAGGTATAGGGAAAGATTATTTTAGAGTTTAATGTTCAGGGAAGACTTTGTGGAGTTCAAACTGTTGAAAGATGAGAAGTTTTATACCAGGTGTAAGATCTGGAATTACCCTGGCTGGGGAACCATGTACCTCCCCCATAAACATGAGGTGTTCTCTTTGATACCAAATGAAGAGGCCAAGGATCTCCAGATTTATTATAATTAGTAGTTTAATCGATCATTATGAATACTTCTAAAACAGGTGCAATCTTTGGTCAAGGATGGTGGCCACACGGTTCAGTGGATCCCCACAAGAGAATCCCCAAAATCCTGTAGTAATTATAGGAAACAGAGAAAGGGGGGAGGAGCTAGAGAGTGCATCACTACTGATTGGTGAATATTTTTGGCTTTCTGCTTGGTAATGAGCTTGGGAGTTAAGCCCAAACAGGAGTTTTTGTATTGATCATGTACCGGTCACATATGGGTCACGATATTCTTGTTATAGCTTTCATAGGTCATAGTTTCTTAAGTTACGACTCATTATCTAAGTCATGATTTTTAACAGGTCACCAAGTCCAGGCTCCTATCTGTCCCCAAGTTTAAGTGTTTATGGCTTTTCACTTATTACTGTATTTTATGGCTTTTCCCCGATTGGGACCTAACAGATGAATTTGAGAGAGAAACATTACCAAAATGTGGAAAAATATGAGCAAAGACCGTGAGGTGAGAAAATAGAGAATAGTTTTAGAGTGATGTCTTTCACATTGATTCTAATGGTACACTTTGGTAGAACTTATCAGCTCTGATACGTTGTTCTTTCTAGTTTTGGCGCTAAGATATGTGGCTCATCCATTGTTAGTATGGCTGCTCAATATGTCCTCCTCTTTAAGAACTCATAAGATGTGTCCTTAGAGTTATTTGCCATCCTTGGATCATTCTTAGCTTTTGCACTACTGATTTTTTTTTTATGGGAAAACTTCATACTCATATTCATTTTATTTCCTGGTCTTCCTTCCATCTTCTATATATTGCCTTTTAAAATCTAAATTAGTTGATGAATTCTCTGTATGTCCATATGATTCTCTCACAACAAATCCCATTTTTCCTCCTCACTGGAACATTTTCTCTTTATTTGTTTAGAATTGAATTCTTTAGCATCTCCCATCCTACACTAACTTCCCCTTTACCACTTTAGTCTTTGGGATGATTCATATATATATATATATATATATATATATATATATATATATATACACATACATATATATATATTCTGTAACCTTTGGAAATCTGCTTTCTTATAGTCTAGGGTAAATGCTGGACCTCTATCAATTTTATGTTCCTTCTTGTATCAAAATTTTTTTCTTTCTTGCTTTCCCATTAATTTCCATCCCGGCGACCAGTTCTTCATGGTTCATGATAATAAAATACAGACTGGAATTTGCCCTGCTTGGGTCTTCACTATTTTGAAGCAGTAAATTAACATTAAATCAAATCAGGAAGTTATTATTTGTTCTGATTTTGATAGAAAGGAATAGATCCAGGAAATTCTGAATACTAAAGTCTCTCTTAATTACTGAATGATTACACTGCCTATGTGCCAGGCTTGTGATCAAGTTCCCAAAGAAGTGATTTAGTTTATCTTTCAGTCCATATGGTTTGTGGTAAACTCAATGCAAAATCACTTCTCTCTCTCCCACCAATGTCATTCTATCAATTGATCTCCATCATGCTGCCCTCCACAGATTGCAGACTTTCTCTGATGACTATGCCTTTTTAATATGCAATGCTCCCCAACCACTCTTTCATCTTTCCTGTTTCTGTTGAGTAAGCAAGATTCATGCATAACCATATTCCAGCTGTAGTCTTTATCCTACCATGTTTCAATGAAACCTGTGAGGTAATTGTAGGTCTAGAATCTCACATTCCTCTAATTTATTGCATAGACATTGTTTATTTAGTTATAGACATTCGCATTTACAACTTTTATAAAGGCCATAGGTTTAATTACTGTTAATGCCTTTAAATTTGCCTCTAATGAACTTCTAAGTTTCTCAGCTGCTCTTCTACTTTCATTGAAACTTCTCTTTATGGAATTTAAACACATGACTTTTTGATGATTACACATCCTGTTTCTTATAAAGTCCTTTTGATTGGATTTGGTTTTGGACCTGCTCTATTAAGTTCTTAATTCTCATCCCAAGCCTATCCACAAAAATCTCTTATTTCTTTTCCTATTCTTTCCTTTATTATTCTTTTAACATTAGTATTTTAACTCTTTACGAACAAACACTTTTTGCTGAATTTAATCCAAGAATTCAAATTGACCTTATACTCAAACTGTTTTTGTTCAAAGTAGCTTTGCTTGCAGATATCTTGGAACTGATGGTGATTGACATATTCCATTTCAACATGGAAAAGACAGTCTTTCAATGTTGACTGCATATCGTTCTCAATTACCATCTGAAAGATAACTGTATGTGATAATTCTACAGCAGAGGTATAAAACTTGTAGCCCATGGGATGCCATTTGCTCTAACCACTTTAAAATAAAGATACACTACAACATAGATAATGTTAATTTGTGGTTTTACAAGTCAATATCTGGCCCTTTTGAGTTTGACCCAACTCTTCTACAGAATCAACAAGGAGCCACTAAATTATTAGCTTTTCTAAACTTTGGCTTAGGAAAACACAAAAGGCAATCCTATGTAAGTTTACCATGAAGTTCATTGGAAGTAAAATCAGGGTTATAGTTTTGAAACTCTATGACAACTTAGAGATCACTGAGCCCAACTGTCTCATTTTACAGATAAGTAAACTAAGGCCCAGGAAAGTAAAGAATTTACCTGAATCCATGGGAAGTGCGAATTGGCAGGTTTAGGATTAGAGTTCAAGTCTCCTGTCTCTAAATGGGGAACGATTTTCTCAGCACCATGCTGCCTACCTCTAAATATAAAATGATATTTAAATAAAAAGTCATTCATTTTGTGCTTACTAAGTAAAAGAGATTGTTCAAGGTGGGGAGTAAATTCAAAGATAAACGATGAAAAAAGGGGCATTTGCTCAAGAATTCTGCAATATAGTAGGAGACATAAATCATGTAGAGACATAACAATAGAAGAAAATACAATATTAACAAGAGTATAAATGAAGTACATGCTAAGCCAGTGTTCTAGCATTGTTTCTCTCTCAGCCACATTAGCAATGGACATCAAGATGAAGAAGATGATGAAGAAGATGATGATGGTGTTGGTGGTGGTGGTGGGAGTGGTGGTGGTGGTGGTGGCTATGATTGGTACAGATATTGTGCTTTAAAGCCATTTTACATTCTAACTTTATAACAAATACTTGTTTTAATTTCTGTTGCCGTCCCCATTTTACCAGTGAGGAAACCAAAGATGAGAAAGGGTATATGACTGGTCTAAGATCACAAAGTTGGTAAATGTCTGTCATAGGATTGGATAAAAATCAACATCATAGACCTACTGGGGAGAACGTCCTTTGCACATTTTAATATGTGATGCAAAAATTATTTTAGGGGAGTTGTTTTGTAATATTAATTTAATATTTATTTTCCCCAATTACATATAAAAACTAGGCAAGCCATCTAACCCTATTTGCCTCAGAGTAATAATCTGTAAAATGAGCTACAGAAGGAATTGGCAAGCCACTCCTTTATCCCTGCCAAGAAAATGCCAAATGGGATCACAAAGAGTCAGAAATGAACTAAATGAATGAACAACACAGCAAAAAGGACCTCTCCTATATAAAAAAGGTTTTTTTTTTCTTTAGTCTTGTCAAAACAATGGTCAACAACAGTTGTTCTAATAGGTAGTGCAGGAGAATGCTTCATGAGAAAGTTAAACTTTCCTAAAATATGTATGTGCTAACTATCATTCCTACCCATTTTGTTTTCCTCTAAAGATTTAGATTCACATGTGAAAAAACATCCAAATGTAATTTTTAAAACATAAAGATAATACTTATTTGATATAAAAACTAAATTCCCCAAAATATTTTGGCCTTGTCAAGAGGATATGTTGTAGTAGGACTCATATTCTTTTTGTTTTCCTCTCCACAATTTTCCAGAGGTCTAAATAATTGACTTAGTGTGTCTGAGTCTTAAGCTCTGCTATTACTCTCCCAAAACTGAAAAAAAGAAAGTGAATACATCTTGATGAATGTCTGTGGACAGTTTATAATCTCTTATGAGCAATTTTATCTCTCCCACCAACAAAACAACTTGGGGATCATAGTGGATTACATTTAAAAATGCTGTGACGTGCATTGCCTCATTTTTTGAACCCTGGCAGAGGAAAAAAATATTGTATTCATTTTTAAGAAGAAACAGATTCACAAAAATAAAGTTTCTTAACTCCGATGAAAGAACAAGAAAAAAAGAGAATCATAATTTTAACTTGAATGTGCAGACAGAAGTTGAGATCTATTTTCACTATGGAATGAAGATTAATGTTACAATGCAACTCTGCATTACTTAGATCCCAGTGTTTCAAGTTTCAGTCAGCATCCTCTGAAAGGACATGGGATAAATTGGAAAATGATTGTAGCTAAATATAAAGAAGTTTAAACTATGCACAAAAAGCAAAGGGAAGGAGATTGTTCTATGGAAAGGGAAAAACATGGATGTAGGGCTGGAAAGAACAGCGACTAGGTTAAATGAGGAATCCAATTGCTCAAGTCTTGCAAAATGTTTTGGTTTCTGAAGAAAGTCAGAGATGGAATTGAAGAGCAAATATTTGGGAGGATTTGAGAAGTTGAAGGAGGACAAAAGACTAGAAATTTCTTTGGTCCTGCAAGCTTCTCAATCCTCTTCAAAATAGGAAATGGAAACAAGAAATAAAGTAATTTTAGTTAATTCCATGGTCTAGGACACCAAGAACCTGAACAAGGTAAAAAATTCAATGAATTAGGAAAGTAGGCCAATAATTCATCACCTCTATAATATTCGCTCAGCACCTCTTGACATAGGAACAACATGATCTGGGTGGAAAGGTGCATAAGCTGACCCATGTACTTGCAACAGTCCTTAATGATAGGAAAATTAAGCATAATATTGTTAATATAAAATGCAATAAGCGCTTCTCAGTCCAAAATCCATCCTCACAGTAAGGGAAGCCCTTGAATGATCGCCCAACTTCAAATGCATGAGCACAAAACTGAAATGCAAATAAAGTGTTAGCAAATGCATCAGTAAAGAATATTTTATTTTTCAATTTTTGATTTATTTATTTTTGTTTTCAACATTCACTTCCACAAGCTTTTGAGTTTTGAATTTTCTTCCCCTACCTCTTTTCCCCCTTCCCCAAGACAGTGTGCAATCTAATATAGACTCTACATTTACATTCATATTGAACATATTTTCACATTAGTCATTTTGTAAAGAAAAATTAGAACCAATGGGAGAAGCCACAAGAAAGAAGAAACAAAACAAAACAAAACAACAAAAGAAAAAAAGAGATCGAATAACATGCATCAATCTGCATTCAGACTCCATAGATCTTTCTCTGGATGTGGATAGTATTTTCCCATTATGAGTCTTTTGGATTTTTCTTAGATCCTTGCATTGCTGACAACAGCCAAGCCCAAGTCTGTGAAAGTCATTGCACAATGTTGTTGTTACTGTGTATAATGTTCTCCTAGTTCAGCTCACTTCACTCAGCATCAGTTCCTATAAGTCTTTCGAGGTTTTCTGAAGTGTGCTTGCTCATCATTTCTTATAACACAATAATTTTCCATTATATTTATATACAACAACATTTTCAGCCATTCCCCAAATGATACTCATCCCCTCAATTTCCAATTCTTGACCACCACAAAAGGAGATGTTATAGATATTTTTGTAATGTGGGTCATTTTCCCTTTTGCATGATCCCTTTGGGATACAGACGTAAAAGTGCTATTGCTGGGTCAAAGGGTATGCACAGTTTATAGCCCTTTGGGCATACTTACAAATTGCTCTCCAAAATGGTTGAATCAGTTCACACCTCCACCAACAATGCATTAGTGTTCCAATTTTCCCACATCTTCTTCAATATTTATCATTTTCCTGTTTTGTCATGCCAGTCAATACAGAGTTGTTCTGATTTGCATTTCTCTAATTTAGAGCATTCTATATGACTATAGATAGCTTTAAATTATTCATCTGAAAACTGCCTCTTCATATCCTTTGACCATTTATGAATTGGGAAAACACATTCTTATAAATTTGACTCAATTCTCTATATATTTTAGAAAGGAGGCCTTTATCAGAGACACTAGCTATAAAAATTATTTCACATCTTTCTGCTTCCCTTATGATCTTGATTGTATTGGCTGTGTTTGTGCAAAAAACTTTTCAATTTAATGTAATCAAAATCATCCATTTTGTATTACACAATATTCTCTATCACTTATTCAGTCATAAATGCTTCCCTTCTCCATATATCTGACAGGTAAATGATTCCTTGCTCTCTTAGTTTGCTTATAGTACCAGCCTAATAAAGAACATTTCCAATGGGGAATCATGGAAGGCTCCATGAACATCATGAAAATTGAACTGAACTTTGAAAGAGAAGTTCATTTTAAACAGCTAACGGTGATAACAGTTAATTCTGGAATGTAAAAGAGTAGCTATGAGGTCATCGAGGTGAGAAGTCAAAGTGTGTTCTTGGAAGAGAATCCTATTCTTAGTCAGGATTATGCAATTGAAGTTTGTTGCCCATGGAAGCAATCCATATTCCTTTCCCTTGTGTATTGATTTCAATCCTTCGTATCAGATCCGTGACCCAATGATTTATTAAATCAAGATATAGTTTATACAGATCCCTAGTCTGGACCTAAATAATAAAAAAAATTAATGAAAGATTCCATTGTTGAAATGAAACATTTATCCAAACTGAATATTTGGGGAAATTATTTTTTTTATTTGTAAACAAAATATTAACTATTAATTTCACTTTTAGGCTAGTGATTTTGTTACTTTATGCATATAACATCTTATTCTTACATTCTCCTGCTTTTTAATTTTCTCCAAGATGGACATTTCCTTTCTGGGAAAAAAAAGGATGTTTTCATTATCCTACCCAGTGCAACCTTTATTTTCATGTTCCTCAGACTATAAATAATAGGGTTCATAAATGGAGGCAATATTGTGTAGATCATGGAAATCAGAAGATTCTGGACTGATGAAGTGTCTGATGTAGGACCCAAGACTGTGACCATGCCAGCAAGAAGGAATAAGAAGAGAATGATCAATTGTGGTAAACAGGTAGACAAGGCTTTGTAGCGCCCTTCCACAGAGGGCATTCTAAATACAGTGGAGAAGATATAAGTATAGGATATAATTAAAAAACCAAAGCAGAATAAAACTAAAGTTGAACTGGTGGCAAGGAGAATATACTCAGTATCACAGACCTCAGAAGATGAGACCTTCAAGACATGAGGGATATCACAAAAAAACTGATGGATCAAATTGGATCCTGAGAAAGGCAAACGGAACATATTCCCAGTATGGACAGCTGAGTAGAGGAGCCCACTGACCCATGAACCACTTGCCACTGAAAGAGAGCAGAGTGGTGTCATGGTGACCCCATAGTGCAAGGGGTGACAGATGGCCACAAAGCGGTCATAGGACATAGCCATAAGCAAAGCAAATTCAGTTGCAGCAAAGAAGATGAAGAAGAAAATCTGAGCAGCACAACCATGGAGAGAGATGGATTGATTGCCTGTCAAGGAGTTCACAATGAATTTGGGAAGAGTGACTGAGATGCAGCCAAGATCCAACAGGGATAAGTTGCTCAGAAAAAAATACATTGGAGAATGAAGATGTGGGTCAGTGACAATGGCAGCAATAGTGAGGAGATTCCCCATCAGGGCTGCAATATAGATCAACAAGAAAAGAATAGCATGTAAGACCTGCAGCTCTCGGATGCTGGAAAACCCCATAAGGAAGAATTCCATGATGATCGTACAATTGCTCATGTCTTCTGGGATCCTATAATTCATCTTGAAACAATGTGAGTAGAGAATACCAAATTCTAAAAGCAGAGCATAGAAACACTTTATTACACAGAAAGATCATGAACTTCAATGTATTCTTCTTCACCATGTTAGAAAGACCATAGGATCATTTCAAAAGGCCATAAAAGGACTTGCCATTCTACTGCAACCACCTTCAATCCATAAATTGAAAACATCTACCCAACTGTACAAACTGAGCCTCCTTGAATTGACTTGCTCAACAGGACCTCCAGTACTGATTTGCCCTACACACATGCACACACTGAAACACACACACA
Source organism: Vombatus ursinus (assembly GCF_900497805.2). NCBI lineage: Eukaryota > Metazoa > Chordata > Mammalia > Diprotodontia > Vombatidae > Vombatus > Vombatus ursinus. The sequence continues at coordinate 132,428 of NW_020954796.1, forward strand.
CACACACAGACACACACACACACACACACACACATACACATTCACAGACACCACTACAATTCCAAGATTGATTCCCTTTTGCAAGATACCAGCATATGCAACACATGTGTCTGTATACATACATACAGATGATAATAAATAATAGATAAATGGACCATTTTTGAATACTTTTTATTACCAGACACATTGTGCTGAGTAAAATTTTAGTTTTCAGGGAGACTTTAGGCACCTTGACCTTGTCTATTCCATGAACATGTGCATTTCCATTTTTAGGATGTCAAAGATCTGGTGTCTATTTCAGACTTTTGAAAGGTGGGAGCTACTTAAAACCTCTACTGAATCAGCAAAAGCTCTTTAATGCCCAACTAATAAATTGTTGAGGCAATCAACAAAGTGAATTTCTCAACTATTTGCGGGGAACTTTTAGTTGAATCACAGGATAATACACTCAAAGTTGCATGGGATTTTAAAGGTCATGTGCCCAACTCCCTTAACTACAGAGGAAGCCTGGAGAGGTACAGGACTTTCTTGGGCTGGCACAGGTAGTGTGTGGAAAAGCCACTTTGTAATCTCAGATCTTCAGATTCCAAACAGAACATTCTTTCTTTAGAATGTACTCAAAGCTATGGCCATAATTATTTGCTTAAAATCCTTTAACATTTTTCATGAAAATAATTAGAATAGGAAATAGTCTTCAAGAAAAAAAAAACAAATATAAATCTTTGCAAACTTTAAGGAGCTATATTCTTATTAATTGATGTCATTATTATTTGTTGCACTAACAAAAATTCATCACTGATTAAAAATGGTTTTGACAGTATATAGCATTGTCCTCTGCTGTACTTTGATAATCTCTAAGGATTTGCTGTAAAGACTTTTGTTTCCAGTAGAGTTACAACCTTGCTACCTCAAATCTACATTTATCGTCCTGATCTTATTGATTTAATTAATCAGTTTTGATGTATTCATTCTTCTAAGTAACACTAATCACCACATGTATATTCAGATATACTGCGAGGATAACTTTGTTGCTGTCTTACCTTAATAACATGGATTATTTAGTTTCTTTCCCCCCATATTTTTGGAGTGTGTAATTTTTGGTGATGAGAGATATAGTGTTCAAGCTAAGGAGTCAAAAGTCCAAGGCATTAACAAGAAAGAATATGTGATTGATCGTTCCTTGTCATTTACATTGGAAATAATTCTCTCTCTCTCTCTCTGTCTCTCTCTCTCTTTCTCTCTCTCTCTGTCTCTCTCTCTGTCTCTCTCTTTCTCTGTCTCTCTATTTCTCTCTGTCCTCATCATATGTTAAATGAATTCTTTAATAATACTATTTAATGAGCTCTATGATTTTATCAAAGTAAGCTTACACCAGGAGCGAAAATCTCCATTGCAACTTCAGTCATATCTAGTAATAATTGTCTTAGTGGCCTCTAGAGGCACAAAAAAACAGTTTCTGTCACCATTTGGATTTGAATCCAAGTCTTTCTTCCTTCAAGGCCATTTCTCTAACTATTGTCATGCTGCCTGTTAAATAACAATGATAGTGATCATACTAATTATAATATTTATAACAGCAATTATTTTATTGATACAAAACATGTTCATACTAAGTTAGACCTTATCAAAAGGAAATAATTTCTCTGTGTACTTACCCATAATCCTGAGAGATGGGGAGAGCACATCTTCTCCACTTTGATAAAAATTTGTACATTTTATCCCAATCTGCACATATGAAGTTACCTGAGCTAGAGACAATATCTGTTTGTGTAGGATAAAACAATAATAATAACTAATATTTACCTGGCACCATATTGCAAAATACTTTACAAATATCATGTTCACAGTTCAAACTCTGTGAGATGCTGCAGGTATTATACTGGTATTATACTGATATTATTGATGAGAAATTGCAACTCAGAAACGTTAAATGACTAGCTGTCAGTTACACAGCTACTATATTTTAGAGGAAAGATTTAAGCTACAGTTTTCCTTAATTTAAGTCTGCCATACCATAATGACTCTCTAAAGAGTAATGTAACATGCTGAGATCAAACCAAAGACTTCTAACACCAACTTTATTAAATATGCAAAATGATCATTCAAAAATGGAATATCAAACAAAACAATACCAGAGTGAAAGCTTATGGCATTTCTCCTTTCCAAAGGCCATATTAATTTTTCCTTACCAAATCACAGATGTTAGACAGCATAAAATGATCATCTCTATCCTCACTAAATTGGCTCAGTTTTCATTTGAAACATCAGAGGGCAAAGGGAACTGAAACTGTATCATGTGAAGCTACTAGATTTGCTGAAATTTTTGATGAACATTAGGTGAGTGGAAATATACTGTCCATTGACATTTGGAGAAATGTTTCGTAAAGTCCCCAGAGAAGCCGAAGTTATAATCTCATTCTTATTAACCACGCATTCTCTGATCTTTCCCCTGAGTATAATTATTTAAGGTAGAGGTCTTTTTATTAATAACATAGAGAAATAAGTTCAACCTTTACATTTATAAGGTCCATTAGGACTTCTGTAGTCCATGAAGACCTTACATATAGCCTTCAATCTTGTCCAAAATGCAAGCTCATTTCACTTGGTTTCTTTTCAGTGTACTTTTGAGGAGTGACTTTGATCTTAACTGGAAAAAATATCGAGTATACAGAGATATGCATGTCTGTGTATCTATCTCTTTGCCTATCACCTATATATGCTTGTATTTATGTATTTATATCTATAATATCCCTTTCAATATAAGCCCCCAAAAGTACATACATTTTTGGTGTATCAAATAACTATATCACATGCTTTATTTGTGTATGTGTGTATGCGTATAATGGGTAACAACAAGCATGATGAACTAGAGTTCCATACCTAATGAGGAAAGTTTGATCTTTTATGTATGCCTAAGATTTGATGGACAAAGAGCCATCAACATCATAATCTGTTGGAATTATATAATTATAAAAGAATATATATATATACACATATATATGTGAATATATATATATATATATATATATATATATATATATATATATGTAATGCTTCAAGGTTTATATATAGCTTTAAGATTGGTATATCCAGTCTGGGAATGATTTACATAGAATAGATAACTGACACTGATGAAATAACCAAGAGAAATATTATAGAGCAAAAAAAACCAGAGTCCCATATAGAGTACTGCTGATATGCAAAAATAGTTGATATGACCTGAATGATGATCCTCAAAGGAAACTTAGATGAAATGGCCAAACAAGTGAAGGAGAACAAGGAGAAAACAATGTCACCAACAAAACACAGAGAGGAAAGAGTATCCAAGAGAAAGTTTGATTGCTACGGTTGAAGGCTTCGGGGAGATCAAGAAAGAGAAAGATTATGAAAAGGCCACTAGAATCAGCATCCAAGAGATCTTTGGAAACTTTGGTGAGAGAAGTTTCAGTGAAATGTTGAGGTTGGAAGGTAGTTTGCAAAGGATTTACAAAAGAGTAAAAAGAGATAGAAATAGATATACTTCAGCTTAAACTACTTTCACAAAAAGTCTATCCACTGAGGAGGAGAGGAGAGATATAAGACGATAGCTATTGTGGATGGTCCAATCAACCAATATTTTATTCTTATTTTAAGGTTGAGTAGGTGAGTGTGTTTGTATACATCTGGGAGGCAGTCACTGAATAGGGAGATATTAAAGATGAATGAGAGAGTGGGTATAATGCAGAGGGGCAGTGGAATCTACAGAAAATGGGATAGAATCAAGAGTGGTTTGCTTTAGGGGTTTGCCTTTGCAAGGAAAGGAACCATCTCTTCAAGTGAGACAGAGGCAAAGGAGGAGAGTTTGGTAAGACATTTTGTTGAATCACTTCAATATTTTCCTGAGAATTATAACGGAAGGTCCTTAACTCAGAAAATGAGGGAAGGGAATTTGTAAGAAGTTTAACGAAAATGAGAAAAGGTTGGAATAGTCATGTGGAGGTTGGATTAATGAATAAATTATAGAGGAATGAAGGAATTGCTTTGTTACATGTCTTGTTGATATTACTTGATGTCTTCAACTTGTTGTGGACCCAGGCAGTAAACTTTGGTGACTTTGACAAATTCCATTCCTTAAAACATGAATAGGAGTGTCGGAGGCAAATGATAGGAGTAATCCAGGTTTGAGATTTGGCAAGGTATGATTATATGATTCCTAATAGGACAATGGGACATGGAACTTGAATGGAGTGAATAGTGAAAAGTTGAACATATTTATCAAGGTGTTGAAATCGGGAAAGGAGGAGAGTGTAACTAATTCAGGTTTGACAGCTTGGGGGAGTGTGGTAACTAAGGAATGGGGGCATTTGAGATCATAACAATGACAAATTATCATGACAAATGGACAAATTACATGGTTGAGTGAAGTCTAGGTGAAAAAAGTTCATGATGAAGTGAAGGAACTTTGGAGTTTCTTTTCATGGAAATAAAACTATTGTATGTGATGGAAAAGTCAAGGTTATAGCCATCTTTGTAGCTAAGATGGAATGGAAAAATAAGTCATGGGAACTGAGTAGTTTGAAGAACTGAGAACCTGAGGTTCTTCAGGAAATATCAAAATATATAGTGAAAGCTTCTAGAATAAAAGTAAGATTTGGAGTAAAAGATTGTGAATCAGGCACTGAACTCATTGAGAAAGGAAGGATAGTATTGGGGATGTTGGTAACCAACAGCTAACTGAACTTTTAGTGGATATAAAGGACAAACTAATAAACCTCAAAGGAGAGACTACTGAGTGATAGTAATAGAGTGAGTGTTTGGAAGTGGCAGCAGAAATTTAGGCATATTTTTAGGATTGTGCTGGTGTCACCCTAACTGATTTAAGAGGGCCAAATGTTAAGTTTTCAGCGTGATGATTTACTCCTCAAAAATCACAAATAGGATCTTGATTTGTTGTTGTGTTGATCATCTAGATTTATAAAAGTGATGGGGAAAAAGTTAATAACCTAGGTTAAACTTAAAGTTGAATCCTGAGTAAATTGTTTTGAAGAGCTGTTTATTAAAAAGGTACCTTAACTTTCATCCCCCCCACCAAAATGAGCTAATCAGATGTATGAGTAGAAGTGAAATTAATATTGGAAAGTGGCTGGGAGTAAGAAAGGTAAATATTTAAAGCAAAAACAAGCCGCAATATATCTACTGTATCTGAGAAAAATGAAAATACCTACAGGGTACAAAAATTTTTGAAACAGTTATTTTTGTGGCAGTAAAGAATTAGAAACTAAAAGGATGTCCATCAATCTGTGAATGACTGTATAAGTAAGCTAAGGTGTATGATTGTGATGGAATAGTACGGTGCTATAAGAAATGAGGTGGTATGGATCCAGAAAAAAACCTGGGAAGACATATGAACTGATGCAATGTAAGTGAAACCAGGAAAACATCGTACACAGTAAAAGTAATATTATAACAATAATGTTTGTGAAAGACTTAGCAAGTACAAGCAATACAATGAACCATGAAAATTCCAAAGAAGTCATGATGAGCAATGTTATCCACCTCCTGATAAACAACTGGTAGACTCTGGATGCAGATTGAAGCTTTTTGCAACATAGGTAATGTGAAACTCTCTCTCTCTCTCTCTCTCTTTCTACATATATATATATATATATATATAAAATCACATATATATATACATACATACACATGCACGCATACATATATGCATAAAGTATTATATATATACATATACATATATATCATATATATGATTTTGTGTGTATATGATGTTGAGTATCACAATTTTTGCCTTTGCAATGAGTGGGCAAGGGGATGTATGGAGGGAGAGTGTTTGGAACTGAAAATAAAGATGAAAATTAAGAAATAAAATGAAAGTTTATCATGAATGAGCAAGCATTCCTGAGAGTATAGCATAAGGGAAGTTGGTAGATCTGGACTACAACATTGGAGAATATGGTTAAGGGTGATGGAACTAAAAGTAGTGGTCAGTGGTGGATAGGGAATAAAGTTTGTGCATTAAGAACTAGTTGGGGGCAGGGAGGAGTGGGAAGAGCCAGGATGGCAAAATGAAAACAGTGACTTGCTTGAGCTCTCCCCCAAACCACTCCAAATACCTGTAAAAATAGCTCTAAACAAATTCGAAAGTAACAGAACCCAAATAAAGAGAGAATGAAACAAATTTCCAGCCCAAGAGAACCTGGATGGTTGATTGGAAAGGTCTATCACACCAGGCTGGGAGAAAAATGTAGTTCAGCGTGGTTGTAGGGGCAAAACAATGCTGGAGGAGGCCTCAGAGGACTGAATCATGGGCTGTTGTGGAGGTTTCCAGACATCTAAAACCACAAATGCCAGACAACTGAGAAGGTCAGTAAGAAAAATCTGTGACCACAGTGAGAGAGAAGCTTGGTCTCAGCCCCAGTCCTGGCACGGCACTGGGGCAGTAGCTGCTTTCTGAGCTTCTGGCCCACAGACTGAGGGGAAATCGAGTGGCTGATCAGAAGGGGATTGCATAGATCTCTTTGCTGGTGCAGAGGCAGGATTTTCTTGCTGTGCCCATGATTGGATATAGGTCACAGTTCTGGATAGCAGTCCTGTGGCAAGGAGGAGTGCTGCCATGGTGGAGCTTGTAGTGGCAGTGGAGAGGGAATCCTCACAGTTCCAAGGCAGAAAAGAGTGTTTGTGGTGACTCATAAGCCAGAGCACAGGACAGGAAAGGAGGAAACACCTAGGCCTTGATCACACCACCTTGGAAGAAGTGAAAATTTACAGGTCTCTAGAAGTATCTCTGTAATCAGCTACACAAAACCCCCAAAGCTTAGAACACTACATTCTCCACACTGGAAGCAGATGCCTATCTTGACTAACAGTTTATAAGTCAAGTAATTGTCTGGGAACTTGAGTAAACTATGCAAAAAAAAATCAGACAATAGAATCCTTCTTTGGGGACAAAGCAGATGAAAACATACAACCAGAAGAAGACAATAAAATTGAAGCTCCAACATCCAAAGTCTCCAAGAAAAATATGAATTGCCATGAAAGAGCTCGAAATGTTTTTTTTTAATTAGTTCCTTTTGAATTATCAACAATCACTTCCATCAGCTTTTGAGTTTTAAATTGTTCTTCCCCTCCCTCCCCACCACCTTACCAAGACAGCATGCAATCTGATATAGGCTATATATATATATACATTCCTATTAAACATATTTTCACATTAGTGATATTGTAAGTAAGAATTAGGACCAATAGGAGGAACCACCAAAAAAGAGGAAACAAAACACAACAGACTAAAAATAGCAAATAGTATGCTTCAATCTCCATTCCAACTCCATAGTACTTTCTTCTTTGTGGATAGCATTTTCCATCATGAGGTCTTTGGAGATGTCTGAGATCCTTTTATTGCTAAAAAGAGTTATCAAAATTAGTCATCACACAACGTGGCTGTTATTGTGTACAATGTTCTCTTGGTTCTGCTCACTTCACTCAGCATCAGAACATACAAGTCTTTCCAGGTTTTTCTGAAGTCTGTCTGCTCATCATTTCTTATAGCACAGTTAGTATTCCATTACATTCATATACCACAACTTGTTCAACAATTCCCCAGTTGATGGGCATCCTCTCAATTTCCAATTCTTTGCCACCACAAAAAGAGCTGCTATGAATATATTTGTACATGTGGGTCCTTTTCCCATTTGTGCGATCTCTCTGGAATATAACCCTACAAGTGTTATTGTTGAGTCAAAAGGTATGCACATTTTTATAGCCTTTTGAACATAGTTCCATTTTGCTCTCCAAAAGGGTTGGATAATTTCACAATTCCACCAACAACATTTTAGTGTTCCAATTGTCCCACATCTTCTCCAAAATTTATCATTTTCCTGTTTTATCATCTTGGCTAATCTGATAGGTGTGATGTGGTACCTCAGAGTTGTTTTGATTTGCATTTATCTAATCAATAGTGATTTAGAACACTTATTTCCTATGACTGTAGATGGCTTTAATTTCTTCATCTGAGAACTGTCTGTTCACATCTTTTGACCATTGGGGAATGATTTATATTCTTATAAATTTGACTTAATTCTCTACATATTTTAGAAATGAGGCACTTATCAGAGAGACTGGTTGTAAAAATTCTTTCCCAATTTTCTACTTTCCTTCTTATCTTGGTTGCATTGGCTTTGTTTGTGCAAAAACCTTTCAATTTAATGTAATCAAAGTTATCCATTTTGCTTTTCATAATGTTATCTATCTCCTGTTTGGTCATGAATTCTTCTGTTCTCCATAAATCTGATAGGTCAAATTATTCCTTGCTCTCTTAGTTTGCTTGCAGTAACAGCCTTTATATGTAAATCATGAACCCATTTTGACTTTATTTTGGTATGTGGTGTAAGATTTTGATCTATGCCTGGTTTCTGTCATTCCTTTTTCCAGTTTTCCATGCATTTTTTTGTCAGAGTATGTTCTTATCACAGAAGCAAGAGTCTTTTGGTTTATCAAATAATAGATTACTATAGTCATTTACTATTGTGTCTTGCATACATAAACTATTCCACTGATCCATCACTCTGTTTCTTAGTCAGTACCAAGGAGTTTTGATGAATGCTGCTTTATAATACAATTCAAGATCTGGAATGGTTAGGCTGCCTATCCCTGCATTTCTTTTCATTACTTCCCTTGATATTCTGGACCTTTTGTTATTCCAAATGAATCTTGTTATTATTTTTTCTAGCTCTACAAAATAATTTTGGTAATTTGGTTGATATGGCACTGAATAAATAAATTAACTTAGGTAGAATTGTTGTTTTTATTATATTTGCTTGGCCTACCCATGAGCAAGTGATGTTTTTTTTTCCAATTATTTAGATCTGACTTTATTTGTGTGAAAAGTGTTTTGTCATTGTGTTAATATAACTCCTGGGTTTGTTTCATTAGGTACACTCCTAAATATTTTATAATGTCTACAGTAATGTTTAAGGGAATTTCTCTTTCTACCTCTTGATGTTGGGCTTTGTTGGTAATATATAGATATGCTGATGATTAAAGTGGGTTTATTTTATATTCTGCAACTTTACTCAAGTTGCTTATTATTTCAAGTAGTTTTTTTTTACTTGATTCTCTAGGATTCTCTAAGTATATCATCATTTCTTCTGCAAAGAGTGATAGCTTTGTTTCTTCTTTCCCTATTCTAATACCTTCAATTTTATTTTCTCCTTTTATTGCTAAAGCTAATGTTATCAGTACAATATTGAACAAGAGAGGTGATAATGGACATCCTTGTTTCACCCCCCATCATACCGGAAATTCTTCTACATTGTCTGCATTACATATGATTCTTGCTGAAGGTTTTAGGCAGATGCTATTTAATATTTTAAGGAAGACTCCATTTATTCCTATGTTCTCCAATGTTTTAACAGGAATGGGTGTTGTATTTTGTCAAAAGCTTTTTCTGCATCTATTGACATGATCATGTGGTTTCTGTTAGTTTTGTTGTTGATAAGATCAATTATACTGATAGTTTTCCTAATATTGAAGCAGCCCTGCATTCCTAATATAAATCCTATCTAATCATAGTGTGTTATTCTTGTGATAAATTGCTGTAATCTATTTGCAAATATTTTATTTAAACTTTTTTTAAAGTCAGAAACATGGTAATTACTCTCAAGCAGGAGACATTCAATTGGACTGGGGAAACATTATGCAAAAAAAAGCACCTTCAAAGTATATATAACCCCAATAGGTATGCTGATTTATGTGTATGTGTGTATACACATCAATTAAGAATGTATGCTATATATGAGTGTATATATATATATGTGTGTGTGCATACATTCACACACATATGCATATATATGTAGCATGTATGTGCAAATTATTTAAAACATCTATACATATATCAGAATATACATTGTTTGTAGGTAGCTTACATATGCATTTAAACAACTATTTCCCAAATGCAATAGAATGCTTGAGGTAAACGCACATGCACAGGTGTATATATACATACATATATGATATATGATTATAACAAGAATGAAATAATGTACATCAATATTGATGTGTGTATGTCTGTGTATACACAGACATACACACATCACATAAATTTGCCCCCTTTAACAAGGTTTCATGAGTTTGCCTTCCTGATTGATAATGAGGAACATTGTCAGGGCTCCTGAATTAGCGGGATTAGCAACCTTCTAGCCCTCAGATTTGCTCCCAGAACCCTGACAGAATTAGTAGTAACCAACTCCTGGAGACTCAGTCCCCTAATATGAAAGGATACTGGGAAAGGGGGGCCAAGAGGGATTCTATATATTTACATTTATATCAATTCCTATAAATATATAGATAGATATATGCATAGATCCAGATCTAGGGCAATGACTATAACATTTTTAATAGAATCAGAGTCTGATCAGAAGTTATTTCATTGGTATAGGGAAATTCTGTTGAGGAGATGAAGTAAACTCCCTTTTCCATTGCAGACTCTACCTGCTGTGCCATTTTTTAATCCTAGGGAGCTGCCTAAGGCACTTAGAGGCTAAAGGACTTGCCTAGTATCATATAATCAGCAAGTAGATGAGTGAAGACTTGAAACCAAGGCTTCCTACTTCCCAGATCTGCTTTTGAATAGCTATATCACACTGTATCTCCATCTCTCTGTTTCTATCTCTTTGTTTCTCCCTGTGTGCTTCTCTCCTCTTCTCCTACATTTCTATCATTCTATGTTTTGATCTATCTAGATTTTATTAATTTCTCTATTTCACATACAACTGTATATACATATATATCAATTTAAACATATCATATTTGTATGAATGTATGTATTCATATAGGCTTGTCTTCAATATTTTGAAGAAGGAAATTAACATTAAGTCAAATCTGGATGTTATTATTTCCTCTGATTTTCATAGAAAGGAATAGATCCAGGAAATTCTGGATACTAAAGTCTCTCATAATTACTGAATGATTTTAATGCCTATGTACCACACTTGTGATCAAGTTCCCAAAGAAGTCATTTAGTTTCTCTTTCTGTTCAGATGGTTTGTAGTAAATTTTGAAAGCAAAATCAATTCTCTGTCACCTGCCAATGTCATTCAATCAATTGATCTCCATCATGCTGCCCTCCACAGATTACAGACTTTCTCTGATGACTATAGGTTTAATATGCAATGCTACCCAACCACTCTTTCATCTTTCCTGTTTCTGTTGAATAAGCAATATTGAAGCAGAGCCATATTCCAGCTGTAGTCTTCATCCTACCATATCTCAATGAAACTGTGAGGTAATTTTAGGTCTAGGATCTGACATTCCTCTAACTTGTTGCATAGACATTGTATATTTCCTCATAGACATTTGCATTTACAACTTTTATAAAAGCCATAGGCCTAATTACTGTTAACTCCTTTAAATTTGCCTCCAGTTAACTTCTAAGTTTCACAGCTGCTCTTCTACTGTCATTGTAACTTCTCTTTATGGAATTTAAACACATGAAGATTTGGAGATTACACACCCTGTTTCTTATGAAGTGCTTTTGATTGGAATTGGTTTTGGACCTGCTCTATTAAGTTCTTAATTTTCATCCCAAGCCTTTCCATCAAAAGCTCTTATTTCTTTTCCTGTTCTTTCCTTCATTATTCTTTTAAAATTAATATTTAACTGTTTAGGAACAAACACTTTTTGCTGCATTTAATGCAAGAATTCAAAATGACCTTATACTCAGGTTGTTTTTGTTCAAAGTAGTTTTGCTTGCAGATATATTGCGGCTGATAGTTATTGACATATTCCAGATCAGCTTGGAAAAGATAGTCTTGCAATGTTGAGTACGTATTTTTCTCCATAAGCATCTGAAAGACAACTCTATGAGATAACTACAGCTGAAGTTTCAAACTTGTAGTCCATGGGATGTCATTTGCTCTAACCACATTAAAATAAAGATACACTACAACATAGATAATGTTAATTTGTGGTTTTACAAGTCAATATCTGGCCCTTTTGAGTTTGACCCAACTGTTCTACAGAATCAACAAGGAGCCACTAAATTATTAGCTTTTCTAAACTTTTCTTAGGCAAGCACAAAAGGCAATGCTCTGTAAGTTTATGCATGAAGTCCATTGGAAGCAAAATCAGGATTATAATTTTAAATCTCTAAGACAATTTAGGGAACATAATCTCTTTGGCATACAGTCCTAGAACATTGAGCCCAACCTTCTCATTTTACACATAAGTAAACTATGGCCCAGAAAAGTAAATAATTTACCTGAATCCATGGCAAGTGATAATGGGCAGGCTCAGGATTAGAACTCAAGTCTCCTATTCCTACATGGGGAACACTTTCCTCAGTACCATGATATCTATCTCTAAATAGACAATTCTGTTTAAATAAAAAGATATTCATTTTGTGCTTACTATGTACTTGGGATTGTACAAGGTGGAGAGTAAATTGAAAGACAAAATGAAGAAAAAGGGCATTTGTTCAAGAATTCTGCAATGTAGTAGGGAATATAAATCATGTAGAGACATAACGTTAGAAGAAAATTTAATATTAAGATAGGTACAAATGAAGTACATGCTAAGCCAATGCTCCAGCATTGTTTCTTTCTGAACCACATTAACAATGATATTCATGAAGTAGATGATTATGATGATGATAGTTGTGGTGGTGGTGGTGGTGGAGGTGATGATTGGTACAGATATTGTGTTTAGAGCCATTTCCCATTCTAAATTTATCACAAATATCTGTTTTAAATTCTATTGTTATCCCCATTTTACCTGTGAGAAAACTAAAGATGAGAAAGGGTAAATGGCTGGTTAGGATCACAGAGCTGGTAAATGTCTGTCATAGGATTTGAAAAAAATCAACATCATAGACCTATTGGGCAGAAGATTCTTTGCACACTTTAATATTTGATGCAAAATTTACTTTAGGGAGGTTGGTTTTTAAATATTAATGTAATATTTATTTCCCAAATTACATGTATAAACTGGGCAAGTCATTTGACCATGTTTGCCTCAGATTACTCATCTGTAAAATGAGCAAGAGAATGAATTGGCAAGGCACTCCTTTATCTCTGCCCAGAAAACCCCAAATGGGATCACAAAAAGTCAGACATGACCTAAACAAATCATCAACACAGCAAAAAGGACCATCCATACATAAAAAAGGTTTTCTCTTTAGTTTTGTCAAAACAATAGTCAACAACAGTTAGCCTAGTAGGTAGTGCAGGAAAATGCTTCATGAGAAATTTAAACTATTCTAAAATATGAATCTGCTTACTATTACTCTTAGCCATTTTGTTTTGCACTAGAGATTTAGATTCATGGGTGAAAAAATGTCCAAATGTAATTTTTAAAACATAAAGATAATACTTTTATGATATAAAAGTAAATTCCCAAAAATATTTTGGCCTTGTAAGGGGATATGTATACTAAAGCTCACATTCTTTTTGTTTTCCTCTCCACAATTTTCCAAAAGTCTAAATAATTGACTTAATATGTCTGAGTCTTAAGTTCTGCTATTACTTGCTGAGAACTGAAAAAAAGAAATTGAATATATCTTGATGAATGTCTGTGGACAGTTTATAATCTCTTATAAGGAATTTTAGCTCTCCCAACAGAATAATAGAAAATGACTTGGGGTTCATAGTGGATTATATTTAAAAATACTGTGACATGCATTGCCTCATTTTATTGAACCCTGGTAGAGAAAAGTATTATTGTATTCATTTTTAAAAGGAGGAAACAGATTCACAAAAATCATTTTTTTTAACTCCAATGAAAGGACAAGAAAATAGGAGAATCAAAATTTTAACTTGAATGTGCAGACATAAGTTTGGGTCTAGTTTTACAATGGAATGGAGATTAATATTACAATGCAACTCTATTACTTAGATCTCAGTGTTTCAAATTTCAGTCAGCATCCTTCAAAAGGACATGGGGAAAATTGGAAAAGATTTGTAGCTAAATATGAAGAAGATTAAACTATGGACAGAAAGCAAAGGGAAGGAGATAGTTCTATGGAAAGGGAGAAACATGGATGTAGGGCTGGGAAGAATAGGAGCTAGGATAAATGAGGAATACAATCGCTCAAGTGCTGCAAAATGCTTTGATTTCTGAAGAAAAACAGAGATTGAATAGAAGAGCAAATATTTGGGAGGATTTGAGAAGTTGAAGGAGGACAAAAGACTAGAAATTTTCCTTGGTCCTGCAAGCCTCTCAATCCTATTCAAAATAGGAAATGGAAACAAGAAATAAAGTGATTTTAGCTAATTCCATACTCTAGGACACCAAGAACCTGAACAAGGTAAAAAACTCAATGAATTAGTAGAGTAGGCTATTAATACCTCAGCTCTAGTATACTCACTCACCATCTCCAGACATAGTAACCAGCATGCTCTGGGTATAAAGATGCATAAACTGATCCATGCTCTTACAACAGGCCTCAACTGCAGAAAAATTAAGCATGATATTGTTAATATAAAATGCAATATGGACTTCTCAGTCAGAAGGCCATCCTCACAGTAAGGGAATCCCTTCAATGATCCCCAAACTCCACATGCATGAGCAGAAAACTGAAATGCAAATAAAGTGACAGCAAATGCATCAATAAAGAATGTTTTCTTTTTTAATTTTTAATTTATTTATTTTTGTTTTCAATATTCATTTCCATAAGCTTCTGAGTTTTCAGTTTTCTTCCCCTCCTTCCCTCTTTTCTCCCCTCCCCAAGACAGTGTGCAATCTGATATAGGATCTATATATACATTCCTATTAAACATATTTTCACAATAGTTTTGTTGTAGAGAAATATTAGAATCAATGGGAGGAACCACAAGAAAGAAGAAACAAAACAAAAGAACAAAAGAAAAAAAGAGATCAAATAGCATGCTTCAATCTGCATTCATACTTCATAGATCTTTCTCTGGATGTGAATAGTATTTTCCATTATGAGTCTTTTGGAGTTTTCTTAGATCTTTGCACTGCTGAGATGACACAAGTCTAAGTCTATGAAAGTCATCACACAATGTTGTTACTGTGCATAATGTTCTTCTGGTTCTGCTCACTTCACTCAGCATCAGTTCATATAAGTCTTTTCAGCTTTCCTGAAGTCTGACTGCTCAACATTTCTTATAATACAATATTATTCCCTTACATTCATATACCACAACTTTTTCAGTCATTCCCCAATTGATGGCCATCCCCTCAATTTCCAATCCTTGGTCACCACAAAAAGAGCTGGTGTAGATATTTTTATACATGTGGTACTTTTCCCATTTGCTTAATCTCTTTGGCATGCAGTCCTAGAAGTGCTATTGTTGGGTTAAAGGTTATGCACAGTTTTATAAGCCTTTGTGCATAGTTTCAAATTGCTCTCCAAAATGGCTCCATCAGTTCACAACTATACCAACAATGCATTAGTGTTCCAATTTTCCCACATCTTCTCCAATATTTATCATTCCTAGTCCATCACGTGGGTCAATCTGATAGGTATGTTGTGGTACCTCTGCTTTGCATTTCTGTAAACAACAGTGATTTAGAACATTTTATATGACTTTGTATAGCTTTAATTTCTTCATCTGAAAACTGTATATTCATATCCTTTAACCATTTATCAATTAGGAAAAGACATGTACTCTTATAAATTTGACTCAGATCTCCATATATTTTAGAAATGAGGCCTTTATCATAGACGCTGAGTGTAAAAAAATATTTCACATCTTTCTCCTTCCCTTCTGGTCTTGATTCCATTGTCTGTGTTTGTGAAAAAACTTTTCAATTTAATGTAATCAAAATCATCCATTTTGTATTTTACACTATTCTCTATCGCTTATTCAGTCATAAATTCTTCCCTTCTCTGTATATCTGACAGGTAAATGGTTCCTTGCCCTTCTAGTTTGTTTATAGGATCACCCTAATAAAGATTATTTTCAATAGGAAATCATGAAAGGCTCCATGAATATGGTGAAAACTGAACTGAATTTTCAAAGAGAAGTACATTTTAAACAGGTAAGGGTGATAACAGTCAATTTTGGCATGTAAACGAGTGGCTATGAGGACATCTAGGTTAGAAGCCAAAGTATGTTCTTGGAAGAGAATCCTATAGTTAGTCTGGATTATGCAATTGAATTTTGTTGCCCATGGGAACAATCCATCTTCCTTCCCTTGTGTACTAATATCAATTCTTTGTTTCAGGTCCATGAACAAATAAATTACTCAATCAAGATAAAGAATTATAGGGTCCCCTTGTATGTATCTAAATAATAAAATAGCATTTGATGAAAGATTCCCTTGCTAAAATGAAACAATCGTCCAAACTGAATATTTTGGGACTTTATTTTTTATTTATAAACAAAATATTAACTATTAATTTCCCTTTTAGGCTAGTGGTCTTGTTACCTTGTGCATATAACATATTATTTTTACATTCTCTTACTTTGTCATTTTTTCAAAGATGGACATTTCCTTCCTAGAAAAAAAGGTCATTTTCATTATCTTACCCAGTGCAACCTTTATTTTCATGTTCCTCAGACTATAAATAATAGGGTTCATAAATGGAGGCAATATTGTGTATGTCATAGAAATCAGAAGATTCTGGACGGGTGAAGTGTCTGATATAGGACCCAAGACTGTGACCAAGGCAGCAAGAAGGAATAAGAAGAGAATGATCAATTGTGGTAAACAAGTAGACAAGGCTTTGTAGCGCCCTTCCACAGAGGGCATTCTAAATACAGTGGAGAAGATATAAGTATAGGATATGATTAAAAAACCAAAGCAAACTAAAAGCAAAGTTGAACTCATGGCAAGGAGAATATACTCAGTATCACGGACCTCAGAAGATGAGACCTTCAAGATATGAGGGATATCACAAAAAAACTGATGGATCAAATTGGATCCTGAGAAAGGCAAACGGAACATATTCCCAGTATGGACAGCTGAGTAGAGGAGCCCACTGACCCATGAACCACTCGCCACCCAAAGAGAACGGAGCAGTGTCATGGTGACCCCATAGTGCAAGGGGTGGCAGATGGCCACAAAGCGGTCATAGGACATAGCCACAAGCAAAGCAAATTCGGTTGCAGCAAAGAAGATGACGAAGAAAATCTGAGCTGCACAGCCATGTAAAGAAATGGATTGATGGCCTGTCAAGGAATTCACAATGAATTTGGGAAGAGTGACTGAGATGCAGCCAAGATCCAACAGGGATAAGTTGCTCAGAAAAAAATACATTGGAGAATGAAGGTGTGAGTCAGTGACAATGGCAGCGATAGTGAGGAGATTCCCCATCAGTGCTGCAATATATATCAGCAAGAAAAGAATAGCATGTAAGACCTGCAGCTCTCGGGTGCTGGAAAACTCCATAAGGAAGAATTCCATGATGATCGTGCAATTGCTCATGTCTTCTCAGGTCCCATAATTCATCTTGAAACAATATTAGTAGAAGACACCAAATTCTAAAAATAGAGCACAGAAGTACTTTATTACACATTAATTGCACAAACTTCAATCTATTCTTACTCACCATGTTAGAGAGGCAATGAGACCATTTAAAAGTTAAGGTATGACTTACCATTCTACTGCAACCACATTCAATCCAGAAATTGAAAACATCTACCCAACTGTACTAACTTAGCCACCTTGAATTGACTTACTCAACAGCACCTCACTTCTGACTTGTCCTACACACACACACACACACACACACACACACACACACACACACACACA